>NC_080632.1:87751158-88111991 GCF_027887145.1 Ammospiza caudacuta | reverse complement strand
TTGTATATTTAAAATCCAATTCCTAAATGAAATGACAGAACAAACAGCACCAAATTCCCACCAATATCTTCCAAAAACATCAAGGAATCTCCAACAGCCAAACAAGTGTCAGCGAAAAAACAAAGAACACTCTTTACAATAACAATTCTCATCACGACAGAAAAATGGAACCAAAATAAAAGAAAATCCTATAGAAACACACACAGCAAATTACAAAAAGTACTTAAAAAAAGTCAAACCAATCTACTAAACTCAAGACAGTGCCACTCATCCTCAACGTTACTAAAAAAAAACAAAAAAAAAACCAAAATTCTACAAAATTCTACCTCTACACTAACTCAAAGAATAAACAATCCTCTGTAAAAATAACGTTAAAACCTGAACTAATTAACAAAATGGAAAAACATCTCAACCACTAAAAACTAAGAAATTAACTACCCAAATAAAGAAATACTTTAAAAACCCACCATATAAATATCCATGTTCCCAAAAAAAACCCTGATAAACAATACTCAAATACATTAAAAGACAACAACAACAACAAAAGAAAATAAAGAAACCAACAACAAGAATAATACCAAAAAACAGATAAACTTAAATCTGCAACAAAAAAATTATTCCCAACTGAATAAACCCATAGTGCCTCAAGCGATCAAAATAAAAATACCACCTAGAGACAAACACAAAGACTAAAGACATACGTAACCATAAACCATGTCCCCCAAATTACCCGTAACCATAAAACATACACTACAATCGAACAAACCAAACACATAAAAGCCCTGGAAGACGATAAACACACATGCAATTACCGAGATTAAAAACCCGCGGCTACGAACGACACGACGCTACCCCAAGCCCCCCAAAACAAACACTACACACTCACGCTAATAAAAGCCGCCGCAACAGAATTAAAATGCGAACCGCTGCTTCGCGCTACGACCCGTAAAAACCATTGCGCGCCCTTCTAAACATAATACCCAGGAAAAAAAAAAAAAAATCCGACTACAAAACCCAATCCAAAACAAACCTTTACCAGCCCTACCGGCACCGAGAACCGTGCCGCTCGGGAAGAACACCGCATCCCTTAGCGTACGCCCGCTGCAAACCGAACACAGCCACGCAATCAACGCCTCCAAAGCGCCTCCGAGCCGCGGCACCGCCGAGCTTTGAGCGGCCGAACCCCGCGCTCGCTGCCGGCCCCGGACGGAGCGCGGCTCCCGGCAGGGAAGCGGCTCCTGCGGCGGCTGCTCCGGCACGCGGGGCCGGCGCCGTCCCGGGGAGCCCCGCCCGCTGCCCCTGCCCGGCGGGGCCGGCACCGGGCCCGGGGCTCCCGGCGGCGCCCCGGCCCCGCGCCCGGAGCGGACGGAGCGGCCGGCACCGCCCGGGCCGGCGCAGCAGCGCCCGCGCCGCCTCCGCCGCCCTCGGCCGGCCCGGCCCGGCTCCCCTCGGCTCGCACCGGCGCGGCTCCGCCACCGCCGCCCTCGGCCGGCCCGGCCGCGCCGAATCCCCCGTGCGCCCCGGCAGCCGCCCGGGCCGTGCCGGCAGCGCTCCCGAGCGGGAACGTTCCGGGCCGGGCCGCGGGCACGACGAGCGCCCTCCGATGCAGCGGCACAGCCCCATTGCAGCCCTGCAAACGCTGCCGGAGCTGCGGCTCCCCGCAACGCAACCCCGAAACCGACGCCGCAGGCGGGGCGCACCTCACTCCAACAAGGGCAAAGAAATGTGTTCTCCCCTCCAATTTCACCCCCTACGACAGCAGAAAAGAAGGGGCGCTCCTCAAATGAAAGCCTTCGACTGATGGCAAAGGGCGATTTCGACCTCCATTCAAACCCTTCAAAAGGAGGGACACAAGGGCTGGCCCCTCCATTTAAACCCGAGGGTGATGAAAATGTGGTGGCTGCCTTCAAATCAAACCCAGAATACCACAAGAATACTTTCCCCATTCCCCTTAGAATAGAACGCAGGGATTCCCTGTCACCCCAGGGATACCCCTAACAGCCTGGAAAAGGCAGCTTTTCCCGCAATCAACACCCTTAAAACCACAAGTCAAGAGGGATCACCTCAGTTCAAACGCAGACAAAAAGAGAAGAGGAGCTGCTTCCTTCTCCTTAATCCCTTTTGTCTTCATAAGCTCCATTTTTGTTCCTGGGGATCCGGGGAGGGACCGGCAAGATGAAATTGCAAAGGGGAAGGAGAAAATTCCCCGCTCCAAACCCACACGGGCTCACCTGTTCGGCTGCTGCTCCCCGGCACAAAGATTCGTCCCTCGGCGCCTCCTTTAAGCGATGCTCCGCGGATCCAGGCGCGGATCCAGGTGTCCCCCCGACCCTGTGAGAAGCTCCCGCAGCCCTTCCACGAGACAGCGCCGGCAGCGCCCCATAAACCCCTCCACTCAGCAGCTCCGTGCAAAAGGGAGCCGAGGCAAAGCCTCCCCCTAAAGCAGCCTGGCCCCGGCAGGAGCCGGCCCCTCCTCATCCTCGCACTCACACCTGGGCTGCTCCGAGCCCCCATCATCCTCGCACTCACACCTGGGCTGCTCCGAGCCCCCATCATATATTTTTCATATTTATATTCGCATTTATATTTAGAATTTATATTACTGTATAATAAGCATTATATTATATATTGCATCTCTTCATGTTACTTACATAGATTTCTATTTCTATTTCTATTCATAGTTTGGCATTAGATCTTTTTATCTCTATATATTTATTATATATTTCTGTATGTCGATTTACATTTCTATAGTACTTATATTATTTAAAATAAAACGAAATAAAAAGCAAAGACACCCCTTTATTTAAAACACATTTAAAATTTTAAAAATAATTTTGTCATAATTCTATTCACATCTAGATTTGTAATTTTCATTTGTTATATTTGTAGATATTATATATATTGGAGAGAATACCTTTTTATAGAATAATAGATATATTCTTTTGACACAATATATTTCTTTTACTTATATTTATATATATTAAATATTTATTGATATCGACATATATACGATATATTTGGATTTCTATTTCTATATTTTTTATTAAATCTCCAGCCTATACCCCAATAAAAGCCAAACAATCCCCAATGTATTTAAAGTATATTTAAACATAAATCCTGTCACAGCTGCATTGCACAGCAGTGCCCCAAGCTAATCTGACACTTGTTCATCTCCTGGACCTGAATCTGAACCCGCTCACCTTGATCGCACCTGGCAGAACCATTTTCGTACCTTTTTCTGGCATTTCTTGTTTTTGTTTTTTTTTTTTCTTGAGTTTTTGTGGCCTTTATTGCCTCTCTTTCTTGCCTTGTTTCTTGGGGCTTTTACTCCCTTTTTCCTTGATTTTTTTCTGGCATTTGTTGGGGCTTTTTCTTCATTTCTTCTTGCCCATCTTGGTGTTTTTTCTGGTTTTATCTTGCCCCCTTGGGTTTTTTTTCTGTTTTTCTGGATTTTTCTTTGCCATTTTCTTTTGTTTCTTTTTTTTTTTTTTTTCTTGGATTTTTTCTTCCCCATCTTGGTTTTTTGTTCTGATTTTATTTCTTGCCCATCTTGGGGTTTTTCCCTGGTCTGTTTTCAGGGATTTTTCTTGCCCATTTTGGGTTTTTTTCTGTTGTTTTTTTTCTGGGTTTTTCTTAGGGTTTTTTTCCGTTTTTTTTTCTGGGATTTTTCTCGCCCATCTTGGGGTTCTATTCTGGGCTTTTTCTTGCCCATCTTGGGGTTTTCTTCTGCGTTTTTTTCTTGCCCATCTTGTTGTTGTTGTTGTTTGGGGTTTTTTGTTTGTTTTTGGTTTTGGTTTTTTTTTTCCTATTTTTTTTTTCCTGTGGTATTTCTGGGATTTTTCTTGCCCATCTTGGGGTTTTTTTTTGGGGGGGGCGGTTTTCTCGCCCATCTCGAGTTTTTTTTCTGTGGGTTTGTTTTTTGTTGGTTTTTTTTTTTTTTTTTTTAATGTCTTCCTTCCTTCCTCCCTGCCTGTCCTTCCTTCTTTCTTCCTTTCAGTTCCTTTCCTTATTATCTTTTTTTCTTTTTCTTCCTTTCTTTCCCTGTATTTCTAATCTTGGTTTTCCTTTCTAGCTTTAGAATAAAAAAGCAGCAGTAGTAACTTTCAGGCTACCTGGGAGTAAAAAAACTCCAAAACGAAAATGATTGAAAGAAAACTATTTATTCCCTGGGAGCCTGAAATTTTCTACTGCTGCACGTGACACAGAGCTTTTTATTCCTTCTTATAGATAGTTGATATTTGATACTCACTTTATACAGCGCCCCCTGCCGTCTGCACCGGCGCACTGCGGGCAGAGCGCTGCGGCGTCGTTCGGTTCTGTTGAAATAAACTCGGCTAAATTAGGCTTGGTTCGGCTTAGGTCTAAAATCGTTTCGGTTCGGCTTTTCGTCTAAATTCGGCTTTTCCGGCTCTTCGGCTGAACTCGGCCCGGTTGGGCTAAAGTCGGTCATATTCGGCTCTTTGTCTAAATGCGGCCAATGTCGGCTACACTCGGCTATCATCGGCTCTTCGTCTCAAGTCGGCTGCGTTCGGCTACACTCGGCTCTTCGTCTCAAGTCGGCTGCGTTCGGCTACACTCGGCTCTTCGTCTCAAGTCGGCTGTGTTCGCCTACACTCGGCTCTTCGGCTCTTCGGAACTATTCGCCCCGGCTCGGCTCCCTCAGGGCGGGAAGGCGGACGTGACAGGACCCCGGCACAGCGAGGCGTTTAACCCACATGCCTGTCACAAACCCGCCGAAATACGCCCGCCCGCGGCGCCGCTGAGACCACAGCATGTGTCGGGTACACTTGAAACGCCACAGAAAATACCACCGGGGCCGCGCCGGCTTCGGTATTCCATGCAGGCAGTCCACTGACACCCACCCCGGTCCTCCGCTTCCCCGCCCTTTTCGCCGCCCTGTTGAGAAGGTCAATTGAAAGTCCGCGACATCCGCCACGCGCCACTCCCAAGGTGGCGGCCTCTCGGCGCAGGGCTGCAGTACCGCGCTCTGCCCACAAGGCGGCAGCACTGCCGCCCGCCCCAGCCGGGGCCGCAGCGCGCCTCGGGGCTGCGGGCAGCGAAGGCGGCAAAAAACAACAGGGGCGACCCCCGCCGAAAACTGCTCTGAAATAAATGCCCCAAAACAACCGGGAAGAGGAAAAAAAAACTTCTGCCTCTAATCTAATAGGATAATACAAAACAAAACCCCAACAATTTCTTTAAAAAAAAAAAATTAAATCTTTTAAAAAAATTTTTTTTCATATTAATATTCACATTTCTATTTAATAATGTATATTGATGTACACTGTCCATTTATACATTTGTTTTTATGAATACATTTCTATTCCATATTGCATATATCCCTAAAACTTAAATTTATTGTTATATTTTTATACATATTTTTACATAGTAAGTATATATTTCTGTTAGGATTTTTACTTCTGTAACACTCACAGTACTCAAAATAAAACCCCTGCCTCTACCCCATACATGGCAAAAAAAACCCCCTTTCATTTCAACTGTATTTGAATTAAAAAAAAAAAATTTCAAATTTATATTTAAAATGTTTACTGATGTATGATCGATTTTGCATTCATATTTAGCGATTTATTTATAAATTTATATTCTATGTTACATGTGTTCCTATTACTTATATTTTTATATACTTTTACTCATATCTTTATATATTTATTATATCTTTCTGTGTTAGGATTTTTACATCTGTAACACATTATTTAAAATAAAAACCCTGCCTCTACCCATATTAAAGCCAAAAGGAACCTCAGTCTTCTCAACTGCATTTAAATATTTTTTAAAATTCAATTTTCCAGGTTGATATTCACTTTTACATTTAAAATGTATACTAATGTATACTCTTATTTGTATTCTCCATTACATCTCTTCCTATTATTTATATTTACTTATATTTTGTGTTTATATATATATATATTTCTATCTCGATTTAATATCTCAATATTAAGAAATATGTAACAATAATATCTACATTCATATTATTTAAAATGAAAACCCTGCCTCTAACCCAATAATAAAAAAGACCCCAACCCTTTCTTTTAAAAAATATTTAAATAGGTTTTATCCTTATGTCTGATTTTTATATTCGTATTTCTATTTATAATAATGTATATTAATGTCTATTGCTTACTTATACATTTATCTTTACCAATGTCAAGTTATAAATAAATTTACATTCTATACTACATCTGATGCGAGTAGTTATTTATATATTTTTATACATTGATTAAATATTTCTGCGTCAAGATTTTTACTTCTCTAACACTTATAATATTCAAAATCAAACCCCTGCCTCTACTTCAATAAAAGCCAAAACATTCCCTTTCTTTTAAACTATATTTACAGATTTTTATATTTATATTCCCGTATAATGTTATTTATATTCTGTACTACAACTCTTCATATTACTTACATATATTTATATATACATTTATATTCATGCTTTAGCAATTTCTCTTTATATATTTATTATATATTTCTATCTTAAGATCCACATTTCTATATTACTTATATTATTTAAAATAAAACTCCTGCCTCTAACCAAATAAAAACCAACGACACCCCTTTATTTGAACCAGATTTAAAATTTAGGAAGTAAATTTATTTTTCAAAATTAGAATGATATTTATATGGATATTTTTATTTATTTTATTCATAGATATTATATATATTAGAGAGAATACCTTCTAATAGAATCATAGATATATATTTTCTGTATTATATATATTTTTTACTTCTATTTAAATTAAATATGTATAGATATTTGTATTTCTATATATATTTGTATATCTGAATTTATATTTTATTTCTATCATTTATTTAAAAACCCCAGCCTATAACCTAATAAAACCCCCAATTTACTTTTACTCTATTTAAATATTTTTATTTTTACAATCTATATTTATATATCTTTGTATATATATATATATATATATATAAAAAATAGACTATCATTTACCGATATGATAATATGTTCCAATTATATACCATGTATTATAGTGTTATGTATGTATCTGTTATCTATATTTATGTTTACCACTCTAATTTTAGATTTATTTTTAAATTCATATTTATTGCTATTTTCATCTCTATATTAAACCATACAAGTTCACTAACCCGACACACCGGAGCCACAACGATACCGTACCTTTGTCAGCGCTGGCACGCAGCACACGCCCGTCCCGTCGCAGCACATCAGAACAAAACCTATTTCTATCACTAACGGAACAAACATCCCACAACGTCACTGAACCCCAATAAAAACTCAAATAAACCTAACTGTAAATCAACTTTAAATCCCACTATAAAGTAGCCCAAAACCTCTGCACATGCTCATCATAAACTTCCTCCTAAACCAGTATCTCAAAAACCCCAAAAAAACTCAAATACACCTTGAAAATGACACAACTGCTAATAAAAACAAACACCCATTAAAAATTAAATCAAACCAACTCACGAGACTCAAAACTGTACAACTGACCCTGAACATTACTAAAAAAAGTCCCCAAAGCTCTACCTTTATGCTCATGCACAAATAACAACCTATCATCTATACAAGTTATTTGAAAAAATTAAAAAAAATAATTAAAACCATGAAAATAAAAAATCTAAACTATTAAAATACTAAAAAATATCACTGCCTAAATTAAAAAACGTATTGCCTATAAAAACCCACCATATAAATGCCCCTGTCCCAAAAAATAAAAACAAAAAAAACTATCGAACCAGAAAGAAATCACAACTTAGGAACACTAAAACCAGAGCGTTCAAGAAGTCACACCACATCCCTTATCATACACCAACTACAAACAACAGAAAACAATACAAGGAATTCTTAAAAACCACCTTAAGACCACTACATTGAAAAACATTTCAAAAATTAAAAACTGCATCTAACAAAAGCCATCTAATAAATTCACACCCAAAACTCCAGCAGCCCAGCTGGCCCTACCAAAGCTCTATGTTTATGCATACAACAAACAAAACCAAAATCCCAGTAATACCCATCAGAAATCTATGAAAGAATCCTATTGAAATTAATCCTGCCTCAAATACAAACCAACCAATCCAGAAAGACAGCTTCACTCAGAAAACAATTTACACAGAGTTAATAATACCAAGAAATAAAACAACACACCATATACCACCAATGAATATCATAGTGAAGTAAAAAAAAACACTACATTTTTTCCTTTTTGTTTTTTAAACTAACTTCTTTTATTAGCTAGAACAAAAGCTTTTGCCAGGACTGCAACAACAACAACTTCTTTTTTTCCTTCTCCTTCTAAAATGTCCCTTCTCACTCCCAAATTCCTTTCAACTCCTGAGTTTACATCCAAGCAAAAAGCAAAATTCGTGCACTCGTGCGTCCGATGCTCCTGTCAGGTTCTCTGTTTCCCTCCACGTCTTCTTACACTTTCAGTCCTCACGCTGTCCCGCCGTGATGAGTCTGACAGAAGAATTGGCACAAGTTAACAGAGCATTTCCCTCCCTCCCTGCCTCTGCTTTCCTCAGCGCATTTCAATCCATCCCAGGCCTGCAACGATGCCCGCTCACCCCAAAGCTCACAGCAAGCACGCAGCAGCTCAGGCTCGCTCGGCTCCGGGGCTCTGTGCCTTGGATAGCCGAGGAAACTTCTGATGAGCCTCCGTTCCAATAAACTGGAATGCAAACTCACCTCCATCTCAGAGCCTCAGTGACCTCGCCCAGCCCCTTCATGACTTGCAGGCACAAGGATGCAAAGCAGCTTTTTGTCTTTTCTCCGGAGTGCCAACGGGTCAAATATGTCGGCTTTGACATCACTGATTACCCTCTCTTTGAAGTCTCCCAAGGACACTTTTAAAGAAAAGACAGAAGACTGCTGGTACATCCATGTGGGATCAGGAGGAAAGCAGCAAGGATCCGAGGCCAGCGGCGCGGCCGGGCAGTGCCACGTCCCTGCCACCCTGTGACAAGGCACACGGCTGCAGAGCCCCAGAGCCCGCAGGCCCTGCAGCTGCCACACGGATGGACCTGGTTCCCTCCCCGGGTGCCCAGGGGGGGAAACCTGAGGGCAGGCGTCCTCCCCGAGGGTGCACCCGGAGCCCCGGGCAGGGATGGAGTCGCCGGCTGCTCTCTGGGGACGAGACCCTCCCTGCAGGCGACGCTGCCTCGTCCTCTCCCTCCCCGTGGGACAGGGACCTCCAGGCTCTGCCACCAGCCTCCTTCCGTCAGCGTCCCGGTGCTGTGTCACAGCCACAGGGGTCAATTCGTGGTGAGTACCGATGGCACGCAAATGGCAGCCCGAGGAAATCGTCTTCTGGGCTCTAAGTGGTTGGGACAGGGTCTGATTTTCTCTTTTGTATCTGTATGATGATTAGTACAACAGGGCTCTGATGGATGACGTGGCAACACAGATTTATATTAAAAACCCCTCGACAGGATTACATCGACTTCTAGGAAAAGACAAAAGCTTAGGACCCTTCAGAAATCTACTTTTAATCCAAAGCACGGGGCTTGTCAGCACGCTGCACCTTCCAGCTTTTCAAAGCAGCTTACCTCTGAAGACCAGCAAACACTGATTTCTACAGAAACAACGGGCAACCCCCAGGCTAACCTCAGCACTACTGTTTAACAGGGGACCTGCCAGCGTGCCAGTCCAGCTTCAAGTGTGCTTTACTTCAGTCTAACATCCCCACAAAATTCTTCTCACATCTTCCAACCCTGAAATCTTATTTTCCCCTAAAGCTTCTCTTCATTAGCAATTTCCAAGTAACATGGGATTTTTACAACATTCAAAAATGTCATGCTGGACTGTGCTACAGAGTAATCTGCAAATATAAGCTTAGCAAAGTTTGAATTGACTTGTCCAGAGAAAAAACCTACAAGTGAACACCTACACCCGCCTACAAAGAGCTAACAAGCCCCTGGCAGCTGCCAGCATCAAAGCACAGCGGATGTTTCTAATACAGGGTAAGGATAACAATATCACCTCCTGTTCTCTCCAGCTTCTTTTCCCTGCAGTCGTATTTTGCTTCTTAGGATTTTTTTAGTCTCTGCATCTTCTTGGACAGCACCGAGCCCGACGGCAAGGAGACGAGAGTCTTTCCCTGCCGTGCGGAGAGAACCAGGAAAACAGTTAAAGTAAGAACAGGGCAGTTTGAAATTCATACTTGCAACGAGAAGCAGCGCCTAACCAACAGAACAAAAGGAAACAAACCACGATACCTGCCTGGGGACAGAAGACATATAAACTCTCCAGGATTTACAATTCCAGCGACCAACCCCTTCAGGACAGCAGCCAAGTGTCCCATGGGGTGGTGCTGCACCAAAGAACCATCTGAGAGGTTCCAAAGAGTGAAATGCACAATATTTTGCAAAGACAAAAAATCTTGCAAAATAACAAAAATACAATAGATGTAAACTACAGGGCAAGAGTACAAGTGTTACCTTTGGGAGCTGGAACCATCCAGGTGAGCACCTGATAACTGCATCCTCACCAGAGTTTGAGCCCTTCAGGACACAGAAGGGTTTTCCCCAGGAATTTCACAGACTGAGTTTTGACAGAAGCGCGCTCGCCGGATCCTCAGAAACGTCGCCCATTCTCCAGGTGTCTGGAGAGAACTGCAAATGGCTCTCACGCAGTTTGAGCTAGTTCTGTAAGGTCTCAGGGGGAATTTCACCAGATGCAACCAAATTGGGCAACTCCCAGTGGGACAGAAGGAACCCAAAGCTTGGGTTCGCAGAGCTGCAGCAAATACTGAGGAAACAAACAAAACAGCATCAAAAATAATAAACCATCCTTCTTTTTTCTCTTGCTTTTGTTTTTTTCTTATTCAGATCAGCACAGCAATTAAAGAGAAGGTGAAAAACTCACCATTACTGAACATTTCATCACCTGTAAGCTGAGCATCCTTAGCAGAGAGGACTCCAAAGTTAAAATTCACCCATCCCTGGGAAAGAAAACCAAATATCGTATGATAAACAGTCAAACAGCAGACATAAAAATTTGTTTCCTCTAAGGACTTTCAGGTACGTATGTATCTTTGCATTACACATGAGAACATACACTTTAGACCATCACCTAATACATAATAATTTACCTTTAAATTTTGATAGTATAGCATGAATTTTTTACTTAAATTGGTGATCTATTATTATTCAGTTGGTGCCTAAAAGTATTTCTGCTGTCACGTTCAAAAAAACATGAATTTTTTTTTTACTGTAAGGAGCAATTGATTTCAAAGTCATCACAAGCCCATCAAAACACAAAGCTCTGTTCACTGGACGGCTCTGTGAGCTAGAAGTAGTTAGGCTTCTACTTCCCTCTTGTTCTTCCAGAACCAATAAATCCTGTCAACAAAACCAGGATCTTTAGCCCACTGCTGTGAAAGATTCTACAAGGATGATGGCTTGATTTGTGTTTAGAAGTTTTGATTTGAAATGGCCAGACCAATGGATAAAGACAGTGTAAGTAGTATTACATTACTATTATTATTATGTCTATTATTATTTTTACTAGTACTACTACTATTATTATCACCTGCTACTGGAAGAAACAAACCAGTAGTACCTATACTTAATTACTTTTATTTCCAGAAAATAATAAAGAAAAAGAACCAAACCAAAACAAGTCACTTCCTACCTTTTATATCAAGGGATGAAAAATTTCTCTTGGGCTCTTCTCCAATTTATCAAGACTCACAGCACTGAAAGGCAAACAAAACAGTGCTTTATAGAAGGCCAAGTGCACATTGCAAGGCTGAGCCACCAACTGATTGCAGTGACAGCAGTTACAACACGAATCGTTCCCAGAGCCTCTGTTCCATGGAATGTTCTGTGGAACTGCCATTTCTTTCCCAAAATACTAACTTCCAACACTTCCTAAACGTATTTGGTATTTTAAAACAACAGAAGTTAGTGAGACTCTGTGTGGAGGTCAGGTTTAAATTTATTTCCTTCTAAAGCACAGAGCTCTGTTCCATCACCCTTCCCTTCGGCTCTATGCTGCATCATGGTGAGCATTTGAGGAGGGCTCAAGAACCAATTCTATTTCTCTCTTTTTCTAGCTCTCTCTATTCTTAAATCATTCCAGACAAGTCCAATGAAAAATGACAAGTTCAGCATCAAAGTCACACTTTTTCCCTTTGTCTGCTCAAGAACAGGCTCTAAATCCACTTCTTGCTGCCTTCAACGATTAAGACTTGCAAAACCATTTTTACATGTTTTACAGCTTTATCATAAAACCCACAGAACGCAAGCTCTCAATTACAGGAAAAGGTAATTCACAGGCAAATATCTAAAGGGATCACTTACTTGGAAATACATACCTTGATAGAGATCGCACTGAGAACGTTTCTGTGGGACTCTAAGGGAGACATATTTTCTGGGTACCCTGGAAACAAGAAAAGCTAGAATATATTACAGGACATCCCCACTTTTTCTACATATTCAAATAGGATTTTTAATAAAAACAATTCAGTTAATAAAAGAAGGAAGAAAACCAAGGTGATTTTACTCAGCTATATTTACTCCCGATTTAGAGCAAAAAAAAAGTCACGGGTGCTGCAAAGAAAAAAAAAGTGAACCATAAACGCCTACAGTAGAATTTTAAAACAAGTGCTTGGATAAAAGAATCTTATGGAACGTGAAGTAGAAAAAAGTGAAACCACTATCAGACCTGCCACTTTTCTCACCATTGTACAAGAACATCCTAAAAGCAGTATAAAGTCACTGCCTAAAACCGGTCATGGGATGTAACCAAGAACAATTTAGGCATTTGCTAATCTAGACAGAAACCTTTTCTGGATGCTAGTGTCAAATCACAAGTTTTGTCTTTCAGAAGCTCGACAATGCTGGAAAGCATTTTCCCTGGGGCTCGGGAGGGCAGGGGCGGAAGCGGGGGTGAGTTTGCAGCTCGCACCTGGGCCATCCGAAGGGTACAGCCCGCCGGCTCCCCGCGCTGGGCATTCTCCCGGCCATCTCGGGCTTTACCGCTCAGCGCCGCTCCGTCCGTTTCCACGGCGCAAAGAGCCACGAGCACTAACGCGGGCAGCAGCCCCGTCACGCCGCCGATGTCGCAGCGCTCCCTGCTCGCAACGCCCGACACGCGGCGGAGCCGCCTCCGCCCGCAGCACCGGCAGCAGCCCGAGGGAGACGGCTGCGGCTCGGGGGCTCCTCCGGCGCCTCCGCCAGCCCGAGGGCGGCCGCCCCACCGGGACCGCGGCAGCGCCCGGCGCCGCTCGCCCGCGGCGGCTCCCGCAGCTCCCGGCCCGCGGCAGCAAAGCACCGCCTCGCCCTCCGCCATCGGCGGGCGGCAGCGCCCCCGCCCCCGGCACCGCTGAGTGAGGCCGACGAACCGGGCGGACGCTCCTTCCGCGCTCCTCAGCTCCACGCGGGCGCCCACACGGAGCCTTCGCCCCTCCAGCGTCGCCGTCCCGCGCGGGAGAGGCGCCGCCAGCTGCCCGCGCACAGCCCCGCGCGGCCGCCTGGCACGCCAGCCACTCACGGGCCGCGTCAGCCGTTGCGTCACACGCCGCGCCGGCAGCACGGCCTGCCGGGACTTGTAGTCTCGGGCTGACAGCCACGGCGCCCTCCCGCGCCACCGGGAGCTGCACTCCCTCCCGGGCATCAAACGGCTCCTTCGCCCCAGGGCGGGGAAGGACCCGAGGCAGCACCGCTCCTCCCGAATGCCCTCTCTTTTTCCCTCCAACTCTTTTTTCTTTTTTCACTCTGGTTTTCAACCCTTCCCTTCCCTCTTGCTCTCCTGCTTCCTTTCCTTTCCTTTCCTATCCCTTTCCCTTTCTTGTATTTCTGATCTTGGTTTATCTTTCTAGCTTTAGAATAAAACAGCAGCAGTAGAAACTGTCAGGATACCTGGGAGTAAAAAAAAAAACTCCAAAACGAAAATGATTTAAAGAAAACTATTTATTCCCTGGGAGCCTGAAATTTTCTACTGCTGCACGTGACATAGAGCTTTTAATCCCTTCTTATAGATAGTTGATATTTGATACTTACTTTATACAGCGCCCCCTGCCGTCTGTCCCGGCGCACTGCAGCCCCAGCGCTCCCTGTCGTCTGTCCCGGCGCACTGCAGCCCCAGCGCCCCCTGCCGTCTGTCCCGGCGCACTGCAGCCCCAGCGCTCCCTGTCGTCTGTCCCGGCGCACTGCAGGCACAGCGCCTCCTGCCGTCTGCACAGGCGCACTGCAGGCACAGCGCTGCGGCGGCGTTCGGTTCTGTTGAATGAAACTCGGCTGAATTCGGCTTGGTTCGGCTCTTGGTCTAAACTCGTTTCAGTTCGGCTCTTCGGCCGAACTCGGCACGATTGGGCTAAACTCGGTCATATTCGGCACATTGTCTAAAAGCGGCCAGTGTCGGCTACACTCGGCTATCATCGGCTCTTGGTGTAAACTCGGCTGTTTTGGCCACACTCGGCTCTTCGGTGAAACTCGGCTGTTTCCGGCTCCACTGCGCTCCTCGGGGAAACTCGGCTCTTTTCGGCCACACTCGGCTCTTCGGTGAAAGTCGGCTCTTTCCGGCCACACTCGACTCTTCGGTGAAACTCGGCTCTTTCCGGCCACACTCGGCTCTTCGGCACTATTCGCCCCGGCTCGGCTCCCTCAGGGCGGGAAAGCGGCCGTGACAGGACCCCGGCACAGAGACCCGTTTACCCACATGCCTGTCACAAACCCGCCGAAATACGCTCGCCCGCGGCGCCGCTGAGACCACAGCGCGTGTCGGGTACAGCTAAAACGCCACAGAAAATCCCACTGGGGCCGCGCCGGCTTCGGTCTTACACGCAGGCAGCCCTGAAGACGGACTGGGGCCTTCAATTTACGCGCCATTTCTGCCCCCATCTCGAGAAGGTCAACCAAAAGTCCGCGACACCCGCGACTCGCCACTCCCAACGTGGCGGCCTCTCGGCGCAGGGCTGCAGTACCGCGCTCTGCCCACAAGGCGGCAGCACTGCCGCCCGCCCCAGCCGGGGCCGCAGCGCGCCTCGGGGCTGCGGGCAGCGAAGGCGGCAAAAAACAACAGGGGCGACCCCCGACAAACACTGCTCGGAAATAAATGCCAAAAACCCGCCGCTTACCCGACATGACCCAAACAAGCCCCGTTGTTTTAAATTAGATTTAAATACATTTGATATTTCTATTTTTCGTATTTATATTCACATGCATATTTATAGTGGACATGGATGCAGTATGTCATTTATACACTATATTATGTCTATTCCTTATACTATATTATGTCTATTCCTACTAATAGTATTTATTTATCTTTTGTGGTTTTATAAATATCTTTATGTATTGATTCTATATTTATATTTTTTAAATTCTATTTCTATAACACTTTTATTATTTAAAATTAAAATCCCTTTCTAACTCAATACATACAAAAAACCCTTTCTTTTACACTATATTGAAATATTTTTATAGTTATAGCTTGCATGACTATATTCAAATTCATATTTATAGTTTATATTGATGCATTACATTAATAACTATATATAATATGCACCTTATTCAAAACTATACGGGAATTATTTTTTAAATTATTTACCATATCTACTGCTACAACTTCTTTTTCCTTATATTTCTAATTTTTATATAAATCTTTACTGTGTTTACTATATATTTCTATACTTATATTTCTACTTTTATATTATTTGTATTTGTAATTTTTATACTAAAACCCCTGCTTTGGCATAGAAAAAGCAAAACCATTCATTATTTTAAACTACCTAAATTTTTTTAATATTTATATTTATCATAATATACAACAAATGATAGATATAGATAGATAGATAGATCACATCCATATTTATATCTATTTTATATCCATTTCCTATAATATTTTTAATAAGATATATACAGTATTACTTGTATTATATAATGTATCAATTTATGTTATTTTACATTTACAATTTATTATTAAATTTTTTATATATCTGCATATAGTTGCAATACATTTATATATTTGTATTTTTGTTTGGGTCGTATTTACATTTATATTCTCAATTCATATATCTATAAACAGACACAATACTCTACTATAATTAGAATAACTTATTGAAACATATAATGACTTAAGTTACATGTTAAATTTTAAAAATTGATCGAATATATAAAAATAAAATTGGCTCATTCCCATTGCTACACATCTATTTCTTTTGTTTCAATAGAGTTAGAGTCATAATTGTATATTTAAAATCCAATTCCTAAATGAAATGACAGAACAAACAGCACCAAATTCCCACCAATATCTTCCAAAAACATCAAGGAATCTCCAACAGCCAAACAAGTGTCAGCGAAAAAACAAAGAACACTCTTTACAATAACAATTCTCATCACGACAGAAAAATGGAACCAAAATAAAAGAAAATCCTATAGAAACACACACAGCAAATTACAAAAAGTACTTAAAAAAAGTCAAACCAATCTACTAAACTCAAGACAGTGCCACTCATCCTCAACGTTACTAAAAAAAAACAAAAAAAAAACCAAAATTCTACAAAATTCTACCTCTACACTAACTCAAAGAATAAACAATCCTCTGTAAAAATAACGTTAAAACCTGAACTAATTAACAAAATGGAAAAACATCTCAACCACTAAAAACTAAGAAATTAACTACCCAAATAAAGAAATACTTTAAAAACCCACCATATAAATACCCATGTTCCCAAAAAAAACCCTGATAAACAATACTCAAATACATTAAAAGACAACAACAAAAGAAAATAAAGAAACCAACAACAAGAATAATACCAAAAAACAGATAAACTTAAATCTGCAACAAAAAAATTATTCCCAACTGAATAAACCCATAGTGCCTCAAGCGATCAAAATAAAAATACCACCTAGAGACAAACACAAAGACTAAAGACATACGTAACCATAAACCATGTCCCCCAAATTACCCGTAACCATAAAACATACACTACAATCGAACAAACCAAACACACAAAAGCCCTGGAAGACGATAAACACACATGCAATTACCGAGATTAAAAACCCGCGGCTATGAACGACACGACGCTCCCCCAAGCCCCCCAAAACAAACACTACACACTCACGCTAATAAAAGCCGCCGCAACAGAATTAAAATGCGAACCGCTGCTTCGCGCTACGACCCGTAAAAACCATTGCGCGCCCTTCTAAACATAATACCCAGGAAAAAAAAAAAAAAAATCCGACTACAAAACCCAATCCAAAACAAACCTTTACCAGCCCTACCGGCACCGAGAACCGTGCCGCTCGGGAAGAACACCGCATCCCTTAGCGTACGCCCGCTGCAAACCGAACACAGCCACGCAATCAACGCCTCCAAAGCGCCTCCGAGCCGCGGCACCGCCGAGCTTTGAGCGGCCGAACCCCGCGCTCGCTGCCGGCCCCGGACGGAGCGCGGCTCCCGGCAGGGAAGCGGCTCCTGCGGCGGCTGCTCCGGCACGCGGGGCCGGCGCCGTCCCGGGGAGCCCCGCCCGCTGCCCCTGCCCGGCGGGGCCGGCACCGGGCCCGGGGCTCCCGGCGGCGCCCCGGCCCCGCGCCCGGAGCGGACGGAGCGGCCGGCACCGCCCGGGCCGGCGCAGCAGCGCCCGCGCCGCCTCCGCCGCCCTCGGCCGGCCCGGCCCGGCTCCCCTCGGCTCGCACCGGCGCGGCTCCGCCACCGCCGCCCTCGGCCGGCCCGGCCGCGCCGAATCCCCCGTGCGCCCCGGCAGCCGCCCGGGCCGTGCCGGCAGCGCTCCCGAGCGGGAACGTTCCGGGCCGGGCCGCGGGCACGACGAGCGCCCTCCGATGCAGCGGCACAGCCCCATTGCAGCCCTGCAAACGCTGCCGGAGCTGCGGCTCCCCGCAACGCAACCCCGAAACCGACGCCGCAGGCGGGGCGCACCTCACTCCAACAAGGGCAAAGAAATGTGTTCTCCCCTCCAATTTCACCCCCTACGACAGCAGAAAAGAAGGGGCGCTCCTCAAATGAAAGCCTTCGACTGATGGCAAAGGGCGATTTCGACCTCCATTCAAACCCTTCAAAAGGAGGGACACAAGGGCTGGCCGCTCCATTTAAACCCGAGGGTGATGAAAATGTGGTGGCTGCCTTCAAATCAAACCCAGAATACCACAAGAATACTTTCCCCATTCCCCTTAGAATAGAACGCAGGGATTCCCTGTCACCCCAGGGATACCCCTAACAGCCTGGAAAAGGCAGCTTTTCCCGCAATCAACACCCTTAAAACCACAAGTCAAGAGGGATCACCTCAGTTCAAACGCAGACAAAAAGAGAAGAGGAGCTGCTTCCTTCTCCTTAATCCCTTTTGTCTTCATAAGCTCCATTTTTGTTCCTGGGGATCCGGGGAGGGACCGGCAAGATGAAATTGCAAAGGGGAAGGAGAAAATTCCCCGCTCCAAACCCACACGGGCTCACCTGTTCGGCTGCTGCTCCCCGGCACAAAGATTCGTCCCTCGGCGCCTCCTTTAAGCGATGCTCCGCGGATCCAGGCGCGGATCCAGGTGTCCCCCCGACCCTGTGAGAAGCTCCCGCAGCCCTTCCACGAGACAGCGCCGGCAGCGCCCCATAAACCCCTCCACTCAGCAGCTCCGTGCAAAAGGGAGCCGAGGCAAAGCCTCCCCCTAAAGCAGCCTGGCCCCGGCAGGAGCCGGCCCCTCCTCATCCTCGCACTCACACCTGGGCTGCTCCGAGCCCCCATCATCCTCGCACTCACACCTGGGCTGCTCCGAGCCCCCATCATCCTCGCACTCACACCTGGGCTGCTCCGAGCCCCCATCATATATTTTTCATATTTATATTCGCATTTATATTTAGAATTTATATTACTGTATAATAAGCATTATATTATATATTGCATCTCTTCATGTTACTTACATAGATTTCTATTTCTATTTCTATTCATAGTTTGGCATTAGATCTTTTTATCTCTATATATTTATTATATATTTCTGTATGTCGATTTACATTTCTATAGTACTTATATTATTTAAAATAAAACGAAATAAAAAGCAAAGACACCCCTTTATTTAAAACACATTTAAAATTTTAAAAATAATTTTGTCATAATTCTATTCACATCTAGATTTGTAATTTTCATTTGTTATATTTGTAGATATTATATATATTGGAGAGAATACCTTTTTATAGAATAATAGATATATTCTTTTGACACAATATATTTCTTTTACTTATA
This sequence comes from Ammospiza caudacuta, assembly GCF_027887145.1. Taxonomy (NCBI): domain Eukaryota; kingdom Metazoa; phylum Chordata; class Aves; order Passeriformes; family Passerellidae; genus Ammospiza; species Ammospiza caudacuta. Next base: position 88,092,798 of record NC_080632.1, on the reverse strand, counting down.
TTTATATATATTAAATATTTATTGATATCGACATATATACGATATATTTGGATTTCTATTTCTATATTTTTTATTAAATCTCCAGCCTATACCCCAATAAAAGCCAAACAATCCCCAATGTATTTAAAGTATATTTAAACATAAATCCTGTCACAGCTGCATTGCACAGCAGTGCCCCAAGCTAATCTGACACTTGTTCATCTCCTGGACCTGAATCTGAACCCGCTCACCTTGATCGCACCTGGCAGAACCATTTTCGTACCTTTTTCTGGCATTTCTTGTTTTTGTTTTTTTTTTTTTCTTGAGTTTTTGTGGCCTTTATTGCCTCTCTTTCTTGCCTTGTTTCTTGGGGCTTTTACTCCCTTTTTCCTTGATTTTTTTCTGGCATTTGTTGGGGCTTTTTCTTCATTTCTTCTTGCCCATCTTGGTGTTTTTTCTGGTTTTATCTTGCCCCCTTGGGTTTTTTTTCTGTTTTTCTGGATTTTTCTTTGCCATTTTCTTTTGTTTCTTTTTTTTTTTTTTTTCTTGGATTTTTTCTTCCCCATCTTGGTTTTTTGTTCTGATTTTATTTCTTGCCCATCTTGGGGTTTTTCCCTGGTCTGTTTTCAGGGATTTTTCTTGCCCATTTTGGGTTTTTTTCTGTTGTTTTTTTTCTGGGTTTTTCTTAGGGTTTTTTTCCGTTTTTTTTTCTGGGATTTTTCTCGCCCATCTTGGGGTTCTATTCTGGGCTTTTTCTTGCCCATCTTGGGGTTTTCTTCTGCGTTTTTTTCTTGCCCATCTTGTTGTTGTTGTTGTTTGGGGTTTTTTGTTTGTTTTTGGTTTTGGTTTTTTTTTTCCTATTTTTTTTTTCCTGTGGTATTTCTGGGATTTTTCTTGCCCATCTTGGGGTTTTTTTTTGGGGGGGGCGGTTTTCTCGCCCATCTCGAGTTTTTTTTCTGTGGGTTTGTTTTTTGTTGGTTTTTTTTTTTTTTTTTTTAATGTCTTCCTTCCTTCCTCCCTGCCTGTCCTTCCTTCTTTCTTCCTTTCAGTTCCTTTCCTTATTATCTTTTTTTCTTTTTCTTCCTTTCTTTCCCTGTATTTCTAATCTTGGTTTTCCTTTCTAGCTTTAGAATAAAAAAGCAGCAGTAGTAACTTTCAGGCTACCTGGGAGTAAAAAAACTCCAAAACGAAAATGATTGAAAGAAAACTATTTATTCCCTGGGAGCCTGAAATTTTCTACTGCTGCACGTGACACAGAGCTTTTTATTCCTTCTTATAGATAGTTGATATTTGATACTCACTTTATACAGCGCCCCCTGCCGTCTGCACCGGCGCACTGCGGGCAGAGCGCTGCGGCGTCGTTCGGTTCTGTTGAAATAAACTCGGCTAAATTAGGCTTGGTTCGGCTTAGGTCTAAAATCGTTTCGGTTCGGCTTTTCGTCTAAATTCGGCTTTTCCGGCTCTTCGGCTGAACTCGGCCCGGTTGGGCTAAAGTCGGTCATATTCGGCTCTTTGTCTAAATGCGGCCAATGTCGGCTACACTCGGCTATCATCGGCTCTTCGTCTCAAGTCGGCTGCGTTCGGCTACACTCGGCTCTTCGTCTCAAGTCGGCTGCGTTCGGCTACACTCGGCTCTTCGTCTCAAGTCGGCTGTGTTCGCCTACACTCGGCTCTTCGGCTCTTCGGAACTATTCGCCCCGGCTCGGCTCCCTCAGGGCGGGAAGGCGGACGTGACAGGACCCCGGCACAGCGAGGCGTTTAACCCACATGCCTGTCACAAACCCGCCGAAATACGCCCGCCCGCGGCGCCGCTGAGACCACAGCATGTGTCGGGTACACTTGAAACGCCACAGAAAATACCACCGGGGCCGCGCCGGGGTCGGTATTCCATGCAGGCAGTCCACTGACACCCACCCCGGTCCTCCACTTCCCCGCCCTTTTCGCCGCCCTGTTGAGAAGGTCAATTGAAAGTCCGCGACATCCGCCACGCGCCACTCCCAAGGTGGCGGCCTCTCGGCGCAGGGCTGCAGTACCGCGCTCCGCCCACAAGGCGGCAGCACTGCCGCCCGCCCCAGCCGGGGCCGCAGCGCGCCTCGGGGCTGCGGGCAGCGAAGGCGGCAAAAAACAACAGGGGCGACCCCCGCCGAAAACTGCTCTGAAATAAATGCCCCAAAACAACCGGGAAGAGGAAAAAAAAACTTCTGCCTCTAGTCTAATAGGATAAAACAAAACAAAACCCCAACAATTTCTTTAAAAAAAAAAAATTAAATCTTTTTAAAAAAATTTTTTTCATATTAATATTCACATTTCTATTTAATAATGTATATTGATGTACACTGTCCATTTATACATTTGTTTTTATGAATACATTTCTATTCCATATTGCATATATCCCTAAAACTTAAATTTATTGTTATATTTTTATACATATTTTTACATAGTAAGTATATATTTCTGTTAGGATTTTTACTTCTGTAACACTCACAGTACTCAAAATAAAACCCCTACCTCTACCCCATACATGGCAAAAAAAAACCCCTTTCATTTCAACTGTATTTAAATTAAAAAAAAAATAAATTCAAATTTATATTTAAAATGTTTACTGATGTATGATCGATTTTGCATTCATATTTAGCGATTTATTTATAAATTTATATTCTATGTTACATGTGTTCCTATTACTTATATTTTTATATACTTTTACTCATATCTTTATATATTTATTATATCTTTCTGTGTTAGGATTTTTACATCTGTAACACTTACATTATTTAAAATAAAAACCCTGCCTCTACCCACATTAAAGCCAAAAAGAACCTCAGTCTTCTCAACTGTATTTAAATATTTTTTAAAATTCAATTTTCCAGGTTGATATTCACTTTTACATTTAAAATGTATACTAATGTATACTCTTATTTGTATTCTCCATTACATCTCTTCCTATTATTTATATTTACTTATATTTTGTGTTTATATATATATATTTCTATCTCGATTTAATATCTCAATATTAAGAAATATGTAACAATAATATCTACATTCATATTATTTAAAATGAAAACCCTGCCTCTAACCCAATAATAAAAAAGACCCCAACCCTTTCTTTTAAAAAATATTTAAATAGGTTTTATCCTTATGTCTGATTTTTATATTCGTATTTCTATTTATAATAATGTATATTAATGTCTATTGCTTACTTATACATTTATCTTTACCAATGTCAAGTTATAAATAAATTTACATTCTATACTACATCTGATGCGAGTAGTTATTTATATATTTTTATACATTGATTAAATATTTCTGCGTCAAGATTTTTACTTCTCTAACACTTATAATATTCAAAATCAAACCCCTGCCTCTACTTCAATAAAAGCCAAAACATTCCCTTTCTTTTAAACTATATTTACAGATTTTTATATTTATATTCCCGTATAATGTTATTTATATTCTGTACTACAACTCTTCATATTACTTACATATATTTATATATACATTTATATTCATGCTTTAGCAATTTCTCTTTATATATTTATTATATATTTCTATCTTAAGATCCACATTTCTATATTACTTATATTATTTAAAATAAAACTCCTGCCTCTAACCAAATAAAAACCAACGACACCCCTTTATTTGAACCAGATTTAAAATTTAGGAAGTAAATTTATTTTTCAAAATTAGAATGATATTTATATGGATATTTTTATTTATTTTATTCATAGATATTATATATATTAGAGAGAATACCTTCTAATAGAATCATAGATATATATTTTCTGTATTATATATATTTTTTACTTCTATTTAAATTAAATATGTATAGATATTTGTATTTCTATATATATTTGTATATCTGAATTTATATTTTATTTCTATCATTTATTTAAAAACCCCAGCCTATAACCTAATAAAACCCCCAATTTACTTTTACTCTATTTAAATATTTTTATTTTTACAATCTATATTTATATATCTTTGTATATATATATATATATATATATAAAAAATAGACTATCATTTACCGATATGATAATATGTTCCAATTATATACCATGTATTATAGTGTTATGTATGTATCTGTTATCTATATTTATGTTTACCACTCTAATTTTAGATTTATTTTTAAATTCATATTTATTGCTATTTTCATCTCTATATTAAACCATACAAGTTCACTAACCCGACACACCGGAGCCACAACGATACCGTACCTTTGTCAGCGCTGGCACGCAGCACACGCCCGTCCCGTCGCAGCACATCAGAACAAAACCTATTTCTATCACTAACGGAACAAACATCCCACAACGTCACTGAACCCCAATAAAAACTCAAATAAACCTAACTGTAAATCAACTTTAAATCCCACTATAAAGTAGCCCAAAACCTCTGCACATGCTCATCATAAACTTCCTCCTAAACCAGTATCTCAAAAACCCCAAAAAAACTCAAATACACCTTGAAAATGACACAACTGCTAATAAAAACAAACACCCATTAAAAATTAAATCAAACCAACTCACGAGACTCAAAACTGTACAACTGACCCTGAACATTACTAAAAAAAGTCCCCAAAGCTCTACCTTTATGCTCATGCACAAATAACAACCTATCATCTATACAAGTTATTTGAAAAAATTAAAAAAAATAATTAAAACCATGAAAATAAAAAATCTAAACTATTAAAATACTAAAAAATATCACTGCCTAAATTAAAAAACGTATTGCCTATAAAAACCCACCATATAAATGCCCCTGTCCCAAAAAATAAAAACAAAAAAAACTATCGAACCAGAAAGAAATCACAACTTAGGAACACTAAAACCATAGCGTTCAAGAAGTCACACCACATCCCTTATCATACACCAACTACAAACAACAGAAAACAATACAAGGAATTCTTAAAAACCACCTTAAGACCACTACATTGAAAAACATTTCAAAAATTAAAAACTGCATCTAACAAAAGCCATCTAATAAATTCACACCCAAAACTCCAGCAGCCCAGCTGGCCCTACCAAAGCTCTATGTTTATGCATACAACAAACAAAACCAAAATCCCAGTAATACCCATCAGAAATCTATGAAAGAATCCTATTGAAATTAATCCTGCCTCAAATACAAACCAACCAATCCAGAAAGACAGCTTCACTCAGAAAACAATTTACACAGAGTTAATAATACCAAGAAATAAAACAACACACCATATACCACCAATGAATATCATAGTGAAGTAAAAAAAAACACTACATTTTTTCCTTTTTGTTTTTTAAACTAACTTCTTTTATTAGCTAGAACAAAAGCTTTTGCCAGGACTGCAACAACAACAACTTCTTTTTTTCCGTCTCCTTCTAAAATGTCCCTTCTCACTCCCAAATTCCTTTCAACTCCTGAGTTTACATCCAAGCAAAAAGCAAAATTCGTGCACTCGTGCGTCCGATGCTCCTGTCAGGTTCTCTGTTTCCCTCCACATCTTCTTACACTTTCAGTCCTCACGCTGTCCCGCCGTGATGAGTCTGACAGAAGAATTGGCACAAGTTAACAGAGCATTTCCCTCCCTCCCTGCCTCTGCTTTCCTCAGCGCATTTCAATCCATCCCAGGCCTGCAACGATGCCCGCTCACCCCAAAGCTCACAGCAAGCACGCAGCAGCTCAGGCTCGCTCGGCTCCGGGGCTCTGTGCCTTGGATAGCCGAGGAAACTTCTGATGAGCCTCCGTTCCAATAAACTGGAATGCAAACTCACCTCCATCTCAGAGCCTCAGTGACCTCGCCCAGCCCCTTCATGACTTGCAGGCACAAGGATGCAAAGCAGCTTTTTGTCTTTTCTCCGGAGTGCCAACGGGTCAAATATGTCGGCTTTGACATCACTGATTACCCTCTCTTTGAAGTCTCCCAAGGACACTTTTAAAGAAAAGACAGAAGACTGCTGGTACATCCATGTGGGATCAGGAGGAAAGCAGCAAGGATCCGAGGCCAGCGGCGCGGCCGGGCAGTGCCACGTCCCTGCCACCCTGTGACAAGGCACACGGCTGCAGAGCCCCAGAGCCCGCAGGCCCTGCAGCTGCCACACGGATGGACCTGGTTCCCTCCCCGGGTGCCCAGGGGGGGAAACCTGAGGGCAGGCGTCCTCCCCGAGGGTGCACCCGGAGCCCCGGGCAGGGATGGAGTCGCCGGCTGCTCTCTGGGGACGAGACCCTCCCTGCAGGCGACGCTGCCTCGTCCTCTCCCTCCCCGTGGGACAGGGACCTCCAGGCTCTGCCACCAGCCTCCTTCCGTCAGCGTCCCGGTGCTGTGTCACAGCCACAGGGGTCAATTCGTGGTGAGTACCGATGGCACGCAAATGGCAGCCCGAGGAAATCGTCTTCTGGGCTTTAAGTGGTTGGGACAGGGTCTGATTTTCTCTTTTGTATCTGTATGATGATTAGTACAACAGGGCTCTGATGGATGACGTGGCAACACAGATTTATATTAAAAACCCCTCGACAGGATTACATCGACTTCTAGGAAAAGACAAAAGCTTAGGACCCTTCCGAAATCTACTTTTAATCCAAAGCACGGGGCTTGTCAGCACGCTGCACCTTCCAGCTTTTCAAAGCAGCTTACCTCTGAAGACCAGCAAACACTGATTTCTACAGAAACAACGGGCAACCCCCAGGCTAATCTCAGCACTACTGTTTAATAGGGGACCTGCCAGCGTGCCAGTCCAGCTTCAAGTGTGCTTTGCTTCAGTCTAACATCCCCACAAAATTCTTCTCACATCTTCCAACCCTGAAATCTTATTTTCCCCTAAAGCTTCTCTTCATTAGCAATTTCCAAGTAACATGGGATTTTTACAACATTCAAAAATGTCATGCTGGACTGTGCTACAGAGTAATCTGCAAATATAAGCTTAGCAAAGTTTGAATTGACTTGTCCAGAGAAAAAACCTACAAGTGAACACCTACACCCGCCTACAAAGAGCTAACAAGCCCCTGGCAGCTGCCAGCATCAAAGCACAGCGGATGTTTCTAATACAGGGTAAGGATAACAATATCACCTCCTGTTCTCTCCAGCTTCTTTTCCCTGCAGTCGTATTTTGCTTCTTAGGATTTTTTTAGTCTCTGCATCTTCTTGGACAGCACCGAGCCCGACGGCAAGGAGACGAGAGTCTTTCCCTGCCGTGCGGAGAGAACCAGGAAAACAGTTAAAGTAAGAACAGGGCAGTTTGAAATTCATACTTGCAACGAGAAGCAGCGCCTAACCAACAGAACAAAAGGAAACAAACCACGATACCTGCCTGGGGACAGAAGACATATAAACTCTCCAGGATTTACAATTCCAGCGACCAACCCCTTCAGGACAGCAGCCAAGTGTCCCATGGGGTGGTGCTGCACCAAAGAACCATCTGAGAGGTTCCAAAGAGTGAAATGCACAATATTTTGCAAAGACAAAAAATCTTGCAAAATCACAAAAATACAATAGATGTAAACTACAGGGCAAGAGTACAAGTGTTACCTTTGGGAGCTGGAACCATCCAGGTGAGCACCTGATAACTGCATCCTCACCAGAGTTTGAGCCCTTCAGGACACAGAAGGGTTTTCCCCAGGAATTTCACAGACTGAGTTTTGACAGAAGCGCGCTCGCCGGATCCTCAGAAACGTCGCCCATTCTCCAGGCGTCTGGAGAGAACTGCAAATGGCTCTCACGCAGTTTGAGCTAGTTCTGTAAGGTCTCAGGGGGAATTTCACCAGATGCAACCAAATTGGGCAACTCCCAGTGGGACAGAAGGAACCCAAAGCTTGGGTTCGCAGAGCTGCAGCAAATACTGAGGAAACAAACAAAACAGCATCAAAAATAATAAACCATCCTTCTTTTTTCTCTTGCTTTTGTTTTTTTCTTATTCAGATCAGCACAGCAATTAAAGAGAAGGTGAAAAACTCACCATTACTGAACATTTCATCACCTGTAAGCTGAGCATCCTTAGCAGAGAGGACTCCAAAGTTAAAATTCACCCATCCCTGGGAAAGAAAACCAAATATCGTATGATAAACAGTCAAACAGCAGACATAAAAATTTGTTTCCTCTAAGGACTTTCAGGTACGTATGTATCTTTGCATTACACATGAGAACATACACTTTAGACCATCACCTAATACATAATAATTTACCTTTAAATTTTGATAGTATAGCATGAATTTTTTACTTAAATTGGTGATCTATTATTATTCAGTTGGTGCCTAAAAGTATTTCTGCTGTCACGTTCAAAAAAACATGAATTTTTTTTTTACTGTAAGGAGCAATTGATTTCAAAGTCATCACAAGCCCATCAAAACACAAAGCTCTGTTCACTGGACGGCTCTGTGAGCTAGAAGTAGTTAGGCTTCTACTTCCCTCTTGTTCTTCCAGAACCAATAAATCCTGTCAACAAAACCAGGATCTTTAGCCCACTGCTGTGAAAGATTCTACAAGGATGATGGCTTGATTTGTGTTTAGAAGTTTTGATTTGAAATGGCCAGACCAATGGATAAAGACAGTGTAAGTAGTATTACATTACTATTATTATTATGTCTATTATTATTTTTACTAGTACTACTACTATTATTATCACCTGCTACTGGAAGAAACAAACCAGTAGTACCTATACTTAATTACTTTTATTTCCAGAAAATAATAAAGAAAAAGAACCAAACCAAAACAAGTCACTTCCTACCTTTTATATCAAGGGATGAAAAATTTCTCTTGGGCTCTTCTCCAATTTATCAAGACTCACAGCACTGAAAGGCAAACAAAACAGTGCTTTATAGAAGGCCAAGTGCACATTGCAAGGCTGAGCCACCAACTGATTGCAGTGACAGCAGTTACAACACGAATCGTTCCCAGAGCCTCTGTTCCATGGAATGTTCTGTGGAACTGCCATTTCTTTCCCAAAATACTAACTTCCAACACTTCCTAAACGTATTTGGTATTTTAAAACAACAGAAGTTAGTGAGACTCTGTGTGGAGGTCAGGTTTAAATTTATTTCCTTCTAAAGCACAGAGCTCTGTTCCATCACCCTTCCCTTCGGCTCTACGCTGCATCATGGTGAGCATTTGAGGAGGGCTCAAGAACCAATTCTATTTCTCTCTTTTTCTAGCTCTCTCTATTCTTAAATCATTCCAGACAAGTCCAATGAAAAATGACAAGTTCAGCATCAAAGTCACACTTTTTCCCTTTGTCTGCTCAAGAACAGGCTCTAAATCCACTTCTTGCTGCCTTCAACGATTAAGACTTGCAAAACCATTTTTACATGTTTTACAGCTTTATCATAAAACCCACAGAACGCAAGCTCTCAATTACAGGAAAAGGTAATTCACAGGCAAATATCTAAAGGGATCACTTACTTGGAAATACATACCTTGATAGAGATCGCACTGAGAACGTTTCTGTGGGACTCTAAGGGAGACATATTTTCTGGGTACCCTGGAAACAAGAAAAGCTAGAATATATTACAGGACATCCCCACTTTTTCTACATATTCAAATAGGATTTTTAATAAAAACAATTCAGTTAATAAAAGAAGGAAGAAAACCAAGGTGATTTTACTCAGCTATATTTACTCCCGATTTAGAGCAAAAGAAAAGTCACGGGTGCTGCAAAGAAAAAAAAAGTGAACCATAAACGCCTACAGTAGAATTTTAAAACAAGTGCTTGGATAAAAGAATCTTATGGAACGTGAAGTAGAAAAAAGTGAAACCACTATCAGACCTGCCACTTTTCTCACCATTGTACAAGAACATCCTAAAAGCAGTATAAAGTCACTGCCTAAAACCGGTCATGGGATGTAACCAAGAACAATTTAGGCATTTGCTAATCTAGACAGAAACCTTTTCTGGATGCTAGTGTCAAATCACAAGTTTTGTCTTTCAGAAGCTCGACAATGCTGGAAAGCATTTTCCCTGGGGCTCGGGAGGGCAGGGGCGGAAGCGGGGGTGAGTTTGCAGCTCGCACCTGGGCCATCCGAAGGGTACAGCCCGCCGGCTCCCCGCGCTGGGCATTCTCCCGGCCATCTCGGGCTTTACCGCTCAGCGCCGCTCCGTCCGTTTCCACGGCGCAAAGAGCCACGAGCACTAACGCGGGCAGCAGCCCCGTCACGCCGCCGATGTCGCAGCGCTCCCTGCTCGCAACGCCCGACACGCGGCGGAGCCGCCTCCGCCCGCAGCACCGGCAGCAGCCCGAGGGAGACGGCTGCGGCTCGGGGGCTCCTCCGGCGCCTCCGCCAGCCCGAGGGCGGCCGCCCCACCGGGACCGCGGCAGCGCCCGGCGCCGCTCGCCCGCGGCGGCTCCCGCAGCTCCCGGCCCGCGGCAGCAAAGCACCGCCTCGCCCTCCGCCATCGGCGGGCGGCAGCGCCCCCGCCCCCGGCACCGCTGAGTGAGGCCGACGAACCGGGCGGACGCTCCTTCCGCGCTCCTCAGCTCCACGCGGGCGCCCACACGGAGCCTTCGCCCCTCCAGCGTCGCCGTCCCGCGCGGGAGAGGCGCCGCCAGCTGCCCGCGCACAGCCCCGCGCGGCCGCCTGGCACGCCAGCCACTCACGGGCCGCGTCAGCCGTTGCGTCACACGCCGCGCCGGCAGCACGGCCTGCCGGGACTTGTAGTCTCGGGCTGACAGCCACGGCGCCCTCCCGCGCCACCGGGAGCTGCACTCCCTCCCGGGCATCAAACGGCTCCTTCGCCCCAGGGCGGGGAAGGACCCGAGGCAGCACCGCTCCTCCCGAATGCCCTCTCTTTTTCCCTCCAACTCTTTTTTCTTTTTTCACTCTGGTTTTCAACCCTTCCCTTCCCTCTTGCTCTCCTGCTTCCTTTCCTTTCCTTTCCTATCCCTTTCCCTTTCTTGTATTTCTGATCTTGGTTTATCTTTCTAGCTTTAGAATAAAACAGCAGCAGTAGAAACTGTCAGGATACCTGGGAGTAAAAAAAAAAACTCCAAAACGAAAATGATTTAAAGAAAACTATTTATTCCCTGGGAGCCTGAAATTTTCTACTGCTGCACGTGACATAGAGCTTTTAATCCCTTCTTATAGATAGTTGATATTTGATACTTACTTTATACAGCGCCCCCTGCCGTCTGTCCCGGCGCACTGCAGCCCCAGCGCTCCCTGTCGTCTGTCCCGGCGCACTGCAGGCACAGCGCCTCCTGCCGTCTGCACAGGCGCACTGCAGGCACAGCGCTGCGGCGGCGTTCGGTTCTGTTGAATGAAACTCGGCTGAATTCGGCTTGGTTCGGCTCTTGGTCTAAACTCGTTTCAGTTCGGCTCTTCGGCCGAACTCGGCACGATTGGGCTAAACTCGGTCATATTCGGCACATTGTCTAAAAGCGGCCAGTGTCGGCTACACTCGGCTATCATCGGCTCTTGGTGTAAACTCGGCTGTTTTGGCCACACTCGGCTCTTCGGTGAAACTCGGCTGTTTCCGGCTCCACTGCGCTCCTCGGGGAAACTCGGCTCTTTTCGGCCACACTCGGCTCTTCGGTGAAAGTCGGCTCTTTCCGGCCACACTCGACTCTTCGGTGAAACTCGGCTCTTTCCGGCCACACTCGGCTCTTCGGCTCTTCGGAACTATTCGCCCCGGCTCGGCTCCCTCAGGGCGGGAAAGCGGCCGTGACAGGACCCCGGCACAGAGACCCGTTTACCCACATGCCTGTCACAAACCCGCCGAAATACGCTCGCCCGCGGCGCCGCTGAGACCACAGCGCGTGTCGGGTACAGCTAAAACGCCACAGAAAATCCCACTGGGGCCGCGCCGGCTTCGGTCTTACACGCAGGCAGCCCTGAAGACGGACTGGGGCCTTCAATTTACGCGCCATTTCTGCCCCCATCTCGAGAAGGTCAACCAAAAGTCCGCGACACCCGCGACTCGCCACTCCCAACGTGGCGGCCTCTCGGCGCAGGGCTGCAGTACCGCGCTCTGCCCACAAGGCGGCAGCACTGCCGCCCGCCCCAGCCGGGGCCGCAGCGCGCCTCGGGGCTGCGGGCAGCGAAGGCGGCAAAAAACAACAGGGGCGACCCCCGACAAAAACTGCTCGGAAATAAATGCCAAAAACCCGCCGCTTACCCGACATGACCCAAACAAGCCCCGTTGTTTTAAATTAGATTTAAATACATTTGATATTTCTATTTTTCGTATTTATATTCACATGCATATTTATAGTGGACATGGATGCAGTATGTCATTTATACACTATATTATGTCTATTCCTTATACTATATTATGTCTATTCCTACTAATAATATTTATTTATCTTTTGTGGTTTTATAAATATCTTTATGTATTGATTCTATATTTATATTTTTTAAATTCTATTTCTATAACACTTTTATTATTTAAAATTAAAATCCCTTTCTAACTCAATACATACAAAAAACCCTTTCTTTTACACTATATTGAAATATTTTTATAGTTATAGCTTGCATGACTATATTCAAATTCATATTTATAGTTTATATTGATGCATTACATTAATAACTATATATAATATGCACCTTATTCAAAACTATACGGGAATTATTTTTTAAATTATTTACCATATCTACTGCTACAACTTCTTTTTCCCTTATATTTCTAATTTTTATATAAATCTTTAATGTGTTTACTATATATTTCTATACTTATATTTCTACTTTTATATTATTTGTATTTGTCATTTTTATACTAAAACCCCTGCTTTGGCATAGAAAAAGCAAAACCATTCATTATTTTAAACTACCTAAATTTTTTTAATATTTATATTTATCATAATATACAACAAATGATAGATATAGATAGATAGATAGATCACATCCATATTTATATCTATTTTATATCCATTTCCTATAATATTTTTAATAAGATATATACAGTATTACTTGTATTATATAATGTATCAATTTATGTTATTTTACATTTACAATTTATTATTAAATTTTTTATATATCTGCATATAGTTGCAATACATTTATATATTTGTATTTTTGTTTGGGTCGTATTTACATTTATATTCTCAATTCATATATCTATAAACAGACACAATACTCTACTATAATTAGAATAACTTATTGAAACATATAATGACTTAAGTTACATGTTAAATTTTAAAAATTGATCGAATATATAAAAATAAAATTGGCTCATTCCCATTGCTACACATCTATTTCTTTTGTTTCAATAGAGTTAGAGTCATAATTGTATATTTAAAATCCAATTCCTAAATGAAATGACAGAACAAACAGCACCAAATTCCCACCAATATCTTCCAAAAACATCAAGGAATCTCCAACAGCCAAACAAGTGTCAGCGAAAAAACAAAGAACACTCTTTACAATAACAATTCTCATCACGACAGAAAAATGGAACCAAAATAAAAGAAAATCCTATAGAAACACACACAGCAAATTACAAAAAGTACTTAAAAAAAGTCAAACCAATCTACTAAACTCAAGACAGTGCCACTCATCCTCAACGTTACTAAAAAAAAACAAAAAAAAAACCAAAATTCTACAAAATTCTACCTCTACACTAACTCAAAGAATAAACAATCCTCTGTAAAAATAACGTTAAAACCTGAACTAATTAACAAAATGGAAAAACATCTCAACCACTAAAAACTAAGAAATTAACTACCCAAATAAAGAAATACTTTAAAAACCCACCATATAAATATCCATGTTCCCAAAAAAAACCCTGATAAACAATACTCAAATACATTAAAAGACAACAACAACAACAAAAGAAAATAAAGAAACCAACAACAAGAATAATACCAAAAAACAGATAAACTTAAATCTGCAACAAAAAAATTATTCCCAACTGAATAAACCCATAGTGCCTCAAGCGATCAAAATAAAAATACCACCTAGAGACAAACACAAAGACTAAAGACATACGTAACCATAAACCATGTCCCCCAAATTACCCGTAACCATAAAACATACACTACAATCGAACAAACCAAACACATAAAAGCCCTGGAAGACGATAAACACACATGCAATTACCGAGATTAAAAACCCGCGGCTACGAACGACACGACGCTACCCCAAGCCCCCCAAAACAAACACTACACACTCACGCTAATAAAAGCCGCCGCAACAGAATTAAAATGCGAACCGCTGCTTCGCGCTACGACCCGTAAAAACCATTGCGCGCCCTTCTAAACATAATACCCAGGAAAAAAAAAAAAAAATCCGACTACAAAACCCAATCCAAAACAAACCTTTACCAGCCCTACCGGCACCGAGAACCGTGCCGCTCGGGAAGAACACCGCATCCCTTAGCGTACGCCCGCTGCAAACCGAACACAGCCACGCAATCAACGCCTCCAAAGCGCCTCCGAGCCGCGGCACCGCCGAGCTTTGAGCGGCCGAACCCCGCGCTCGCTGCCGGCCCCGGACGGAGCGCGGCTCCCGGCAGGGAAGCGGCTCCTGCGGCGGCTGCTCCGGCACGCGGGGCCGGCGCCGTCCCGGGGAGCCCCGCCCGCTGCCCCTGCCCGGCGGGGCCGGCACCGGGCCCGGGGCTCCCGGCGGCGCCCCGGCCCCGCGCCCGGAGCGGACGGAGCGGCCGGCACCGCCCGGGCCGGCGCAGCAGCGCCCGCGCCGCCTCCGCCGCCCTCGGCCGGCCCGGCCCGGCTCCCCTCGGCTCGCACCGGCGCGGCTCCGCCACCGCCGCCCTCGGCCGGCCCGGCCGCGCCGAATCCCCCGTGCGCCCCGGCAGCCGCCCGGGCCGTGCCGGCAGCGCTCCCGAGCGGGAACGTTCCGGGCCGGGCCGCGGGCACGACGAGCGCCCTCCGATGCAGCGGCACAGCCCCATTGCAGCCCTGCAAACGCTGCCGGAGCTGCGGCTCCCCGCAACGCAACCCCGAAACCGACGCCGCAGGCGGGGCGCACCTCACTCCAACAAGGGCAAAGAAATGTGTTCTCCCCTCCAATTTCACCCCCTACGACAGCAGAAAAGAAGGGGCGCTCCTCAAATGAAAGCCTTCGACTGATGGCAAAGGGCGATTTCGACCTCCATTCAAACCCTTCAAAAGGAGGGACACAAGGGCTGGCCCCTCCATTTAAACCCGAGGGTGATGAAAATGTGGTGGCTGCCTTCAAATCAAACCCAGAATACCACAAGAATACTTTCCCCATTCCCCTTAGAATAGAACGCAGGGATTCCCTGTCACCCCAGGGATACCCCTAACAGCCTGGAAAAGGCAGCTTTTCCCGCAATCAACACCCTTAAAACCACAAGTCAAGAGGGATCACCTCAGTTCAAACGCAGACAAAAAGAGAAGAGGAGCTGCTTCCTTCTCCTTAATCCCTTTTCTCTTCATAAGCTCCATTTTTGTTCCTGGGGATCCGGGGAGGGACCGGCAAGATGAAATTGCAAAGGGGAAGGAGAAAATTCCCCGCTCCAAACCCACACGGGCTCACCTGTTCGGCTGCTGCTCCCCGGCACAAAGATTCGTCCCTCGGCGCCTCCTTTAAGCGATGCTCCGCGGATCCAGGCGCGGATCCAGGTGTCCCCCCGACCCTGTGAGAAGCTCCCGCAGCCCTTCCACGAGACAGCGCCGGCAGCGCCCCATAAACCCCTCCACTCAGCAGCTCCGTGCAAAAGGGAGCCGAGGCAAAGCCTCCCCCTAAAGCAGCCTGGCCCCGGCAGGAGCCGGCCCCTCCTCATCCTCGCACTCACACCTGGGCTGCTCCGAGCCCCCATCATCCTCGCACTCACACCTGGGCTGCTCCGAGCCCCCATCATATATTTTTCATATTTATATTCGCATTTATATTTAGAATTTATATTACTGTATAATAAGCATTATATTATATATTGCATCTCTTCATGTTACTTACATAGATTTCTATTTCTATTTCTATTCATAGTTTGGCATTATATCTTTTTATCTCTATATATTTATTATATATTTCTGTATGTCGATTTACATTTCTATAGTACTTATATTATTTAAAATAAAACGAAATAAAAAGCAAAGACACCCCTTTATTTAAAACACATTTAAAATTTTAAAAATAATTTTGTCATAATTCTATTCACATCTAGATTTGTAATTTTCATTTGTTATATTTGTAGATATTATATATATTGGAGAGAATACCTTTTTATAGAATAATAGATATATTCTTTTGACACAATATATTTCTTTTACTTATATTTATATATATTAAATATTTATTGATATCGACATATATACGATATATTTGGATTTCTATTTCTATATTTTTTATTAAATCTCCAGCCTATACCCCAATAAAAGCCAAACAATCCCCAATGTATTTAAAGTATATTTAAACATAAATCCTGTCACAGCTGCATTGCACAGCAGTGCCCCAAGCTAATCTGACACTTGTTCATCTCCTGGACCTGAATCTGAACCCGCTCACCTTGATCGCACCTGGCAGAACCATTTTCGTACCTTTTTCTGGCATTTCTTGTTTTTGTTTTTTTTTTTCTTGAGTTTTTGTGGCCTTTATTGCCTCTCTTTCTTGCCTTGTTTCTTGGGGCTTTTACTCCCTTTTTCCTTGATTTTTTTCTGGCATTTGTTGGGGTTTTTTCTTCATTTCTTCTTGCCCATCTTGGTGTTTTTTCTGGTTTTATCTTGCCCCCTTGGGTTTTTTTTCTGTTTTTCTGGATTTTTCTTTGCCATTTTCTTTTGTTTCTTTTTTTTTTTTTTTTTCTTGGATTTTTTCTTCCCCATCTTGGTTTTTTGTTCTGATTTTATTTCTTGCCCATCTTGGGGTTTTTCCCTGGTCTGTTTTCAGGGATTTTTCTTGCCCATTTTGGGTTTTTTTCTGTTGTTTTTTTTCTGGGTTTTTCTTAGGGTTTTTTTCCGTTTTTTTTTCTGGGATTTTTCTCGCCCATCTTGGGGTTCTATTCTGGGCTTTTTCTTGCCCATCTTGGGGTTTTCTTCTGCGTTTTTTTCTTGCCCATCTTGTTGTTGTTGTTGTTTGGGGTTTTTTGTTTGTTTTTGGTTTTGGTTTTTTTTTTCCTATTTTTTTTTTCCTGTGGTATTTCTGGGATTTTTCTTGCCCATCTTGGGGTTTTTTTTTGGGGGGGGCGGTTTTCTCGCCCATCTCGAGTTTTTTTTCTGTGGGTTTGTTTTTTGTTGGTTTTTTTTTTTTTTTTTTTTATGTCTTCCTTCCTTCCTCCCTGCCTGTCCTTCCTTCTTTCTTCCTTTCAGTTCCTTTCCTTATTATCTTTTTTTCTTTTTCTTCCTTTCTTTCCCTGTATTTCTAATCTTGGTTTTCCTTTCTAGCTTTAGAATAAAAAAGCAGCAGTAGTAACTTTCAGGCTACCTGGGAGTAAAAAAACTCCAAAACGAAAATGATTGAAAGAAAACTATTTATTCCCTGGGAGCCTGAAATTTTCTACTGCTGCACGTGACACAGAGCTTTTTATTCCTTCTTATAGATAGTTGATATTTGATACTCACTTTATACAGCGCCCCCTGCCGTCTGCACCGGCGCACTGCGGGCAGAGCGCTGCGGCGTCGTTCGGTTCTGTTGAAATAAACTCGGCTAAATTAGGCTTGGTTCGGCTTAGGTCTAAAATCGTTTCGGTTCGGCTTTTCGTCTAAATTCGGCTTTTCCGGCTCTTCGGCTGAACTCGGCCCGGTTGGGCTAAAGTCGGTCATATTCGGCTCTTTGTCTAAATGCGGCCAATGTCGGCTACACTCGGCTATCATCGGCTCTTCGTCTCAAGTCGGCTGCGTTCGGCTACACTCGGCTCTTCGTCTCAAGTCGGCTGCGTTCGGCTACACTCGGCTCTTCGTCTCAAGTCGGCTGTGTTCGCCTACACTCGGCTCTTCGGCTCTTCGGAACTATTCGCCCCGGCTCGGCTCCCTCAGGGCGGGAAGGCGGACGTGACAGGACCCCGGCACAGCGAGGCGTTTAACCCACATGCCTGTCACAAACCCGCCGAAATACGCCCGCCCGCGGCGCCGCTGAGACCACAGCATGTGTCGGGTACACTTGAAACGCCACAGAAAATACCACCGGGGCCGCGCCGGCTTCGGTATTCCATGCAGGCAGTCCACTGACACCCACCCCGGTCCTCCGCTTCCCCGCCCTTTTCGCCGCCCTGTTGAGAAGGTCAATTGAAAGTCCGCGACATCCGCCACGCGCCACTCCCAACGTGGCGGCCTCTCGGCGCAGGGCTGCAGTACCGCGCTCTGCCCACAAGGCGGCAGCACTGCCGCCCGCCCCAGCCGGGGCCGCAGCGCGCCTCGGGGCTGCGGGCAGCGAAGGCGGCAAAAAACAACAGGGGCGACCCCCGCCGAAAACTGCTCTGAAATAAATGCCCCAAAACAACCGGGAAGAGGAAAAAAAAACTTCTGCCTCTAATCTAATAGGATAATACAAAACAAAACCCCAACAATTTCTTTAAAAAAAAAAAATTAAATCTTTTAAAAAAATTTTTTTTCATATTAATATTCACATTTCTATTTAATAATGTATATTGATGTACACTGTCCATTTATACATTTGTTTTTATGAATACATTTCTATTCCATATTGCATATATCCCTAAAACTTAAATTTATTGTTATATTTTTATACATATTTTTACATAGTAAGTATATATTTCTGTTAGGATTTTTACTTCTGTAACACTCACAGTACTCAAAATAAAACCCCTGCCTCTACCCCATACATGGCAAAAAAAACCCCCTTTCATTTCAACTGTATTTGAATTAAAAAAAAAAAATTTCAAATTTATATTTAAAATGTTTACTGATGTATGATCGATTTTGCATTCATATTTAGCGATTTATTTATAAATTTATATTCTATGTTACATGTGTTCCTATTACTTATATTTTTATATACTTTTACTCATATCTTTATATATTTATTATATCTTTCTGTGTTAGGATTTTTACATCTGTAACACATTATTTAAAATAAAAACCCTGCCTCTACCCATATTAAAGCCAAAAGGAACCTCAGTCTTCTCAACTGCATTTAAATATTTTTTAAAATTCAATTTTCCAGGTTGATATTCACTTTTACATTTAAAATGTATACTAATGTATACTCTTATTTGTATTCTCCATTACATCTCTTCCTATTATTTATATTTACTTATATTTTGTGTTTATATATATATATTTCTATCTCGATTTAATATCTCAATATTAAGAAATATGTAACAATAATATCTACATTCATATTATTTAAAATGAAAACCCTGCCTCTAACCCAATAATAAAAAAGACCCCAACCCTTTCTTTTAAAAAATATTTAAATAGGTTTTATCCTTATGTCTGATTTTTATATTCGTATTTCTATTTATAATAATGTATATTAATGTCTATTGCTTACTTATACATTTATCTTTACCAATGTCAAGTTATAAATAAATTTACATTCTATACTACATCTGATGCGAGTAGTTATTTATATATTTTTATACATTGATTAAATATTTCTGCGTCAAGATTTTTACTTCTCTAACACTTATAATATTCAAAATCAAACCCCTGCCTCTACTTCAATAAAAGCCAAAACATTCCCTTTCTTTTAAACTATATTTACAGATTTTTATATTTATATTCCCGTATAATGTTATTTATATTCTGTACTACAACTCTTCATATTACTTACATATATTTATATATACATTTATATTCATGCTTTAGCAATTTCTCTTTATATATTTATTATATATTTCTATCTTAAGATCCACATTTCTATATTACTTATATTATTTAAAATAAAACTCCTGCCTCTAACCAAATAAAAACCAACGACACCCCTTTATTTGAACCAGATTTAAAATTTAGGAAGTAAATTTATTTTTCAAAATTAGAATGATATTTATATGGATATTTTTATTTATTTTATTCATAGATATTATATATATTAGAGAGAATACCTTCTAATAGAATCATAGATATATATTTTCTGTATTATATATATTTTTTTACTTATATTTATTTAAATTAAATATGTATAGATATTTGTATTTCTATATATATTTGTATATCTGAATTTATATTTTATTTCTATCATTTATTTAAAAACCCCAGCCTATAACCTAATAAAACCCCCAATTTACTTTTACTCTATTTAAATATTTTTATTTTTACAATCTATATTTATATATCTTTGTATATATATATATATATATATAAAAAATAGACTATCATTTACCGATATGATAATATGTTCCAATTATATACCATGTATTATAGTGTTATGTATGTATCTGTTATCTATATTTATGTTTACCACTCTAATTTTAGATTTATTTTTAAATTCATATTTATTGCTATTTTCATCTCTATATTAAACCATACAAGTTCACTAACCCGACACACCGGAGCCACAACGATACCGTACCTTTGTCAGCGCCGGCACGCAGCACACGCCCGTCCCGTCGCAGCACATCAGAACAAAACCTATTTCTATCACTAACGGAACACACATCCCACAACGTCACTGAACCCCAATAAAAACTCAAATAAACCTAACTGTAAATCAACTTTAAATCCCACTATAAAGTAGCCCAAAACCTCTGCACATGCTCATCATAAACTTCCTCCTAAACCAGTATCTCAAAAACCCCAAAAAAACTCAAATACACCTTGAAAATGACACAACTGCTAATAAAAACAAACACCCATTAAAAATTAAATCAAACCAACTCACGAGACTCAAAACTGTACAACTGACCCTGAACATTACTAAAAAAAGTCCCCAAAGCTCTACCTTTATGCTCATGCACAAATAACAACCTATCATCTATACAAGTTATTTGAAAAAATTAAAAAAAATAATTAAAACCATGAAAATAAAAAATCTAAACTATTAAAATACTAAAAAATATCACTGCCTAAATTAAAAAACGTATTGCCTATAAAAACCCACCATATAAATGCCCCTGTCCCAAAAAATAAAAACAAAAAAAACTATCGAACCAGAAAGAAATCACAACTTAGGAACACTAAAACCATAGCGTTCAAGAAGTCACACCACATCCCTTATCATACACCAACTACAAACAACAGAAAACAATACAAGGAATTCTTAAAAACCACCTTAAGACCACTACATTGAAAAACATTTCAAAAATTAAAAACTGCATCTAACAAAAGCCATCTAATAAATTCACACCCAAAACTCCAGCAGCCCAGCTGGCCCTACCAAAGCTCTATGTTTATGCATACAACAAACAAAACCAAAATCCCAGTAATACCCATCAGAAATCTATGAAAGAATCCTATTGAAATTAATCCTGCCTCAAATACAAACCAACCAATCCAGAAAGACAGCTTCACTCAGAAAACAATTTACACAGAGTTAATAATACCAAGAAATAAAACAACACACCATATACCACCAATGAATATCATAGTGAAGTAAAAAAAAACACTACATTTTTTCCTTTTTGTTTTTTAAACTAACTTCTTTTATTAGCTAGAACAAAAGCTTTTGCCAGGACTGCAACAACAACAACTTCTTTTTTTCCGTCTCCTTCTAAAATGTCCCTTCTCACTCCCAAATTCCTTTCAACTCCTGAGTTTACATCCAAGCAAAAAGCAAAATTCGTGCACTCGTGCGTCCGATGCTCCTGTCAGGTTCTCTGTTTCCCTCCACATCTTCTTACACTTTCAGTCCTCACGCTGTCCCGCCGTGATGAGTCTGACAGAAGAATTGGCACAAGTTAACAGAGCATTTCCCTCCCTCCCTGCCTCTGCTTTCCTCAGCGCATTTCAATCCATCCCAGGCCTGCAACGATGCCCGCTCACCCCAAAGCTCACAGCAAGCACGCAGCAGCTCAGGCTCGCTCGGCTCCGGGGCTCTGTGCCTTGGATAGCCGAGGAAACTTCTGATGAGCCTCCGTTCCAATAAACTGGAATGCAAACTCACCTCCATCTCAGAGCCTCAGTGACCTCGCCCAGCCCCTTCATGACTTGCAGGCACAAGGATGCAAAGCAGCTTTTTGTCTTTTCTCCGGAGTGCCAACGGGTCAAATATGTCGGCTTTGACATCACTGATTACCCTCTCTTTGAAGTCTCCCAAGGACACTTTTAAAGAAAAGACAGAAGACTGCTGGTACATCCATGTGGGATCAGGAGGAAAGCAGCAAGGATCCGAGGCCAGCGGCGCGGCCGGGCAGTGCCACGTCCCTGCCACCCTGTGACAAGGCACACGGCTGCAGAGCCCCAGAGCCCGCAGGCCCTGCAGCTGCCACACGGATGGACCTGGTTCCCTCCCCGGGTGCCCAGGGGGGGAAACCTGAGGGCAGGCGTCCTCCCCGAGGGTGCACCCGGAGCCCCGGGCAGGGATGGAGTCGCCGGCTGCTCTCTGGGGACGAGACCCTCCCTGCAGGCGACGCTGCCTCGTCCTCTCCCTCCCCGTGGGACAGGGACCTCCAGGCTCTGCCACCAGCCTCCTTCCGTCAGCGTCCCGGTGCTGTGTCACAGCCACAGGGGTCAATTCGTGGTGAGTACCGATGGCACGCAAATGGCAGCCCGAGGAAATCGTCTTCTGGGCTTTAAGTGGTTGGGACAGGGTCTGATTTTCTCTTTTGTATCTGTATGATGATTAGTACAACAGGGCTCTGATGGATGACGTGGCAACACAGATTTATATTAAAAACCCCTCGACAGGATTACATCGACTTCTAGGAAAAGACAAAAGCTTAGGACCCTTCCGAAATCTACTTTTAATCCAAAGCACGGGGCTTGTCAGCACGCTGCACCTTCCAGCTTTTCAAAGCAGCTTACCTCTGAAGACCAGCAAACACTGATTTCTACAGAAACAACGGGCAACCCCCAGGCTAATCTCAGCACTACTGTTTAATAGGGGACCTGCCAGCGTGCCAGTCCAGCTTCAAGTGTGCTTTGCTTCAGTCTAACATCCCCACAAAATTCTTCTCACATCTTCCAACCCTGAAATCTTATTTTCCCCTAAAGCTTCTCTTCATTAGCAATTTCCAAGTAACATGGGATTTTTACAACATTCAAAAATGTCATGCTGGACTGTGCTACAGAGTAATCTGCAAATATAAGCTTAGCAAAGTTTGAATTGACTTGTCCAGAGAAAAAACCTACAAGTGAACACCTACACCCGCCTACAAAGAGCTAACAAGCCCCTGGCAGCTGCCAGCATCAAAGCACAGCGGATGTTTCTAATACAGGGTAAGGATAACAATATCACCTCCTGTTCTCTCCAGCTTCTTTTCCCTGCAGTCGTATTTTGCTTCTTAGGATTTTTTTAGTCTCTGCATCTTCTTGGACAGCACCGAGCCCGACGGCAAGGAGACGAGAGTCTTTCCCTGCCGTGCGGAGAGAACCAGGAAAACAGTTAAAGTAAGAACAGGGCAGTTTGAAATTCATACTTGCAACGAGAAGCAGCGCCTAACCAACAGAACAAAAGGAAACAAACCACGATACCTGCCTGGGGACAGAAGACATATAAACTCTCCAGGATTTACAATTCCAGCGACCAACCCCTTCAGGACAGCAGCCAAGTGTCCCATGGGGTGGTGCTGCACCAAAGAACCATCTGAGAGGTTCCAAAGAGTGAAATGCACAATATTTTGCAAAGACAAAAAATCTTGCAAAATCACAAAAATACAATAGATGTAAACTACAGGGCAAGAGTACAAGTGTTACCTTTGGGAGCTGGAACCATCCAGGTGAGCACCTGATAACTGCATCCTCACCAGAGTTTGAGCCCTTCAGGACACAGAAGGGTTTTCCCCAGGAATTTCACAGACTGAGTTTTGACAGAAGCGCGCTCGCCGGATCCTCAGAAACGTCGCCCATTCTCCAGGTGTCTGGAGAGAACTGCAAATGGCTCTCACGCAGTTTGAGCTAGTTCTGTAAGGTCTCAGGGGGAATTTCACCAGATGCAACCAAATTGGGCAACTCCCAGTGGGACAGAAGGAACCCAAAGCTTGGGTTCGCAGAGCTGCAGCAAATACTGAGGAAACAAACAAAACAGCATCAAAAATAATAAACCATCCTTCTTTTTTCTCTTGCTTTTGTTTTTTTCTTATTCAGATCAGCACAGCAATTAAAGAGAAGGTGAAAAACTCACCATTACTGAACATTTCATCACCTGTAAGCTGAGCATCCTTAGCAGAGAGGACTCCAAAGTTAAAATTCACCCATCCCTGGGAAAGAAAACCAAATATCGTATGATAAACAGTCAAACAGCAGACATAAAAATTTGTTTCCTCTAAGGACTTTCAGGTACGTATGTATCTTTGCATTACACATGAGAACATACACTTTATACCATCACCTAATACATAATAATTTACCTTTAAATTTTGATAGTATAGCATGAATTTTTTACTTAAATTGGTGATCTATTATTATTCAGTTGGTGCCTAAAAGTATTTCTGCTGTCACGTTCAAAAAAACATGAATTTTTTTTTTACTGTAAGGAGCAATTGATTTCAAAGTCATCACAAGCCCATCAAAACACAAAGCTCTGTTCACTGGACGGCTCTGTGAGCTAGAAGTAGTTAGGCTTCTACTTCCCTCTTGTTCTTCCAGAACCAATAAATCCTGTCAACAAAACCAGGATCTTTAGCCCACTGCTGTGAAAGATTCTACAAGGATGATGGCTTGATTTGTGTTTAGAAGTTTTGATTTGAAATGGCCAGACCAATGGATAAAGACAGTGTAAGTAGTATTACATTACTATTATTATTATGTCTATTATTATTTTTACTAGTACTACTACTATTATTATCACCTGCTACTGGAAGAAACAAACCAGTAGTACCTATACTTAATTACTTTTATTTCCAGAAAATAATAAAGAAAAAGAACCAAACCAAAACAAGTCACTTCCTACCTTTTATATCAAGGGATGAAAAATTTCTCTTGGGCTCTTCTCCAATTTATCAAGACTCACAGCACTGAAAGGCAAACAAAACAGTGCTTTATAGAAGGCCAAGTGCACATTGCAAGGCTGAGCCACCAACTGATTGAAGTGACAGCAGTTACAACACGAATCGTTCCCAGAGCCTCTGTTCCATGGAATGTTCTGTGGAACTGCCATTTCTTTCCCAAAATACTAACTTCCAACACTTCCTAAACGTATTTGGTATTTTAAAACAACAGAAGTTAGTGAGACTCTGTGTGGAGATCAGGTTTAAATTTATTTCCTTCTAAAGCACAGAGCTCTGTTCCATCACCCTTCCCTTCGGCTCTACGCTGCATCATGGTGAGCATTTGAGGAGGGCTCAAGAACCAATTCTATTTCTCTCTTTTTCTAGCTCTCTCTATTCTTAAATCATTCCAGACAAGTCCAATGAAAAATGACAAGTTCAGCATCAAAGTCACACTTTTTCCCTTTGTCTGCTCAAGAACAGGCTCTAAATCCACTTCTTGCTGCCTTCAACGATTAAGACTTGCAAAACCATTTTTACATGTTTTACAGCTTTATCATAAAACCCACAGAACGCAAGCTCTCAATTACAGGAAAAGGTAATTCACAGGCAAATATCTAAAGGGATCACTTACTTGGAAATACATACCTTGATAGAGATCGCACTGAGAACGTTTCTGTGGGACTCTAAGGGAGACATATTTTCTGGGTACCCTGGAAACAAGAAAAGCTAGAATATATTACAGGACATCCCCACTTTTTCTACATATTCAAATAGGATTTTTAATAAAAACAATTCAGTTAAAAAAAGAAGGAAGAAAACCAAGGTGATTTTACTCAGCTATATTTACTCCCGATTTAGAGCAAAAAAAAAAGTCACGGGTGCTGCAAAGAAAAAAAAAGTGAACCATAAACGCCTACAGTAGAATTTTAAAACAAGTGCTTGGATAAAAGAATCTTATGGAACGTGAAGTAGAAAAAAGTGAAACCACTATCAGACCTGCCACTTTTCTCACCATTGTACAAGAACATCCTAAAAGCAGTATAAAGTCACTGCCTAAAACCGGTCATGGGATGTAACCAAGAACAATTCAGGCATTTGCTAATCTAGACAGAAACCTTTTCTGGATGCTAGTGTCAAATCACAAGTTTTGTCTTTCAGAAGCTCGACAATGCTGGAAAGCATTTTCCCTGGGGCTCGGGAGGGCAGGGGCGGAAGCGGCGATGAGTTTGCAGCTCGCACCTGGGCCATCCGAAGGGTACAGCCCGCCGGCTCCCCGCGCTGGGCATTCTCCCGGCCATCTCGGGCTTTACCGCTCAGCGC
Source organism: Ammospiza caudacuta (assembly GCF_027887145.1). NCBI lineage: Eukaryota > Metazoa > Chordata > Aves > Passeriformes > Passerellidae > Ammospiza > Ammospiza caudacuta. The sequence continues at coordinate 88,066,646 of NC_080632.1, read as the reverse complement.
CGCTCCGTCCGTTTCCACGGCGCAAAGAGCCACGAGCACTAACGCGGGCAGCAGCCCCGTCACGCCGCCGATGTCGCAGCGCTCCCTGCTCGCAACGCCCGACACGCGGCGGAGCCGCCTCCGCCCGCAGCACCGGCAGCAGCCCGAGGGAGACGGCTGCGGCTCGGGGGCTCCTCCGGCGCCTCCGCCAGCCCGAGGGCGGCCGCCCCACCGGGACCGCGGCAGCGCCCGGCGCCGCTCGCCCGCGGCGGCTCCCGCAGCTCCCGGCCCGCGGCAGCAAAGCACCGCCTCGCCCTCCGCCATCGGCGGGCGGCAGCGCCCCCGCCCCCGGCACCGCTGAGTGAGGCCGACGAACCGGGCGGACGCTCCTTCCGCGCTCCTCAGCTCCACGCGGGCGCCCACACGGAGCCTTCGCCCCTCCAGCGTCGCTGTCCCGCGCGGGAGAGGCGCCGCCAGCTGCCCGCGCACAGCCCCGCGCGGCCGCCTGGCACGCCAGCCACTCACGGGCCGCGTCAGCCGTTGCGTCACACGCCGCGCCGGCAGCACGGCCTGCCGGGACTTGTAGTCTCGGGCTGACAGCCACGGCGCCCTCCCGCGCCACCGGGAGCTGCACTCCCTCCCGGGCATCAAACGGCTCCTTCGCCCCAGGGCGGGGAAGGACCCGAGGCAGCACCGCTCCTCCCGAATGCCCTCTCTTTTTCCCTCCAACTCTTTTTTCTTTTTTCACTCTGGTTTTCAACCCTTCCCTTCCCTCTTGCTCTCCTGCTTCCTTTCCTTTCCTTTCCTATCCCTTTCCCTTTCTTGTATTTCTGATCTTGGTTTATCTTTCTAGCTTTAGAATAAAACAGCAGCAGTAGAAACTGTCAGGATACCTGGGAGTAAAAAACAAACTCCAAAACGAAAATGATTTAAAGAAAACTATTTATTCCCTGGGAGCCTGAAATTTTCTACTGCTGCACGTGACATAGAGCTTTTAATCCCTTCTTATAGATAGTTGATATTTGATACTTACTTTATACAGCGCCCCCTGCCGTCTGTCCCGGCGCACTGCAGCCCCAGCGCTCCCTGTCGTCTGTCCCGGCGCACTGCAGCCCCAGCGCTCCCTGTCGTCTGTCCCGGCGCACTGCAGGCACAGCGCCTCCTGCCGTCTGCACAGGCGCACTGCAGGCACAGCGCTGCGGCGGCGTTCGGTTCTGTTGAATGAAACTCGGCTGAATTCGGCTTGGTTCGGCTCTTGGTCTAAACTCGTTTCAGTTCGGCTCTTCGGCCGAACTCGGCACGATTGGGCTAAACTCGGTCATATTCGGCACATTGTCTAAAAGCGGCCAGTGTCGGCTACACTCGGCTATCATCGGCTCTTGGTGTAAACTCGGCTGTTTTGGCCACACTCGGCTCTTCGGTGAAAGTCGGCTCTTTCCGGCCACACTCGGCTCTTCGGTGAAAGTCGGCTCTTTCCGGCCACACTCGACTCTTCGGTGAAACTCGGCTCTTTCCGGCCACACTCGGCTCTTCGGCTCTTCGGAACTATTCGCCCCGGCTCGGCTCCCTCAGGGCGGGAAAGCGGCCGTGACAGGACCCCGGCACAGAGACCCGTTTACCCACATGCCTGTCACAAACCCGCCGAAATACGCTCGCCCGCGGCGCCGCTGAGACCACAGCGCGTGTCGGGTACAGCTAAAACGCCACAGAAAATCCCACTGGGGCCGCGCCGGCTTCGGTCTTACACGCAGGCAGCCCTGAAGACGGACTGGGGCCTTCAATTTACGCGCCATTTCTGCCCCCATCTCGAGAAGGTCAACCAAAAGTCCGCGACACCCGCGACTCGCCACTCCCAAGGTGGCGGCCTCTCGGCGCAGGGCTGCAGTACCGCGCTCTGCCCACAAGGCGGCAGCACTGCCGCCCGCCCCAGCCGGGGCCGCAGCGCGCCTCGGGGCTGCGGGCAGCGAAGGCGGCAAAAAACAACAGGGGCGACCCCCGACAAAAACTGCTCGGAAATAAATGCCAAAAACCCGCCGCTTACCCGACATGACCCAAACAAGCCCCGTTGTTTTAAATTAGATTTAAATACATTTGATATTTCTATTTTTCGTATTTATATTCACATGCATATTTATAGTGGACATGGATGCAGTATGTCATTTATACACTATATTATGTCTATTCCTTATACTATATTATGTCTATTCCTACTAATAATATTTATTTATCTTTTGTGGTTTTATAAATATCTTTATGTATTGATTCTATATTTATATCTTTTAAATTCTATTTCTATAACACTTTTATTATTTAAAATTAAAATCCCTTTCTAACTCAATACATACAAAAAACCCTTTCTTTTACACTATATTGAAATATTTTTATAGTTATAGCTTGCATGACTATATTCAAATTCATATTTATAGTTTATATTGATGCATTACATTAATAACTATATATAATATGCACCTTATTCAAAACTATACGGGAATTATTTTTTAAATTATTTACCATATCTACTGCTACAACTTCTTTTTCCCTTATATTTCTAATTTTTATATAAATCTTTAATGTGTTTACTATATATTTCTATACTTATATTTCTACTTTTATATTATTTGTATTTGTCATTTTTATACTAAAACCCCTGCTTTGGCATAGAAAAAGCAAAACCATTCATTATTTTAAACTACCTAAATTTTTTTAATATTTATATTTATCATAATATACAACAAATGATAGATATAGATAGATAGATAGATCACATCCATATTTATATCTATTTTATATCCATTTCCTATAATATTTTTAATAAGATATATACAGTATTACTTGTATTATATAATGTATCAATTTATGTTATTTTACATTTACAATTTATTATTAAATTTTTTATATATCTGAATATAGTTGCAATACATTTATATATTTGTATTTTTGTTTGGGTCGTATTTACATTTATATTCTCAATTCATATATCTATAAACAGACACAATACTCTACTATAATTAGAATAACTTATTGAAACATATAATGACTTAAGTTACATGTTAAATTTTAAAAATTGATCGAATATATAAAAATAAAATTGGCTCATTCCCATTGCTACACATCTATTTCTTTTGTTTCAATAGAGTTAGAGTCATAATTGTATATTTAAAATCCAATTCCTAAATGAAATGACAGAACAAACAGCACCAAATTCCCACCAATATCTTCCAAAAACATCAAGGAATCTCCAACAGCCAAACAAGTGTCAGCGAAAAAACAAAGAACACTCTTTACAATAACAATTCTCATCACGACAGAAAAATGGAACCAAAATAAAAGAAAATCCTATAGAAACACACACAGCAAATTACAAAAAGTACTTAAAAAAAGTCAAACCAATCTACTAAACTCAAGACAGTGCCACTCATCCTCAACGTTACTAAAAAAAAAAAAAAAAAAAAACCAAAATTCTACAAAATTCTACCTCTACACTAACTCAAAGAATAAACAATCCTCTGTAAAAATAACGTTAAAACCTGAACTAATTAACAAAATGGAAAAACATCTCAACCACTAAAAACTAAGAAATTAACTACCCAAATAAAGAAATACTTTAAAAACCCACCATATAAATATCCATGTTCCCAAAAAAAACCCTGATAAACAATACTCAAATACATTAAAAGACAACAACAACAACAAAAGAAAATAAAGAAACCAACAACAAGAATAATACCAAAAAACAGATAAACTTAAATCTGCAACAAAAAAATTATTCCCAACTGAATAAACCCATAGTGCCTCAAGCGATCAAAATAAAAATACCACCTAGAGACAAACACAAAGACTAAAGACATACGTAACCATAAACCATGTCCCCCAAATTACCCGTAACCATAAAACATACACTACAATCGAACAAACCAAACACATAAAAGCCCTGGAAGACGATAAACACACATGCAATTACCGAGATTAAAAACCCGCGGCTACGAACGACACGACGCTACCCCAAGCCCCCCAAAACAAACACTACACACTCACGCTAATAAAAGCCGCCGCAACAGAATTAAAATGCGAACCGCTGCTTCGCGCTACGACCCGTAAAAACCATTGCGCGCCCTTCTAAACATAATACCCAGGAAAAAAAAAAAAAAATCCGACTACAAAACCCAATCCAAAACAAACCTTTACCAGCCCTACCGGCACCGAGAACCGTGCCGCTCGGGAAGAACACCGCATCCCTTAGCGTACGCCCGCTGCAAACCGAACACAGCCACGCAATCAACGCCTCCAAAGCGCCTCCGAGCCGCGGCACCGCCGAGCTTTGAGCGGCCGAACCCCGCGCTCGCTGCCGGCCCCGGACGGAGCGCGGCTCCCGGCAGGGAAGCGGCTCCTGCGGCGGCTGCTCCGGCACGCGGGGCCGGCGCCGTCCCGGGGAGCCCCGCCCGCTGCCCCTGCCCGGCGGGGCCGGCACCGGGCCCGGGGCTCCCGGCGGCGCCCCGGCCCCGCGCCCGGAGCGGACGGAGCGGCCGGCACCGCCCGGGCCGGCGCAGCAGCGCCCGCGCCGCCTCCGCCGCCCTCGGCCGGCCCGGCCCGGCTCCCCTCGGCTCGCACCGGCGCGGCTCCGCCACCGCCGCCCTCGGCCGGCCCGGCCGCGCCGAATCCCCCGTGCGCCCCGGCAGCCGCCCGGGCCGTGCCGGCAGCGCTCCCGAGCGGGAACGTTCCGGGCCGGGCCGCGGGCACGACGAGCGCCCTCCGATGCAGCGGCACAGCCCCATTGCAGCCCTGCAAACGCTGCCGGAGCTGCGGCTCCCCGCAACGCAACCCCGAAACCGACGCCGCAGGCGGGGCGCACCTCACTCCAACAAGGGCAAAGAAATGTGTTCTCCCCTCCAATTTCACCCCCTACGACAGCAGAAAAGAAGGGGCGCTCCTCAAATGAAAGCCTTCGACTGATGGCAAAGGGCGATTTCGACCTCCATTCAAACCCTTCAAAAGGAGGGACACAAGGGCTGGCCCCTCCATTTAAACCCGAGGGTGATGAAAATGTGGTGGCTGCCTTCAAATCAAACCCAGAATACCACAAGAATACTTTCCCCATTCCCCTTAGAATAGAACGCAGGGATTCCCTGTCACCCCAGGGATACCCCTAACAGCCTGGAAAAGGCAGCTTTTCCCGCAATCAACACCCTTAAAACCACAAGTCAAGAGGGATCACCTCAGTTCAAACGCAGACAAAAAGAGAAGAGGAGCTGCTTCCTTCTCCTTAATCCCTTTTGTCTTCATAAGCTCCATTTTTGTTCCTGGGGATCCGGGGAGGGACCGGCAAGATGAAATTGCAAAGGGGAAGGAGAAAATTCCCCGCTCCAAACCCACACGGGCTCACCTGTTCGGCTGCTGCTCCCCGGCACAAAGATTCGTCCCTCGGCGCCTCCTTTAAGCGATGCTCCGCGGATCCAGGCGCGGATCCAGGTGTCCCCCCGACCCTGTGAGAAGCTCCCGCAGCCCTTCCACGAGACAGCGCCGGCAGCGCCCCATAAACCCCTCCACTCAGCAGCTCCGTGCAAAAGGGAGCCGAGGCAAAGCCTCCCCCTAAAGCAGCCTGGCCCCGGCAGGAGCCGGCCCCTCCTCATCCTCGCACTCACACCTGGGCTGCTCCGAGCCCCCATCATCCTCGCACTCACACCTGGGCTGCTCCGAGCCCCCATCATCCTCGCACTCACACCTGGGCTGCTCCGAGCCCCCATCATATATTTTTCATATTTATATTCGCATTTATATTTAGAATTTATATTACTGTATAATAAGCATTATATTATATATTGCATCTCTTCATGTTACTTACATAGATTTCTATTTCTATTTCTATTCATAGTTTGGCATTAGATCTTTTTATCTCTATATATTTATTATATATTTCTGTATGTCGATTTACATTTCTATAGTACTTATATTATTTAAAATAAAACGAAATAAAAAGCAAAGACACCCCTTTATTTAAAACACATTTAAAATTTTAAAAATAATTTTGTCATAATTCTATTCACATCTAGATTTGTAATTTTCATTTGTTATATTTGTAGATATTATATATATTGGAGAGAATACCTTTTTATAGAATAATAGATATATTCTTTTGACACAATATATTTCTTTTACTTATATTTATATATATTAAATATTTATTGATATCGACATATATACGATATATTTGGATTTCTATTTCTATATTTTTTATTAAATCTCCAGCCTATACCCCAATAAAAGCCAAACAATCCCCAATGTATTTAAAGTATATTTAAACATAAATCCTGTCACAGCTGCATTGCACAGCAGTGCCCCAAGCTAATCTGACACTTGTTCATCTCCTGGACCTGAATCTGAACCCGCTCACCTTGATCGCACCTGGCAGAACCATTTTCGTACCTTTTTCTGGCATTTCTTGTTTTTGTTTTTTTTTTTTTCTTGAGTTTTTGTGGCCTTTATTGCCTCTCTTTCTTGCCTTGTTTCTTGGGGCTTTTACTCCCTTTTTCCTTGATTTTTTTCTGGCATTTGTTGGGGCTTTTTCTTCATTTCTTCTTGCCCATCTTGGTGTTTTTTCTGGTTTTATCTTGCCCCCTTGGGTTTTTTTTCTGTTTTTCTGGATTTTTCTTTGCCATTTTCTTTTGTTTCTTTTTTTTTTTTTTTTCTTGGATTGTTTCTTCCCCATCTTGGTTTTTTGTTCTGATTTTATTTCTTGCCCATCTTGGGGTTTTTCCCTGGTCTGTTTTCAGGGATTTTTCTTGCCCATTTTGGGTTTTTTTCTGTTGTTTTTTTTCTGGGTTTTTCTTAGGGTTTTTTTCCGTTTTTTTTTCTGGGATTTTTCTCGCCCATCTTGGGGTTCTATTCTGGGCTTTTTCTTGCCCATCTTGGGGTTTTCTTCTGCGTTTTTTTCTTGCCCATCTTGTTGTTGTTGTTGTTTGGGGTTTTTTGTTTGTTTTTGGTTTTGGTTTTTTTTTTCCTATTTTTTTTTTCCTGTGGTATTTCTGGGATTTTTCTTGCCCATCTTGGGGTTTTTTTTTGGGGGGGGCGGTTTTCTCGCCCATCTCGAGTTTTTTTTCTGTGGGTTTGTTTTTTGTTGGTTTTTTTTTTTTTTTTTTTAATGTCTTCCTTCCTTCCTCCCTGCCTGTCCTTCCTTCTTTCTTCCTTTCAGTTCCTTTCCTTATTATCTTTTTTTCTTTTTCTTCCTTTCTTTCCCTGTATTTCTAATCTTGGTTTTCCTTTCTAGCTTTAGAATAAAAAAGCAGCAGTAGTAACTTTCAGGCTACCTGGGAGTAAAAAAACTCCAAAACGAAAATGATTGAAAGAAAACTATTTATTCCCTGGGAGCCTGAAATTTTCTACTGCTGCACGTGACACAGAGCTTTTTATTCCTTCTTATAGATAGTTGATATTTGATACTCACTTTATACAGCGCCCCCTGCCGTCTGCACCGGCGCACTGCGGGCAGAGCGCTGCGGCGTCGTTCGGTTCTGTTGAAATAAACTCGGCTAAATTAGGCTTGGTTCGGCTTAGGTCTAAAATCGTTTCGGTTCGGCTTTTCGTCTAAATTCGGCTTTTCCGGCTCTTCGGCTGAACTCGGCCCGGTTGGGCTAAAGTCGGTCATATTCGGCTCTTTGTCTAAATGCGGCCAATGTCGGCTACACTCGGCTATCATCGGCTCTTCGTCTCAAGTCGGCTGCGTTCGGCTACACTCGGCTCTTCGTCTCAAGTCGGCTGCGTTCGGCTACACTCGGCTCTTCGTCTCAAGTCGGCTGTGTTCGCCTACACTCGGCTCTTCGGCTCTTCGGAACTATTCGCCCCGGCTCGGCTCCCTCAGGGCGGGAAGGCGGACGTGACAGGACCCCGGCACAGCGAGGCGTTTAACCCACATGCCTGTCACAAACCCGCCGAAATACGCCCGCCCGCGGCGCCGCTGAGACCACAGCATGTGTCGGGTACACTTGAAACGCCACAGAAAATACCACCGGGGCCGCGCCGGGGTCGGTATTCCATGCAGGCAGTCCACTGACACCCACCCCGGTCCTCCACTTCCCCGCCCTTTTCGCCGCCCTGTTGAGAAGGTCAATTGAAAGTCCGCGACATCCGCCACGCGCCACTCCCAAGGTGGCGGCCTCTCGGCGCAGGGCTGCAGTACCGCGCTCCGCCCACAAGGCGGCAGCACTGCCGCCCGCCCCAGCCGGGGCCGCAGCGCGCCTCGGGGCTGCGGGCAGCGAAGGCGGCAAAAAACAACAGGGGCGACCCCCGCCGAAAACTGCTCTGAAATAAATGCCCCAAAACAACCGGGAAGAGGAAAAAAAAACTTCTGCCTCTAGTCTAATAGGATAAAACAAAACAAAACCCCAACAATTTCTTTAAAAAAAAAAAATTAAATCTTTTTAAAAAAATTTTTTTCATATTAATATTCACATTTCTATTTAATAATGTATATTGATGTACACTGTCCATTTATACATTTGTTTTTATGAATACATTTCTATTCCATATTGCATATATCCCTAAAACTTAAATTTATTGTTATATTTTTATACATATTTTTACATAGTAAGTATATATTTCTGTTAGGATTTTTACTTCTGTAACACTCACAGTACTCAAAATAAAACCCCTACCTCTACCCCATACATGGCAAAAAAAAACCCCTTTCATTTCAACTGTATTTAAATTAAAAAAAAAATAAATTCAAATTTATATTTAAAATGTTTACTGATGTATGATCGATTTTGCATTCATATTTAGCGATTTATTTATAAATTTATATTCTATGTTACATGTGTTCCTATTACTTATATTTTTATATACTTTTACTCATATCTTTATATATTTATTATATCTTTCTGTGTTAGGATTTTTACATCTGTAACACTTACATTATTTAAAATAAAAACCCTGCCTCTACCCACATTAAAGCCAAAAAGAACCTCAGTCTTCTCAACTGTATTTAAATATTTTTTAAAATTCAATTTTCCAGGTTGATATTCACTTTTACATTTAAAATGTATACTAATGTATACTCTTATTTGTATTCTCCATTACATCTCTTCCTATTATTTATATTTACTTATATTTTGTGTTTATATATATATATTTCTATCTCGATTTAATATCTCAATATTAAGAAATATGTAACAATAATATCTACATTCATATTATTTAAAATGAAAACCCTGCCTCTAACCCAATAATAAAAAAGACCCCAACCCTTTCTTTTAAAAAATATTTAAATAGGTTTTATCCTTATGTCTGATTTTTATATTCGTATTTCTATTTATAATAATGTATATTAATGTCTATTGCTTACTTATACATTTATCTTTACCAATGTCAAGTTATAAATAAATTTACATTCTATACTACATCTGATGCGAGTAGTTATTTATATATTTTTATACATTGATTAAATATTTCTGCGTCAAGATTTTTACTTCTCTAACACTTATAATATTCAAAATCAAACCCCTGCCTCTACTTCAATAAAAGCCAAAACATTCCCTTTCTTTTAAACTATATTTACAGATTTTTATATTTATATTCCCGTATAATGTTATTTATATTCTGTACTACAACTCTTCATATTACTTACATATATTTATATATACATTTATATTCATGCTTTAGCAATTTCTCTTTATATATTTATTATATATTTCTATCTTAAGATCCACATTTCTATATTACTTATATTATTTAAAATAAAACTCCTGCCTCTAACCAAATAAAAACCAACGACACCCCTTTATTTGAACCAGATTTAAAATTTAGGAAGTAAATTTATTTTTCAAAATTAGAATGATATTTATATGGATATTTTTATTTATTTTATTCATAGATATTATATATATTAGAGAGAATACCTTCTAATAGAATCATAGATATATATTTTCTGTATTATATATATTTTTTACTTCTATTTAAATTAAATATGTATAGATATTTGTATTTCTATATATATTTGTATATCTGAATTTATATTTTATTTCTATCATTTATTTAAAAACCCCAGCCTATAACCTAATAAAACCCCCAATTTACTTTTACTCTATTTAAATATTTTTATTTTTACAATCTATATTTATATATCTTTGTATATATATATATATATATATATAAAAAATAGACTATCATTTACCGATATGATAATATGTTCCAATTATATACCATGTATTATAGTGTTATGTATGTATCTGTTATCTATATTTATGTTTACCACTCTAATTTTAGATTTATTTTTAAATTCATATTTATTGCTATTTTCATCTCTATATTAAACCATACAAGTTCACTAACCCGACACACCGGAGCCACAACGATACCGTACCTTTGTCAGCGCTGGCACGCAGCACACGCCCGTCCCGTCGCAGCACATCAGAACAAAACCTATTTCTATCACTAACGGAACAAACATCCCACAACGTCACTGAACCCCAATAAAAACTCAAATAAACCTAACTGTAAATCAACTTTAAATCCCACTATAAAGTAGCCCAAAACCTCTGCACATGCTCATCATAAACTTCCTCCTAAACCAGTATCTCAAAAACCCCAAAAAAACTCAAATACACCTTGAAAATGACACAACTGCTAATAAAAACAAACACCCATTAAAAATTAAATCAAACCAACTCACGAGACTCAAAACTGTACAACTGACCCTGAACATTACTAAAAAAAGTCCCCAAAGCTCTACCTTTATGCTCATGCACAAATAACAACCTATCATCTATACAAGTTATTTGAAAAAATTAAAAAAAATAATTAAAACCATGAAAATAAAAAATCTAAACTATTAAAATACTAAAAAATATCACTGCCTAAATTAAAAAACGTATTGCCTATAAAAACCCACCATATAAATGCCCCTGTCCCAAAAAATAAAAACAAAAAAAACTATCGAACCAGAAAGAAATCACAACTTAGGAACACTAAAACCATAGCGTTCAAGAAGTCACACCACATCCCTTATCATACACCAACTACAAACAACAGAAAACAATACAAGGAATTCTTAAAAACCACCTTAAGACCACTACATTGAAAAACATTTCAAAAATTAAAAACTGCATCTAACAAAAGCCATCTAATAAATTCACACCCAAAACTCCAGCAGCCCAGCTGGCCCTACCAAAGCTCTATGTTTATGCATACAACAAACAAAACCAAAATCCCAGTAATACCCATCAGAAATCTATGAAAGAATCCTATTGAAATTAATCCTGCCTCAAATACAAACCAACCAATCCAGAAAGACAGCTTCACTCAGAAAACAATTTACACAGAGTTAATAATACCAAGAAATAAAACAACACACCATATACCACCAATGAATATCATAGTGAAGTAAAAAAAAACACTACATTTTTTCCTTTTTGTTTTTTAAACTAACTTCTTTTATTAGCTAGAACAAAAGCTTTTGCCAGGACTGCAACAACAACAACTTCTTTTTTTCCGTCTCCTTCTAAAATGTCCCTTCTCACTCCCAAATTCCTTTCAACTCCTGAGTTTACATCCAAGCAAAAAGCAAAATTCGTGCACTCGTGCGTCCGATGCTCCTGTCAGGTTCTCTGTTTCCCTCCACATCTTCTTACACTTTCAGTCCTCACGCTGTCCCGCCGTGATGAGTCTGACAGAAGAATTGGCACAAGTTAACAGAGCATTTCCCTCCCTCCCTGCCTCTGCTTTCCTCAGCGCATTTCAATCCATCCCAGGCCTGCAACGATGCCCGCTCACCCCAAAGCTCACAGCAAGCACGCAGCAGCTCAGGCTCGCTCGGCTCCGGGGCTCTGTGCCTTGGATAGCCGAGGAAACTTCTGATGAGCCTCCGTTCCAATAAACTGGAATGCAAACTCACCTCCATCTCAGAGCCTCAGTGACCTCGCCCAGCCCCTTCATGACTTGCAGGCACAAGGATGCAAAGCAGCTTTTTGTCTTTTCTCCGGAGTGCCAACGGGTCAAATATGTCGGCTTTGACATCACTGATTACCCTCTCTTTGAAGTCTCCCAAGGACACTTTTAAAGAAAAGACAGAAGACTGCTGGTACATCCATGTGGGATCAGGAGGAAAGCAGCAAGGATCCGAGGCCAGCGGCGCGGCCGGGCAGTGCCACGTCCCTGCCACCCTGTGACAAGGCACACGGCTGCAGAGCCCCAGAGCCCGCAGGCCCTGCAGCTGCCACACGGATGGACCTGGTTCCCTCCCCGGGTGCCCAGGGGGGGAAACCTGAGGGCAGGCGTCCTCCCCGAGGGTGCACCCGGAGCCCCGGGCAGGGATGGAGTCGCCGGCTGCTCTCTGGGGACGAGACCCTCCCTGCAGGCGACGCTGCCTCGTCCTCTCCCTCCCCGTGGGACAGGGACCTCCAGGCTCTGCCACCAGCCTCCTTCCGTCAGCGTCCCGGTGCTGTGTCACAGCCACAGGGGTCAATTCGTGGTGAGTACCGATGGCACGCAAATGGCAGCCCGAGGAAATCGTCTTCTGGGCTTTAAGTGGTTGGGACAGGGTCTGATTTTCTCTTTTGTATCTGTATGATGATTAGTACAACAGGGCTCTGATGGATGACGTGGCAACACAGATTTATATTAAAAACCCCTCGACAGGATTACATCGACTTCTAGGAAAAGACAAAAGCTTAGGACCCTTCCGAAATCTACTTTTAATCCAAAGCACGGGGCTTGTCAGCACGCTGCACCTTCCAGCTTTTCAAAGCAGCTTACCTCTGAAGACCAGCAAACACTGATTTCTACAGAAACAACGGGCAACCCCCAGGCTAATCTCAGCACTACTGTTTAATAGGGGACCTGCCAGCGTGCCAGTCCAGCTTCAAGTGTGCTTTGCTTCAGTCTAACATCCCCACAAAATTCTTCTCACATCTTCCAACCCTGAAATCTTATTTTCCCCTAAAGCTTCTCTTCATTAGCAATTTCCAAGTAACATGGGATTTTTACAACATTCAAAAATGTCATGCTGGACTGTGCTACAGAGTAATCTGCAAATATAAGCTTAGCAAAGTTTGAATTGACTTGTCCAGAGAAAAAACCTACAAGTGAACACCTACACCCGCCTACAAAGAGCTAACAAGCCCCTGGCAGCTGCCAGCATCAAAGCACAGCGGATGTTTCTAATACAGGGTAAGGATAACAATATCACCTCCTGTTCTCTCCAGCTTCTTTTCCCTGCAGTCGTATTTTGCTTCTTAGGATTTTTTTAGTCTCTGCATCTTCTTGGACAGCACCGAGCCCGACGGCAAGGAGACGAGAGTCTTTCCCTGCCGTGCGGAGAGAACCAGGAAAACAGTTAAAGTAAGAACAGGGCAGTTTGAAATTCATACTTGCAACGAGAAGCAGCGCCTAACCAACAGAACAAAAGGAAACAAACCACGATACCTGCCTGGGGACAGAAGACATATAAACTCTCCAGGATTTACAATTCCAGCGACCAACCCCTTCAGGACAGCAGCCAAGTGTCCCATGGGGTGGTGCTGCACCAAAGAACCATCTGAGAGGTTCCAAAGAGTGAAATGCACAATATTTTGCAAAGACAAAAAATCTTGCAAAATCACAAAAATACAATAGATGTAAACTACAGGGCAAGAGTACAAGTGTTACCTTTGGGAGCTGGAACCATCCAGGTGAGCACCTGATAACTGCATCCTCACCAGAGTTTGAGCCCTTCAGGACACAGAAGGGTTTTCCCCAGGAATTTCACAGACTGAGTTTTGACAGAAGCGCGCTCGCCGGATCCTCAGAAACGTCGCCCATTCTCCAGGCGTCTGGAGAGAACTGCAAATGGCTCTCACGCAGTTTGAGCTAGTTCTGTAAGGTCTCAGGGGGAATTTCACCAGATGCAACCAAATTGGGCAACTCCCAGTGGGACAGAAGGAACCCAAAGCTTGGGTTCGCAGAGCTGCAGCAAATACTGAGGAAACAAACAAAACAGCATCAAAAATAATAAACCATCCTTCTTTTTTCTCTTGCTTTTGTTTTTTTCTTATTCAGATCAGCACAGCAATTAAAGAGAAGGTGAAAAACTCACCATTACTGAACATTTCATCACCTGTAAGCTGAGCATCCTTAGCAGAGAGGACTCCAAAGTTAAAATTCACCCATCCCTGGGAAAGAAAACCAAATATCGTATGATAAACAGTCAAACAGCAGACATAAAAATTTGTTTCCTCTAAGGACTTTCAGGTACGTATGTATCTTTGCATTACACATGAGAACATACACTTTAGACCATCACCTAATACATAATAATTTACCTTTAAATTTTGATAGTATAGCATGAATTTTTTACTTAAATTGGTGATCTATTATTATTCAGTTGGTGCCTAAAAGTATTTCTGCTGTCACGTTCAAAAAAACATGAATTTTTTTTTTACTGTAAGGAGCAATTGATTTCAAAGTCATCACAAGCCCATCAAAACACAAAGCTCTGTTCACTGGACGGCTCTGTGAGCTAGAAGTAGTTAGGCTTCTACTTCCCTCTTGTTCTTCCAGAACCAATAAATCCTGTCAACAAAACCAGGATCTTTAGCCCACTGCTGTGAAAGATTCTACAAGGATGATGGCTTGATTTGTGTTTAGAAGTTTTGATTTGAAATGGCCAGACCAATGGATAAAGACAGTGTAAGTAGTATTACATTACTATTATTATTATGTCTATTATTATTTTTACTAGTACTACTACTATTATTATCACCTGCTACTGGAAGAAACAAACCAGTAGTACCTATACTTAATTACTTTTATTTCCAGAAAATAATAAAGAAAAAGAACCAAACCAAAACAAGTCACTTCCTACCTTTTATATCAAGGGATGAAAAATTTCTCTTGGGCTCTTCTCCAATTTATCAAGACTCACAGCACTGAAAGGCAAACAAAACAGTGCTTTATAGAAGGCCAAGTGCACATTGCAAGGCTGAGCCACCAACTGATTGCAGTGACAGCAGTTACAACACGAATCGTTCCCAGAGCCTCTGTTCCATGGAATGTTCTGTGGAACTGCCATTTCTTTCCCAAAATACTAACTTCCAACACTTCCTAAACGTATTTGGTATTTTAAAACAACAGAAGTTAGTGAGACTCTGTGTGGAGGTCAGGTTTAAATTTATTTCCTTCTAAAGCACAGAGCTCTGTTCCATCACCCTTCCCTTCGGCTCTACGCTGCATCATGGTGAGCATTTGAGGAGGGCTCAAGAACCAATTCTATTTCTCTCTTTTTCTAGCTCTCTCTATTCTTAAATCATTCCAGACAAGTCCAATGAAAAATGACAAGTTCAGCATCAAAGTCACACTTTTTCCCTTTGTCTGCTCAAGAACAGGCTCTAAATCCACTTCTTGCTGCCTTCAACGATTAAGACTTGCAAAACCATTTTTACATGTTTTACAGCTTTATCATAAAACCCACAGAACGCAAGCTCTCAATTACAGGAAAAGGTAATTCACAGGCAAATATCTAAAGGGATCACTTACTTGGAAATACATACCTTGATAGAGATCGCACTGAGAACGTTTCTGTGGGACTCTAAGGGAGACATATTTTCTGGGTACCCTGGAAACAAGAAAAGCTAGAATATATTACAGGACATCCCCACTTTTTCTACATATTCAAATAGGATTTTTAATAAAAACAATTCAGTTAATAAAAGAAGGAAGAAAACCAAGGTGATTTTACTCAGCTATATTTACTCCCGATTTAGAGCAAAAAAAAAGTCACGGGTGCTGCAAAGAAAAAAAAAGTGAACCATAAACGCCTACAGTAGAATTTTAAAACAAGTGCTTGGATAAAAGAATCTTATGGAACGTGAAGTAGAAAAAAGTGAAACCACTATCAGACCTGCCACTTTTCTCACCATTGTACAAGAACATCCTAAAAGCAGTATAAAGTCACTGCCTAAAACCGGTCATGGGATGTAACCAAGAACAATTTAGGCATTTGCTAATCTAGACAGAAACCTTTTCTGGATGCTAGTGTCAAATCACAAGTTTTGTCTTTCAGAAGCTCGACAATGCTGGAAAGCATTTTCCCTGGGGCTCGGGAGGGCAGGGGCGGAAGCGGCGATGAGTTTGCAGCTCGCACCTGGGCCATCCGAAGGGTACAGCCCGCCGGCTCCCCGCGCTGGGCATTCTCCCGGCCATCTCGGGCTTTACCGCTCAGCGCCGCTCCGTCCGTTTCCACGGCGCAAAGAGCCACGAGCACTAACGCGGGCAGCAGCCCCGTCACGCCGCCGATGTCGCAGCGCTCCCTGCTCGCAACGCCCGACACGCGGCGGAGCCGCCTCCGCCCGCAGCACCGGCAGCAGCCCGAGGGAGACGGCTGCGGCTCGGGGGCTCCTCCGGCGCCTCCGCCAGCCCGAGGGCGGCCGCCCCACCGGGACCGCGGCAGCGCCCGGCGCCGCTCGCCCGCGGCGGCTCCCGCAGCTCCCGGCCCGCGGCAGCAAAGCACCGCCTCGCCCTCCGCCATCGGCGGGCGGCAGCGCCCCCGCCCCCGGCACCGCTGAGTGAGGCCGACGAACCGGGCGGACGCTCCTTCCGCGCTCCTCAGCTCCACGCGGGCGCCCACACGGAGCCTTCGCCCCTCCAGCGTCGCCGTCCCGCGCGGGAGAGGCGCCGCCAGCTGCCCGCGCACAGCCCCGCGCGGCCGCCTGGCACGCCAGCCACTCACGGGCCGCGTCAGCCGTTGCGTCACACGCCGCGCCGGCAGCACGGCCTGCCGGGACTTGTAGTCTCGGGCTGACAGCCACGGCGCCCTCCCGCGCCACCGGGAGCTGCACTCCCTCCCGGGCATCAAACGGCTCCTTCGCCCCAGGGCGGGGAAGGACCCGAGGCAGCACCGCTCCTCCCGAATGCCCTCTCTTTTTCCCTCCAACTCTTTTTTCTTTTTTCACTCTGGTTTTCAACCCTTCCCTTCCCTCTTGCTCTCCTGCTTCCTTTCCTTTCCTTTCCTATCCCTTTCCCTTTCTTGTATTTCTGATCTTGGTTTATCTTTCTAGCTTTAGAATAAAACAGCAGCAGTAGAAACTGTCAGGATACCTGGGAGTAAAAAAAAAAACTCCAAAACGAAAATGATTTAAAGAAAACTATTTATTCCCTGGGAGCCTGAAATTTTCTACTGCTGCACGTGACATAGAGCTTTTAATCCCTTCTTATAGATAGTTGATATTTGATACTTACTTTATACAGCGCCCCCTGCCGTCTGTCCCGGCGCACTGCAGCCCCAGCGCTCCCTGTCGTCTGTCCCGGCGCACTGCAGGCACAGCGCCTCCTGCCGTCTGCACAGGCGCACTGCAGGCACAGCGCTGCGGCGGCGTTCGGTTCTGTTGAATGAAACTCGGCTGAATTCGGCTCCGTTCGGCTCTTGGTCTAAACTCGTTTCAGTTCGGCTCTTCGGCCGAACTCGGCACGATTGGGCTAAACTCGGTCATATTCGGCACATTGTCTAAAAGCGGCCAGTGTCGGCTACACTCGGCTATCATCGGCTCTTGGTGTAAACTCGGCTGTTTTGGCCACACTCGGCTCTTCGGTGAAACTCGGCTGTTTCCGGCTCCACTGCGCTCCTCGGGGAAACTCGGCTCTTTTCGGCCACACTCGGCTCTTCGGTGAAAGTCGGCTCTTTCCGGCCACACTCGACTCTTCGGTGAAACTCGGCTCTTTCCGGCCACACTCGGCTCTTCGGCTCTTCGGAACTATTCGCCCCGGCTCGGCTCCCTCAGGGCGGGAAAGCGGCCGTGACAGGACCCCGGCACAGAGACCCGTTTACCCACATGCCTGTCACAAACCCGCCGAAATACGCTCGCCCGCGGCGCCGCTGAGACCACAGCGCGTGTCGGGTACAGCTAAAACGCCACAGAAAATCCCACTGGGGCCGCGCCGGCTTCGGTCTTACACGCAGGCAGCCCTGAAGACGGACTGGGGCCTTCAATTTACGCGCCATTTCTGCCCCCATCTCGAGAAGGTCAACCAAAAGTCCGCGACACCCGCGACTCGCCACTCCCAACGTGGCGGCCTCTCGGCGCAGGGCTGCAGTACCGCGCTCTGCCCACAAGGCGGCAGCACTGCCGCCCGCCCCAGCCGGGGCCGCAGCGCGCCTCGGGGCTGCGGGCAGCGAAGGCGGCAAAAAACAACAGGGGCGACCCCCGACAAAAACTGCTCGGAAATAAATGCCAAAAACCCGCCGCTTACCCGACATGACCCAAACAAGCCCCGTTGTTTTAAATTAGATTTAAATACATTTGATATTTCTATTTTTCGTATTTATATTCACATGCATATTTATAGTGGACATGGATGCAGTATGTCATTTATACACTATATTATGTCTATTCCTTATACTATATTATGTCTATTCCTACTAATAATATTTATTTATCTTTTGTGGTTTTATAAATATCTTTATGTATTGATTCTATATTTATATTTTTTAAATTCTATTTCTATAACACTTTTATTATTTAAAATTAAAATCCCTTTCTAACTCAATACATACAAAAAACCCTTTCTTTTACACTATATTGAAATATTTTTATAGTTATAGCTTGCATGACTATATTCAAATTCATATTTATAGTTTATATTGATGCATTACATTAATAACTATATATAATATGCACCTTATTCAAAACTATACGGGAATTATTTTTTAAATTATTTACCATATCTACTGCTACAACTTCTTTTTCCCTTATATTTCTAATTTTTATATAAATCTTTAATGTGTTTACTATATATTTCTATACTTATATTTCTACTTTTATATTATTTGTATTTGTCATTTTTATACTAAAACCCCTGCTTTGGCATAGAAAAAGCAAAACCATTCATTATTTTAAACTACCTAAATTTTTTTAATATTTATATTTATCATAATATACAACAAATGATAGATATAGATAGATAGATAGATCACATCCATATTTATATCTATTTTATATCCATTTCCTATAATATTTTTAATAAGATATATACAGTATTACTTGTATTATATAATGTATCAATTTATGTTATTTTACATTTACAATTTATTATTAAATTTTTTATATATCTGAATATAGTTGCAATACATTTATATATTTGTATTTTTGTTTGGGTCGTATTTACATTTATATTCTCAATTCATATATCTATAAACAGACACAATACTCTACTATAATTAGAATAACTTATTGAAACATATAATGACTTAAGTTACATGTTAAATTTTAAAAATTGATCGAATATATAAAAATAAAATTGGCTCATTCCCATTGCTACACATCTATTTCTTTTGTTTCAATAGAGTTAGAGTCATAATTGTATATTTAAAATCCAATTCCTAAATGAAATGACAGAACAAACAGCACCAAATTCCCACCAATATCTTCCAAAAACATCAAGGAATCTCCAACAGCCAAACAAGTGTCAGCGAAAAAACAAAGAACACTCTTTACAATAACAATTCTCATCACGACAGAAAAATGGAACCAAAATAAAAGAAAATCCTATAGAAACACACACAGCAAATTACAAAAAGTACTTAAAAAAAGTCAAACCAATCTACTAAACTCAAGACAGTGCCACTCATCCTCAACGTTACTAAAAAAAAAAAAAAAAAAAAAAAAAAATTCTCCAAAATTCTACCTCTACACTAACTCAAAGAATAAACAATCCTCTGTAAAAATAACGTTAAAACCTGAACTAATTAACAAAATGGAAAAACATCTCAACCACTAAAAACTAAGAAATTAACTACCCAAATAAAGAAATACTTTAAAAACCCACCATATAAATACCCATGTTCCCAAAAAAAACCCTGATAAACAATACTCAAATACATTAAAAGACAACAACAAAAGAAAATAAAGAAACCAACAACAAGAATAATACCAAAAAACAGATAAACTTAAATCTGCAACAAAAAAATTATTCCCAACTGAATAAACCCATAGTGCCTCAAGCGATCAAAATAAAAATACCACCTAGAGACAAACACAAAGACTAAAGACATACGTAACCATAAACCATGTCCCCCAAATTACCCGTAACCATAAAACATACACTACAATCGAACAAACCAAACACATAAAAGCCCTGGAAGACGATAAACACACATGCAATTACCGAGATTAAAAACCCGCGGCTACGAACGACACGACGCTACCCCAAGCCCCCCAAAACAAACACTACACACTCACGCTAATAAAAGCCGCCGCAACAGAATTAAAATGCGAACCGCT
Source organism: Ammospiza caudacuta (assembly GCF_027887145.1). Classification (NCBI taxonomy): domain Eukaryota; kingdom Metazoa; phylum Chordata; class Aves; order Passeriformes; family Passerellidae; genus Ammospiza; species Ammospiza caudacuta. The sequence continues at coordinate 88,046,430 of NC_080632.1, read as the reverse complement.
GCTTCGCGCTACGACCCGTAAAAACCATTGCGCGCCCTTCTAAACATAATACCCAGGAAAAAAAAAAAAAAATCCGACTACAAAACCCAATCCAAAACAAACCTTTACCAGCCCTACCGGCACCGAGAACCGTGCCGCTCGGGAAGAACACCGCATCCCTTAGCGTACGCCCGCTGCAAACCGAACACAGCCACGCAATCAACGCCTCCAAAGCGCCTCCGAGCCGCGGCACCGCCGAGCTTTGAGCGGCCGAACCCCGCGCTCGCTGCCGGCCCCGGACGGAGCGCGGCTCCCGGCAGGGAAGCGGCTCCTGCGGCGGCTGCTCCGGCACGCGGGGCCGGCGCCGTCCCGGGGAGCCCCGCCCGCTGCCCCTGCCCGGCGGGGCCGGCACCGGGCCCGGGGCTCCCGGCGGCGCCCCGGCCCCGCGCCCGGAGCGGACGGAGCGGCCGGCACCGCCCGGGCCGGCGCAGCAGCGCCCGCGCCGCCTCCGCCGCCCTCGGCCGGCCCGGCCCGGCTCCCCTCGGCTCGCACCGGCGCGGCTCCGCCACCGCCGCCCTCGGCCGGCCCGGCCGCGCCGAATCCCCCGTGCGCCCCGGCAGCCGCCCGGGCCGTGCCGGCAGCGCTCCCGAGCGGGAACGTTCCGGGCCGGGCCGCGGGCACGACGAGCGCCCTCCGATGCAGCGGCACAGCCCCATTGCAGCCCTGCAAACGCTGCCGGAGCTGCGGCTCCCCGCAACGCAACCCCGAAACCGACGCCGCAGGCGGGGCGCACCTCACTCCAACAAGGGCAAAGAAATGTGTTCTCCCCTCCAATTTCACCCCCTACGACAGCAGAAAAGAAGGGGCGCTCCTCAAATGAAAGCCTTCGACTGATGGCAAAGGGCGATTTCGACCTCCATTCAAACCCTTCAAAAGGAGGGACACAAGGGCTGGCCCCTCCATTTAAACCCGAGGGTGATGAAAATGTGGTGGCTGCCTTCAAATCAAACCCAGAATACCACAAGAATACTTTCCCCATTCCCCTTAGAATAGAACGCAGGGATTCCCTGTCACCCCAGGGATACCCCTAACAGCCTGGAAAAGGCAGCTTTTCCCGCAATCAACACCCTTAAAACCACAAGTCAAGAGGGATCACCTCAGTTCAAACGCAGACAAAAAGAGAAGAGGAGCTGCTTCCTTCTCCTTAATCCCTTTTGTCTTCATAAGCTCCATTTTTGTTCCTGGGGATCCGGGGAGGGACCGGCAAGATGAAATTGCAAAGGGGAAGGAGAAAATTCCCCGCTCCAAACCCACACGGGCTCACCTGTTCGGCTGCTGCTCCCCGGCACAAAGATTCGTCCCTCGGCGCCTCCTTTAAGCGATGCTCCGCGGATCCAGGCGCGGATCCAGGTGTCCCCCCGACCCTGTGAGAAGCTCCCGCAGCCCTTCCACGAGACAGCGCCGGCAGCGCCCCATAAACCCCTCCACTCAGCAGCTCCGTGCAAAAGGGAGCCGAGGCAAAGCCTCCCCCTAAAGCAGCCTGGCCCCGGCAGGAGCCGGCCCCTCCTCATCCTCGCACTCACACCTGGGCTGCTCCGAGCCCCCATCATCCTCGCACTCACACCTGGGCTGCTCCGAGCCCCCATCATATATTTTTCATATTTATATTCGCATTTATATTTAGAATTTATATTACTGTATAATAAGCATTATATTATATATTGCATCTCTTCATGTTACTTACATAGATTTCTATTTCTATTTCTATTCATAGTTTGGCATTATATCTTTTTATCTCTATATATTTATTATATATTTCTGTATGTCGATTTACATTTCTATAGTACTTATATTATTTAAAATAAAACGAAATAAAAAGCAAAGACACCCCTTTATTTAAAACACATTTAAAATTTTAAAAATAATTTTGTCATAATTCTATTCACATCTAGATTTGTAATTTTCATTTGTTATATTTGTAGATATTATATATATTGGAGAGAATACCTTTTTATAGAATAATAGATATATTCTTTTGACACAATATATTTCTTTTACTTATATTTATATATATTAAATATTTATTGATATCGACATATATACGATATATTTGGATTTCTATTTCTATATTTTTTATTAAATCTCCAGCCTATACCCCAATAAAAGCCAAACAATCCCCAATGTATTTAAAGTATATTTAAACATAAATCCTGTCACAGCTGCATTGCACAGCAGTGCCCCAAGCTAATCTGACACTTGTTCATCTCCTGGACCTGAATCTGAACCCGCTCACCTTGATCGCACCTGGCAGAACCATTTTCGTACCTTTTTCTGGCATTTCTTGTTTTTGTTTTTTTTTTTCTTGAGTTTTTGTGGCCTTTATTGCCTCTCTTTCTTGCCTTGTTTCTTGGGGCTTTTACTCCCTTTTTCCTTGATTTTTTTCTGGCATTTGTTGGGGTTTTTTCTTCATTTCTTCTTGCCCATCTTGGTGTTTTTTCTGGTTTTATCTTGCCCCCTTGGGTTTTTTTTCTGTTTTTCTGGATTTTTCTTTGCCATTTTCTTTTGTTTCTTTTTTTTTTTTTTTCTTGGATTTTTTCTTCCCCATCTTGGTTTTTTGTTCTGATTTTATTTCTTGCCCATCTTGGGGTTTTTCCCTGGTCTGTTTTCAGGGATTTTTCTTGCCCATTTTGGGTTTTTTTCTGTTGTTTTTTTTCTGGGTTTTTCTTAGGGTTTTTTTCCGTTTTTTTTTCTGGGATTTTTCTCGCCCATCTTGGGGTTCTATTCTGGGCTTTTTCTTGCCCATCTTGGGGTTTTCTTCTGCGTTTTTTTCTTGCCCATCTTGTTGTTGTTGTTGTTTGGGGTTTTTTGTTTGTTTTTGGTTTTGGTTTTTTTTTTCCTATTTTTTTTTTCCTGTGGTATTTCTGGGATTTTTCTTGCCCATCTTGGGGTTTTTTTTTGGGGGGGGCGGTTTTCTCGCCCATCTCGAGTTTTTTTTCTGTGGGTTTGTTTTTTGTTGGTTTTTTTTTTTTTTTTTTTATGTCTTCCTTCCTTCCTCCCTGCCTGTCCTTCCTTCTTTCTTCCTTTCAGTTCCTTTCCTTATTATCTTTTTTTCTTTTTCTTCCTTTCTTTCCCTGTATTTCTAATCTTGGTTTTCCTTTCTAGCTTTAGAATAAAAAAGCAGCAGTAGTAACTTTCAGGCTACCTGGGAGTAAAAAAACTCCAAAACGAAAATGATTGAAAGAAAACTATTTATTCCCTGGGAGCCTGAAATTTTCTACTGCTGCACGTGACACAGAGCTTTTTATTCCTTCTTATAGATAGTTGATATTTGATACTCACTTTATACAGCGCCCCCTGCCGTCTGCACCGGCGCACTGCGGGCAGAGCGCTGCGGCGTCGTTCGGTTCTGTTGAAATAAACTCGGCTAAATTAGGCTTGGTTCGGCTTAGGTCTAAAATCGTTTCGGTTCGGCTTTTCGTCTAAATTCGGCTTTTCCGGCTCTTCGGCTGAACTCGGCCCGGTTGGGCTAAAGTCGGTCATATTCGGCTCTTTGTCTAAATGCGGCCAATGTCGGCTACACTCGGCTATCATCGGCTCTTCGTCTCAAGTCGGCTGCGTTCGGCTACACTCGGCTCTTCGTCTCAAGTCGGCTGCGTTCGCCTACACTCGGCTCTTCGGCTCTTCGGAACTATTCGCCCCGGCTCGGCTCCCTCAGGGCGGGAAGGCGGACGTGACAGGACCCCGGCACAGCGAGGCGTTTAACCCACATGCCTGTCACAAACCCGCCGAAATACGCCCGCCCGCGGCGCCGCTGAGACCACAGCATGTGTCGGGTACACTTGAAACGCCACAGAAAATACCACCGGGGCCGCGCCGGCTTCGGTATTCCATGCAGGCAGTCCACTGACACCCACCCCGGTCCTCCGCTTCCCCGCCCTTTTCGCCGCCCTGTTGAGAAGGTCAATTGAAAGTCCGCGACATCCGCCACGCGCCACTCCCAAGGTGGCGGCCTCTCGGCGCAGGGCTGCAGTACCGCGCTCTGCCCACAAGGCGGCAGCACTGCCGCCCGCCCCAGCCGGGGCCGCAGCGCGCCTCGGGGCTGCGGGCAGCGAAGGCGGCAAAAAACAACAGGGGCGACCCCCGCCGAAAACTGCTCTGAAATAAATGCCCCAAAACAACCGGGAAGAGGGAAAAAAAACTTCTGCCTCTAATCTAATAGGATAATACAAAACAAAACCCCAACAATTTCTTAAAAAAAAAAAAAATTAAATATTAAAAAAAAAAAAAATTTCATATTAATATTCACATTTCTATTTAATAATGTATATTGATGTACACTGTCCATTTATACATTTGTTTTTATGAATACATTTCTATTCCATATTGCATATATCCCTAAAACTTAAATTTATTTTATATGTTTATACATATTTTTACATAGTAAGTATATATTTCTGTTAGGATTTTTACTTCTGTAACACTCACAGTACTCAAAATAAAACCCCTGCCTCTACCCCATACATGGCAAATAAAACCCCCTTTCATCTCAACTGTATTTAATTTTTTTAAAAAAACATTTTTCAAATTTATATTTAAAATGTTTACTGATGTATGATCGATTTTGCATTTATATTTAGCGATTTATTTATAAATTTATATTCTATGTTACATGTGTTCCTATTACTTATATTTTTATATACTTTTATTCATATCTTTATATATTTATTATATCTTTCTGTGTTAGGATTTTTACATCTGTAACACTTACATTATTTAAAATAAAACCCCTGCCTCTACCCACATTAAAGGCAAAAAGAACCTCAGTCTTCTCAACTGTATTTAAATATTTTTTAAAATTCTGTTTTTCAGGTTCATATTCACTTTTACATTTAAAATGTATACTAATGTATACTCTTATTTGTATTCTCCATTACATCTCTTCCTATTATTTATATTTACTTAAATTTTGTGTTTATATATATATATTTATATCTTGATTTTATATCTCAATATTTAGAAATATCTAACAATAATATCTACATTCATATTATTTAAAATAAAAACCCTGCCTCTAACCCAATAATAAAAAAGACCCCAACCCTTTCTTTTAAAAAATATTTAAATATGTTTTATCCTTATGTCTGATTTTTATATTCATATTTGTATTTATAATGTATATTAATGTCTATTGCTTACTTATACATTTATCTTTACCAATGTCAAGTTATAAATAAATTTATATTCTATATTACATCTGATGCGAGTAGATATTTATATATTTTTATACATATTTTTATGCATTGATTAAATATTTCTGCGTCAAGATTTTTACTTCTCTAACACTTATAATATTCAAAATAAAACCCCTGCCTCTACTTAAATAAAAGCCAAAACATTCCCTTTCTTTTAAACTATATTTACATATTTTTATATTTATATTCCCATATAATGTTATTTATATTCTATACTACAACTCTTCCTATTACTTACATATATTTATATATAAATTTATATTCATACTTTAGCAATTTCTCTTTATATATTTATTATATATTTCTATCTTAAGATCCACATTTCTATATTACTTATATTATTTAAAATAAAACTCCTGCCTCTAACCAAATAAAAACCAAGGACACCCCTTTATTTGAACCAGATTTAAAATTTAGAAAGTAAATTTATTTTTCAAAATTTAATGATATTTATATGGATATTTTTATTTATTTTATTCATAGATATTATATATATTAGAGAGAATACCTTCTAATATAATAATAGATATATATTTTCTGTATCATATTTTTTTACTTATATTTATTTAAATTAAATAAATATATACAAATATATATATACAAAAAAAACCTGATAAGAGACTAAGAACTTTTTCAACAGATAACCACAGTACTAATTTCAGACTTAGAACAATATTTAGGCATAATCACTACCACAAAATTAACCCAAATTAGAAAAATTACCAGAAAACCAACAAAACAAGCTAAACTCATTTCTGAGCACCATAGTCCTTCCTCACTCACAATATGCAATTAATTCTCTCCTGCCATTTACATCCCCAGCATCATCCCATACTGAGCATTCCTGGCACCAGAAGTCACTTGGAGCCAATTAACATCCAACTTTCCCTTCCTCAGGACTGTGTGCTTTCTGTGTCTTTATGCACACAAGGAGCAGCTGTCAGACCCACCTCTCAGCAGCCTAACAAGCACTCAGATGTTCTCTCCAGGTTCAGGGGTTGCTCACAGTGAGGCAGCTTTCAATCCAGTCAGGATTGCCTCGCTTCTTCCCTGGCAGTAGCCTTGCACAATTACCTCAGCTGGAAGTCAGACCCCACTCCCTGAATTCTCATCTCTGCCTTTAAGTAATGCGTTGTGTGGAAGACTGTGCAGCAGTTTCTGAAAGAAAGTGATTTCAGGAGAAATGGGAAATTCATGGTCTCCAGTTTCTCAGTTAGTTGGTGAGTGTCAGGGGTCATCTAATAACAGCACCATCAACAGTTTCAGCACTACCTCTGTGCAACCAACACTTGTTAGAACATGAAGTGCAGTGCTGTCATGGCTAAAGTGAAGAGAAGTGCTGTCATGGCTAAACGCTTTCAGGGATCAGGGAAATGGGGAGGAAGCAGGAAGGCAGGAGATCAGGAGTTTCACAGTGCCTCTCACCATAGCTCTGTGCCAAGTACTTGACACTGGCAGGGGTCTGTGCACAAATCACAAACAGGGCAGGGCTGCTGGGAACTGCCTTGAGCCGTTTGATTTTCCAGCATCAGCCTCATTCCATGGTTACGGCAATGGGAAGATGCCACCAGCTCACATCCCAGGCAGCAGACCAAGAACTCAATGTCACAACTCACTTTATCAGTTTTTTGCCCAATCACACAAAGCAAAAGCACATTGACAGTAGCTCTATCCAACCACTGTAAGCACAGGTACCTTTGGTTAAACAATGCTTGCTTATTTCAAATACAATACCTGCTTGTGAGCCTTAAACACAATGCACAGAGCTCCAGTATTAAGCCTAGAACTTCCTAATATCTTGCTAGATAAACTTTCTGTAGCTTAGGGAGTCATTCTAGGCAAGTGTTAATACACAGACCATTGTTCTATTTGTCCTTGCTTTTCCACAGTTTAAATAGTTTTTCTGCTGACCAATCTCATGGCTGCTGCTCAGCTCTGATCACAGTTCTGCTGTCTCTGAGGCCTGCCTTTTGCAGCTTTCCCAAACCCCTCTGATTTTACACATTCCCACAGTACTCAGTGCTGGATGAACCCTAGTGCAGAAACAGAGGAAGCAGGATTTAGTGAGTCTACTCACCCAAAGTACTGGGAAAGAAACTCCCTATCAGATGAGTTCTGCAGATCACAGACAGGAGGAAATGTAGTTACAATGGGTTACGCATGAGAACTGTGCTCACATGCAGTTTCCCGGGGGGTTTTTGGCCCTGCTAGCAAACGTCACCCTTGGAAGCACATGAGCAGAAACAGATGGGTCCCCCAGTGAGCGCCTTGCTAAGATAACCCTCACAAAAAAACCATTCCATCCCCTGTGGTAAATTATAACTGCTGAACTGCCAGCTGATGGCATTGCTGCCCCAGGGCTCTGTGTTTGTAACTCTGCACACGTTGGGAGCGAGAGCAGCTGAGCTGACACCTTTCTATGGGGAAGAGCCTTCAGTTTGCACGTCCTTTTCAACCATTTCAAGCAAAGACACCGGCCCAGGGTTACAAGGAATAACAGCTGTGGAACTTCTCCTTGAAAATGCTACAGCTGAAATAAAGCTGCCAAGGTGTGCTGATATGGGCCATTCTTGTTTCTCACACAGAACCTGTCACAAAACTAAATGCTGCAACAGGAGCAGACAGCATGCCAAGCAGGCACTGCTGATCTGAAATGCATCCAAAATAACTAAACCTCCTGAGCCTGGAAATCCTGGCTTGAAATTCCATTACAATAAACTTTCCAGCACTGGCACTCTGGGATTTGGAAAGTAGAGTCTGTTCTCTCGGTCTTGTTAATTCCTTGATTTATCCTCACTTTTGTGTTCAGCCCCAAATAAGTCAGATTCTACTCAATTACAGTCTGAACTGGACAATATTTCCCTACTCAGCTGAGTGGTGTTCCATCACAGTGAAATAAAAAAAAGGCTACAAAGATGCAGCACAGGTCTTTTCTTTCTTTAGCTTGCTATGCCTACTTTTTTATTACTACTCCATTTTCCTAGAAACCTACTTAGACTGGGAGAATACTACCAGTTACCTGCCTATCTGTGAAAGTTATCACAAAAACCAGAAGAAATAATCCAGATTAGGACCAAAAACAGCCCCCCCAAAAATTGCCACATCTGCAGAAAAGAATTCCACCAATAAGCCTGTTCTGGTGCAGATATAGCAGGCAGAATTTTTTTCCAAGCAAAATACAGCTGGACCTTGACTAATCCTTCACATTGAAATGAAGTTGTATTTTTGTACCTGGGAAAATCACTGCCAGTCTCAGTCACAGGTGCATTGACAGAATCCTAAAAGATGCTGAGGACCAGTCCTAAATTCATTTATGAGTTCAGTTCTGTTATCAGAAGGATAGCATCAGTTTTCTTTGTCCCTATCTAGTTTTCTTCCTCGATTTTCAATTTCCCAGAAGGGAAGCCCCAGACTCCCGCATTTGTCCTTTCCTTACTGGAAGCCTCCTCAGGGAAGATGAGGCATTATCAGATGTCATTTCTTCCCTTGTCCTGGGGACCCTCAAACACCACCACAGTCTGATTACTTGTTTAGAGACAAAACCATTTGAATTAGTGCTAGGAACCTTGTCCCACCTCTATTGGACCTCTATTTCTGCTTCTCTTGTATTTTTATTTCACCAGACTGCAACTTGTTCAGATTTGTTTGTCAGCAAACCTGGCATGTCAAAAAATTGTTCAACTGAGAAGCTCCATCTCAAAGTGCTTAGGCTATCAGATAACCCAGGCAATGTTTTACTCACACCCTGATAGTTAAAACTATTAAACTTGCATCCCACCTAGCATGTTGACACAGCATTACCAGGAAACAAAGTTCATTTTGTCTACACATGCAAAAATCATGAGGTGGCAGAGCATTTTGACTGATACAGCAAAGTTCTTACAACATAAAGTAGTGTGTGTGGTTTTCCTGGTTGGGTTTTTTTTTTGTTTTTGTTGTTGCTGTATCTTTATTTTTTTTAATAATACACAAAGTTCAGTCATTTGAGAAAATCATCAAAGAGTAATTGCCACACCAGCGCTATTTAGCATGTTCCTTTTTCCTTTTTTCCCTGACTGAAACCCACATCAAGTAATTACATGCAATTAAACATATTCTTTCCAATGCTTTTGCCTGTTTTCTTTTTTCATTTCACTACAATTACTGTGAATTCTCTTTTACTCATCAACTTTCACTTTTCAAGCAAATTTTCATGCATTTTATGCATCAAAAGGGCCAATACCTCAAAGAGGAGGATCTTTGTAGCCTGCCCTGATGGAGGGCCATTTCATCCAAATCTCATCATTTTCATCCAAATCTGTTCTGCGCCTCATCAAGGCTCTGATAATGGGCTCTACACATCAGAAATAGTCAAATTGCAGTTTGAACCAGAGAAATTTTTTTTATTTGCTGCAAAGTAGCAATTACACGAATCTTCAGCTACACAAGGGAACCTCTCAAACAACAGTGCTGTAAATCAAGCAGTTTGTTCACTTGAGATAGGAACCTAATAAGAGAAAAATAGTCTCCAAAAGAATTCATCCCATCATTGAATTTTTAGGCTGTTTGAGATACAGACTGTGTCTGGATGCCTAAGGGGTTCTTAAGAGCTACACAGGCAGTGGTATGGTGCAAATAACAAACATGTGTGAGTCAGCACTGACAGACAGAAAGGGTAGGATCCCTGTCCTTTATCAAATCACTATGGACAGGATCTTCCTTGTCTCAAATATTTTAGGAGCACAAACACTCTTCAGCCTCCATTAAATAACATGGTATTGACTCCTCTCTATGCCAAGGATTGAAGAAACACGCTACAGCCTCACCTAGAGGAGTTATAACAACTCCCAGTCCTATGCACAGGTGACCTGTCCAATTACTAACTAAAACAGATTAATAACAGAAATATAGTCAGAGACCAACAGAACTAATAAACCTTCTTCTACAGAACATCATACTTGTTTCTCATCCTCTCCATGAACCAGTCGCCACCAAAAACATATTGGGAAACCAGAGAGCCTGAAGGAAACCATTCCTCCATGCACTCCATGTTCTTAGCACTCAAAGCTCCAGGGAATTTTCCTTGAGCAGGTAAGGATATGGTGACAATGCACTTTGAGACTATTACTGCATGATGCTCCCAGGCAATCCATTCAAACAGACTGATTCACCTCAGCCCAGCTGAGCACACCACAGGAGCAGAATAACTCTGCTAGAGCTGGTTTCTGTATGGAACAGGCTGATGAGCTCCAGCCACTGTGCTGTGCCCAGTGACTCCAGCTCACCTCTCTGAATTTCTGCTGAAATGGGAGGGCAGGTTGCCAACACAGGCTGGGATTAGACAGAAGGCAGCACTGGAATCAGCTGGGGGCTCAGGACTCTGGAGCTCCCCACCTGAGAGCTCACACGTGTTTTGTTCTGCTGAAAATCCAATTTTGTCACTGGTCTGGAAAGAGGAGTGTTCTTGAATCATTTTCATCTGAGAAGCAGTTGAAAATATGTATATAAATATATAGTATTCATAGAAATATATCTTATATAGAATATATACTTTATAGATAATATTATATCTATTGTTATATATAATTATATATTTTATATATTATATATTATTATTATATATTATATCTAATTCTATATATCTAGAGCTATATCTAGAGCTATGTGTTAAACCATCCATTTTTGCCTGAACATCAGTTCCCTGTCTGAAGTTAAAATTATGAACAGTGAACATGTTATGGACAGTGGAAGCTGAAAGCCAAACTAATTTACAGATGGATCCTGGAAACTCAGCAGAGTTAGACTACTGAAGTCAAAAGGCTCCAATATTTTATTTTCTATTTTAACCTAAAAAGGATAGTCTGGTGACATTTCAGGTTCAAATTGAGGTTGGGACAACAATTACAATTGAAGAAGTAAAATCCCACAAGTTCTGTACATGACTGGAATCAACTTAGTCCACACAGCTATGAAGGGGGTGATACCAGCAGTAATCAATTCCTAATGTTATTTCCTGTGAGTACAATGAATTGTATAAACATAAATGCTCAAGAGTTAAGTTTATGTTTGGATTCTTCTAAAGAACAAACTTTTAGGGATTATAAAAACGCCTGGCTTTTCCTTCTTCCTCAGAGAATTCTCACCTGGTATTTTGCTTTGACAATTTATGCTTCTATTCTGAATCTGAAAATAATCAACAGTAACTGAAACGGGCATAGGAAAATACATTATTTTTTCCCAGTCAACCCATGATACCACTGCACAATTTTGTGAGGGAAAGTTTCATTTGCCTTCCAGCCATCAGGCACTGGCCAGCATTCAAGCAAGCACATCCATTCAGATGAAGGACCAGCTTGTTGCATGACTGAGCAGCCAAATTCAATTCATACTTGGAGTGAAACCAATTAATATTTGTAAATAGAATATATACTTTATATATTGTATTATATAGATTATATAGAATTATATATTGTATGTATTATATATTATTAATATATATTATACATAATTCTATATAACATAGAGCCATACCTAGAATCATATCCGGAAGCATACTTAATACATATCTAGTACATATACAGAACATAACATTCTGGAACGTACCTAGAACTGTACCTAGAACGGAACCCAGAACATACCTAGAACACAATCTACAACGATTCGTAGAGTCTAGAACATGTCTAGAATGCACCTAGAACGCAAATCTAGAGGCCAATACAAAGCAATCTAGAACGCAATTTAGAGTCTAGAACGTGCCTAGAACGCAACCTAGCGCTCACCTAGAACGCAATCTAGAACACACCTAGACCGCAATCTAGAACACACCTAGAACGCAACCTAGCGCTCACCTAGAACGCAATCTAGAACACACCTAGAACGCAATCTAAAACATGCCTAGAACGCAATCTAGAACACACCTAGAACGCAATCTAGAACGTACCTAGAACGCGCTCTAGGACAAACTTAGAGCGTAACCCAGAACATGCCTAGAACGCAGTCTAGAACGCAGTCTAGAACGCAGTCTAGAATGCACCTATAACGTAATCTAGACCACACCCAGACCATATTCAGTGTACGGAACTACATCTAGAACGTACCTAGAACGCACCTAGAACTAGACCTAGAACTGTATCTAGAACCTACCTAGGGCCTTTTACGACAGTCGCGCTTTACGGCCGGTTTTACGACAGTCGCGCTTTACGGCCGGTTTTACGACAGTCGCGCTTTACGGCTGTCTTTACGACAGTCGCGCTTTACGGCACCTTTTACGACAGTCGCGCTTTACGGCACCTTTTACGACAGTCGCGCTTTACGGCCGTCTTTACGACAGTCGCGCTTTACGGCACCTTTTACGACAGTCGCGCTTTACGGCCGTCTTTACGACAGTCGCGCTTTACGGCACCTTTTACGACAGTCGCGCTTTACGGCACCTTTTACGACAGTCGCGCTTTACGGCGCCTTTTACGACAGTCGCGCTTTACGACACCTTTTACGACCGTCGCGCTTTACGGCCGTCTTTACGACAGTCGCGCTTTACGGCACCTTTTACGACAGTCGCGCTTTACGGCCGTCTTTACGACAGTCGCGCTTTACGGCACCTTTTACGACAGTCGCGCTTTACGGCAACTTTTACGACAGTCGCGCTTTACGGCCGGTTTTACGACAGTCGCGCTTTACGGCACCTTTTACGACAGTCGCGCTTTACGACCGTCTTTACGACAGTCGCGCTTTACGGCCGTCTTTACGACAGTCGCGCTTTACGGCATCTTTTACGACAGTCGCGCTTTACGGCCGGTTTTACGACAGTCGCGCTTTACGGCCGGTTTTACGACAGTCGCGCTTTACGGCCGGTTTTACGACAGTCGCGCTTTACGGCCGGTTTTACGACAGTCGCGCTTTACGGCACCTTTTACGACAGTCGCGCTTTACGGCCGGTTTTACGACAGTCGCGCTTTACGGCACCTTTTACGACAGTCGCGCTTTACGGCCGTCTTTACGACAGTCGCGCTTTACGGCACCTTTTACGACAGTCGCGCTTTACGGCCGATTTTACGACAGTCGCGCTTTACGGCCGTCTTTACGACAGTCGCGCTTTACGGCACCTTTTACGACAGTCGCGCTTTACGACCGTCTTTACGACAGTCGCGCTTTACGGCACCTTTTACGACAGTCGCGCTTTACGGCACCTTTTACGACAGTCGCGCTTTACGGCCGGTTTTACGACAGTCGCGCTTTACGGCCGGTTTTACGACAGTCGCGCTTTACGGCACCTTTTACGACAGTCGCGCTTTACGGCACCTTTTACGACAGTCGCGCTTTACGGCCGATTTTACGACAGTCGCGCTTTACGGCACCTTTTACGACAGTCGCGCTTTACGGCACCTTTTACGACAGTCGCGCTTTACGGCACCTTTTACGACAGTCGCGCTTTACGGCCGATTTTACGACAGTCGCGCTTTACGGCACCTTTTACGACAGTCGCGCTTTACGGCACCTTTTACGACAGTCGCGCTTTACGGCCGATTTTACGACAGTCGCGCTTTACGGCACCTTTTACGACAGTCGCGCTTTACGGCACCTTTTACGACAGTCGCGCTTTACGGCACCTTTTACGACAGTCGCGCTTTACGGCACCTTTTACGACAGTCGCGCTTTACGGCAACTTTTACGACAGTCGCGCTTTACGGCACCTTTTACGACAGTCGCGCTTTACGGCCGATTTTACGACAGTCGCGCTTTACGGCACCTTTTACGACAGTCGCGCTTTACGGTCGATTTTACGACAGTCGCGCTTTACGGCCGGTTTTACGACAGTCGCGCTTTACGGCCGATTTTACGACAGTCGCGCTTTACGGCACCTTTTACGACAGTCGCGCTTTACGGCCGATTTTACGACAGTCGCGCTTTACGGCACCTTTTACGACAGTCGCGCTTTACGGCACCTTTTACGACAGTCGCGCTTTACGGCCGGTTTTACGACAGTCGCGCTTTACGGCACCTTTTACGACAGTCGCGCTTTACGGCACCTTTTACGACAGTCGCGCTTTACGGCACCTTTTACGACAGTCGCGCTTTACGGCCGATTTTACGACAGTCGCGCTTTACGGCACCTTTTACGACAGTCGCGCTTTACGGCACCTTTTACGACAGTCGCGCTTTACGGCACCTTTTACGACAGTCGCGCTTTACGGCCGATTTTACGACAGTCGCGCTTTACGGCACCTTTTACGACAGTCGCGCTTTACGGCACCTTTTACGACAGTCGCGCTTTACGGCACCTTTTACGACAGTCGCGCTTTACGGCACCTTTTACGACAGTCGCGCTTTACGGCACCTTTTACGACAGTCGCGCTTTACGGCCGATTTTACGACAGTCGCGCTTTACGGCCGATTTTACGACAGTCGCGCTTTACGGCACCTTTTACGACAGTCGCGCTTTACGGCACCTTTTACGACAGTCGCGCTTTACGGCACCTTTTACGACAGTCGCGCTTTACGGCCGATTTTACGACAGTCGCGCTTTACGGCCGATTTTACGACAGTCGCGCTTTACGACCGTCTTTACGACAGTCGCGCTTTACGGCCGGTTTTACGACAGTCGCGCTTTACGGCACCTTTTACGACAGTCGCGCTTTACGGCACCTTTTACGACAGTCGCGCTTTACGGCCGATTTTACGACAGTCGCGCTTTACGGCACATTTTACGACAGTCGCGCTTTACGGCACCTTTTACGACAGTCGCGCTTTACGGCACCTTTTACGACAGTCGCGCTTTACGGCACCTTTTACGACAGTCGCGCTTTACGGCCGGTTTTACGACAGTCGCGCTTTACGGCACCTTTTACGACAGTCGCGCTTTACGGCACCTTTTACGACAGTCGCGCTTTACGGCACCTTTTACGACAGTCGCGCTTTACGGCCGATTTTACGACAGTCGCGCTTTACGGCACCTTTTACGACAGTCGCGCTTTACGGCCGATTTTACGACAGTCGCGCTTTACGGCACCTTTTACGACAGTCGCGCTTTACGGCACCTTTTACGACAGTCGCGCTTTACGGTCGATTTTACGACAGTCGCGCTTTACGGCCGGTTTTACGACAGTCGCGCTTTACGGCACCTTTTACGACAGTCGCGCTTTACGGCACCTTTTACGACAGTCGCGCTTTACGGCCGGTTTTACGACAGTCGCGCTTTACGGTCGATTTTACGACAGTCGCGCTTTACGGCCGGTTTTACGACAGTCGCGCTTTACGGCCGATTTTACGACAGTCGCGCTTTACGGCCGGTTTTACGACAGTCGCGCTTTACGGCACCTTTTACGACAGTCGCGCTTTACGGCCGGTTTTACGACAGTCGCGCTTTACGGCACCTTTTACGACAGTCGCGCTTTACGGCCGATTTTACGACAGTCGCGCTTTACGGCACCTTTTACGACAGTCGCGCTTTACGGCCGATTTTACGACAGTCGCGCTTTACGGCACCTTTTACGACAGTCGCGCTTTACGGCACCTTTTACGACAGTCGCGCTTTACGGCCGGTTTTACGACAGTCGCGCTTTACGGTCGATTTTACGACAGTCGCGCTTTACGGCCGGTTTTACGACAGTCGCGCTTTACGGCCGATTTTACGACAGTCGCGCTTTACGGCCGGTTTTACGACAGTCGCGCTTTACGGCACCTTTTACGACAGTCGCGCTTTACGGCCGGTTTTACGACAGTCGCGCTTTACGGCACCTTTTACGACAGTCGCGCTTTACGGCCGATTTTACGACAGTCGCGCTTTACGGCACCTTTTACGACAGTCGCGCTTTACGGCCGGTTTTACGACAGTCGCGCTTTACGGCACCTTTTACGACAGTCGCGCTTTACGGCACCTTTTACGACAGTCGCGCTTTACGGCACCTTTTACGACAGTCGCGCTTTACGGCACATTTTACGACAGTCGCGCTTTACGGCACCTTTTACGACAGTCGCGCTTTACGGCACCTTTTACGACAGTCGCGCTTTACGGCACCTTTTACGACAGTCGCGCTTTACGGCCGGTTTTACGACAGTCGCGCTTTACGGCACCTTTTACGACAGTCGCGCTTTACGGCACCTTTTACGACAGTCGCGCTTTACGGCACCTTTTACGACAGTCGCGCTTTACGGCCGATTTTACGACAGTCGCGCTTTACGGCACCTTTTACGACAGTCGCGCTTTACGGCCGATTTTACGACAGTCGCGCTTTACGGCACCTTTTACGACAGTCGCGCTTTACGGCACCTTTTACGACAGTCGCGCTTTACGGTCGATTTTACGACAGTCGCGCTTTACGGCCGGTTTTACGACAGTCGCGCTTTACGGCACCTTTTACGACAGTCGCGCTTTACGGCACCTTTTACGACAGTCGCGCTTTACGGCCGGTTTTACGACAGTCGCGCTTTACGGTCGATTTTACGACAGTCGCGCTTTACGGCCGGTTTTACGACAGTCGCGCTTTACGGCCGATTTTACGACAGTCGCGCTTTACGGCCGGTTTTACGACAGTCGCGCTTTACGGCACCTTTTACGACAGTCGCGCTTTACGGCCGGTTTTACGACAGTCGCGCTTTACGGCACCTTTTACGACAGTCGCGCTTTACGGCCGATTTTACGACAGTCGCGCTTTACGGCACCTTTTACGACAGTCGCGCTTTACGGCCGATTTTACGACAGTCGCGCTTTACGGCCGGTTTTACGACAGTCGCGCTTTACGGCACCTTTTACGACAGTCGCGCTTTACGGCACCTTTTACGACAGTCGCGCTTTACGGCACCTTTTACGACAGTCGCGCTTTACGGCACCTTTTACGACAGTCGCGCTTTACGGCACCTTTTACGACAGTCGCGCTTTACGGCACCTTTTACGACAGTCGCGCTTTACGGCACCTTTTACGACAGTCGCGCTTTACGGCCGATTTTACGACAGTCGCGCTTTACGGCACCTTTTACGACAGTCGCGCTTTACGGCCGATTTTACGACAGTCGCGCTTTACGACCGTCTTTACGACAGTCGCGCTTTACGGCACCTTTTACGACAGTCGCGCTTTACGGCACCTTTTACGACAGTCGCGCTTTACGGCACCTTTTACGACAGTCGCGCTTTACGGCACCTTTTACGACAGTCGCGCTTTACGGCCGATTTTACGACAGTCGCGCTTTACGGCACCTTTTACGACAGTCGCGCTTTACGGCACCTTTTACGACAGTCGCGCTTTACGGCCGGTTTTACGACAGTCGCGCTTTACGGTCGATTTTACGACAGTCGCGCTTTACGGCCGGTTTTACGACAGTCGCGCTTTACGGCCGATTTTACGACAGTCGCGCTTTACGGCCGGTTTTACGACAGTCGCGCTTTACGGCACCTTTTACGACAGTCGCGCTTTACGGCACCTTTTACGACAGTCGCGCTTTACGGCACCTTTTACGACAGTCGCGCTTTACGGCCGGTTTTACGACAGTCGCGCTTTACGGTCGATTTTACGACAGTCGCGCTTTACGGCCGGTTTTACGACAGTCGCGCTTTACGGTCGATTTTACGACAGTCGCGCTTTACGGCCGATTTTACGACAGTCGCGCTTTACGGCCGTCTTTACGACAGTCGCGCTTTACGGCCGGTTTTACGACAGTCGCGCTTTACGGCACCTTTTACGACAGTCGCGCTTTACGGCACCTTTTACGACAGTCGCGCTTTACGGCCGGTTTTACGACAGTCGCGCTTTACGGTCGATTTTACGACAGTCGCGCTTTACGGCCGGTTTTACGACAGTCGCGCTTTACGGCACCTTTTACGACAGTCGCGCTTTACGGCCGATTTTACGACAGTCGCGCTTTACGACCGTCTTTACGACAGTCGCGCTTTACGGCACCTTTTACGACAGTCGCGCTTTACGGCACCTTTTACGACAGTCGCGCTTTACGGCACCTTTTACGACAGTCGCGCTTTACGGCCGATTTTACGACAGTCGCGCTTTACGGCACCTTTTACGACAGTCGCGCTTTACGGCACCTTTTACGACAGTCGCGCTTTACGGCCGGTTTTACGACAGTCGCGCTTTACGGTCGATTTTACGACAGTCGCGCTTTACGGCCGGTTTTACGACAGTCGCGCTTTACGGCCGATTTTACGACAGTCGCGCTTTACGGCCGGTTTTACGACAGTCGCGCTTTACGGCACCTTTTACGACAGTCGCGCTTTACGGCACCTTTTACGACAGTCGCGCTTTACGGCACCTTTTACGACAGTCGCGCTTTACGGCCGGTTTTACGACAGTCGCGCTTTACGGTCGATTTTACGACAGTCGCGCTTTACGGCCGGTTTTACGACAGTCGCGCTTTACGGTCGATTTTACGACAGTCGCGCTTTACGGCCGATTTTACGACAGTCGCGCTTTACGGCCGTCTTTACGACAGTCGCGCTTTACGGCCGGTTTTACGACAGTCGCGCTTTACGGCACCTTTTACGACAGTCGCGCTTTACGGCACCTTTTACGACAGTCGCGCTTTACGGCCGGTTTTACGACAGTCGCGCTTTACGGTCGATTTTACGACAGTCGCGCTTTACGGCCGGTTTTACGACAGTCGCGCTTTACGGCACCTTTTACGACAGTCGCGCTTTACGGCCGATTTTACGACAGTCGCGCTTTACGGCCGGTTTTACGACAGTCGCGCTTTACGGCACCTTTTACGACAGTCGCGCTTTACGGCACCTTTTACGACAGTCGCGCTTTACGGCACCTTTTACGACAGTCGCGCTTTACGGCCGGTTTTACGACAGTCGCGCTTTACGGTCGATTTTACGACAGTCGCGCTTTACGGCCGGTTTTACGACAGTCGCGCTTTACGGCCGGTTTTACGACAGTCGCGCTTTACGGCACCTTTTACGACAGTCGCGCTTTACGGCACCTTTTACGACAGTCGCGCTTTACGGCACCTTTTACGACAGTCGCGCTTTACGGCCGGTTTTACGACAGTCGCGCTTTACGGTCGATTTTACGACAGTCGCGCTTTACGGCCGGTTTTACGACAGTCGCGCTTTACGGTCGATTTTACGACAGTCGCGCTTTACGGCCGATTTTACGACAGTCGCGCTTTACGGCCGTCTTTACGACAGTCGCGCTTTACGGCCGGTTTTACGACAGTCGCGCTTTACGGCACCTTTTACGACAGTCGCGCTTTACGGCACCTTTTACGACAGTCGCGCTTTACGGCCGGTTTTACGACAGTCGCGCTTTACGGTCGATTTTACGACAGTCGCGCTTTACGGCCGGTTTTACGACAGTCGCGCTTTACGGCACCTTTTACGACAGTCGCGCTTTACGGCCGATTTTACGACAGTCGCGCTTTACGGCCGGTTTTACGACAGTCGCGCTTTACGGCACCTTTTACGACAGTCGCGCTTTACGGCACCTTTTACGACAGTCGCGCTTTACGGCACCTTTTACGACAGTCGCGCTTTACGGCCGGTTTTACGACAGTCGCGCTTTACGGTCGATTTTACGACAGTCGCGCTTTACGGCCGGTTTTACGACAGTCGCGCTTTACGGTCGATTTTACGACAGTCGCGCTTTACGGCCGATTTTACGACAGTCGCGCTTTACGGCCGTCTTTACGACAGTCGCGCTTTACGGCCGGTTTTACGACAGTCGCGCTTTACGGCACCTTTTACGACAGTCGCGCTTTACGGCACCTTTTACGACAGTCGCGCTTTACGGCCGGTTTTACGACAGTCGCGCTTTACGGTCGATTTTACGACAGTCGCGCTTTACGGCCGGTTTTACGACAGTCGCGCTTTACGGCACCTTTTACGACAGTCGCGCTTTACGGCCGATTTTACGACAGTCGCGCTTTACGGCCGGTTTTACGACAGTCGCGCTTTACGGCACCTTTTACGACAGTCGCGCTTTACGGCACCTTTTACGACAGTCGCGCTTTACGGCACCTTTTACGACAGTCGCGCTTTACGGTCGATTTTACGACAGTCGCGCTTTACGGCCGATTTTACGACAGTCGCGCTTTACGGCCGTCTTTACGACAGTCGCGCTTTACGGCCGGTTTTACGACAGTCGCGCTTTACGGCACCTTTTACGACAGTCGCGCTTTACGGCACCTTTTACGACAGTCGCGCTTTACGGCCGGTTTTACGACAGTCGCGCTTTACGGTCGATTTTACGACAGTCGCGCTTTACGGCCGGTTTTACGACAGTCGCGCTTTACGGCACCTTTTACGACAGTCGCGCTTTACGGCCGATTTTACGACAGTCGCGCTTTACGGCCGGTTTTACGACAGTCGCGCTTTACGGCACCTTTTACGACAGTCGCGCTTTACGGCACCTTTTACGACAGTCGCGCTTTACGGCACCTTTTACGACAGTCGCGCTTTACGGCCGATTTTACGACAGTCGCGCTTTACGGCCGGTTTTACGACAGTCGCGCTTTACGACCGTCTTTACGACAGTCGCGCTTTACGGCCGGTTTTACGACAGTCGCGCTTTACGGCACCTTTTACGACAGTCGCGCTTTACGGCACCTTTTACGACAGTCGCGCTTTACGGCACCTTTTACGACAGTCGCGCTTTACGGCACCTTTTACGACAGTCGCGCTTTACGGCACCTTTTACGACAGTCGCGCTTTACGGCACCTTTTACGACAGTCGCGCTTTACGGCACCTTTTACGACAGTCGCGCTTTACGGCCGATTTTACGACAGTCGCGCTTTACGGCACCTTTTACGACAGTCGCGCTTTACGGCACCTTTTACGACAGTCGCGCTTTACGGCCGGTTTTACGACAGTCGCGCTTTACGGCACCTTTTACGACAGTCGCGCTTTACGGCACCTTTTACGACAGTCGCGCTTTACGGCCGATTTTACGACAGTCGCGCTTTACGGCCGGTTTTACGACAGTCGCGCTTTACGGCCGATTTTACGACAGTCGCGCTTTACGGCACCTTTTACGACAGACGCGCTTTACGGCACCTTTTACGACAGTCGCGCTTTACGGCACCTTTTACGACAGTCGCGCTTTACGGCCGATTTTACGACAGTCGCGCTTTACGGCACCTTTTACGACAGTCGCGCTTTACGGCACCTTTTACGACAGTCGCGCTTTACGGCCGATTTTACGACAGTCGCGCTTTACGGCACCTTTTACGACAGTCGCGCTTTACGGCACCTTTTACGACAGTCGCGCTTTACGGCCGATTTTACGACAGTCGCGCTTTACGGCACCTTTTACGACAGTCGCGCTTTACGGCACCTTTTACGACAGTCGCGCTTTACGGCCGATTTTACGACAGTCGCGCTTTACGGCACCTTTTACGACAGTCGCGCTTTACGGCACCTTTTACGACAGTCGCGCTTTACGGCACCTTTTACGACAGTCGCGCTTTACGGCCGGTTTTACGACAGTCGCGCTTTACGGCCGGTTTTACGACAGTCGCGCTTTACGGCCGATTTTACGACAGTCGCGCTTTACGGCCGATTTTACGACAGTCGCGCTTTACGGCCGATTTTACGACAGTCGCGCTTTACGGCCGGTTTTACGACAGACGCGCTTTACGGCCGGTTTTACGACAGTCGCGCTTTACGGCCGTCTTTACGACAGTCGCGCTTTACGGCACCTTTTACGACAGTCGCGCTTTACGGCCGGTTTTACGACAGTCGCGCTTTACGGCCGGTTTTACGACAGTCGCGCTTTACGGCACCTTTTACGACAGTCGCGCTTTACGGCACCTTTTACGACAGTCGCGCTTTACGGCACATTTTACGACAGTCGCGCTTTACGGCCGTCTTTACGACAGTCGCGCTTTACGGCAACTTTTACGACAGTCGCGCTTTACGGCACCTTTTACGACAGTCGCGCTTTACGGCCGGTTTTACGACAGTCGCGCTTTACGGCACCTTTTACGACAGTCGCGCTTTACGGCACCTTTTACGACAGTCGCGCTTTACGGCCGGTTTTACGACAGTCGCGCTTTACGGCCGATTTTACGACAGTCGCGCTTTACGGCACCTTTTACGACAGACGCGCTTTACGGCCGGTTTTACGACAGTCGCGCTTTACGGTCGGTTTTACGACAGTCGCGCTTTACGGCCGGTTTTACGACAGTCGCGCTTTACGGCCGGTTTTACGACAGTCGCGCTTTACGGCACCTTTTACGACAGTCGCGCTTTACGGCCGATTTTACGACAGTCGCGCTTTACGGCCGATTTTACGACAGTCGCGCTTTACGGCACCTTTTACGACAGTCGCGCTTTACGGCACCTTTTACGACAGTCGCGCTTTACGGCACCTTTTACGACAGTCGCGCTTTACGGCACCTTTTACGACAGTCGCGCTTTACGGCCGTCTTTACGACAGTCGCGCTTTACGGCACCTTTTACGACAGTCGCGCTTTACGGCCGATTTTACGACAGTCGCGCTTTACGGCCGGTTTTACGACAGTCGCGCTTTACGGCACCTTTTACGACAGTCGCGCTTTACGGCCGATTTTACGACAGTCGCGCTTTACGGCCGTCTTTACGACAGTCGCGCTTTACGGCAACTTTTACGACAGTCGCGCTTTACGGCACCTTTTACGACAGTCGCGCTTTACGGCCGATTTTACGACAGTCGCGCTTTACGGCACCTTTTACGACAGTCGCGCTTTACGGCACATTTTACGACAGTCGCGCTTTACGGCCGGTTTTACGACAGTCGCGCTTTACGGCACCTTTTACGACAGTCGCGCTTTACGGCACCTTTTACGACAGTCGCGCTTTACGGCCGTCTTTACGACAGTCGCGCTTTACGGCCGTCTTTACGACAGTCGCGCTTTACGGTCGGTTTTACGACAGTCGCGCTTTACGGCACCTTTTACGACAGTCGCGCTTTACGGCACCTTTTACGACAGTCGCGCTTTACGGCACCTTTTACGACAGTCGCGCTTTACGGCACCTTTTACGACAGTCGCGCTTTACGGCACCTTTTACGACAGTCGCGCTTTACGGCCGGTTTTACGACAGTCGCGCTTTACGGCCGGTTTTACGACAGTCGCGCTTTACGGCCGATTTTACGACAGTCGCGCTTTACGGCACCTTTTACGACAGACGCGCTTTACGGCACCTTTTACGACAGTCGCGCTTTACGGCACCTTTTACGACAGTCGCGCTTTACGGCCGATTTTACGACAGTCGCGCTTTACGGCACCTTTTACGACAGTCGCGCTTTACGGCACCTTTTACGACAGTCGCGCTTTACGGCCGATTTTACGACAGTCGCGCTTTACGGCACCTTTTACGACAGTCGCGCTTTACGGCACATTTTACGACAGTCGCGCTTTACGGCCGATTTTACGACAGTCGCGCTTTACGGCACCTTTTACGACAGTCGCGCTTTACGGCACCTTTTACGACAGTCGCGCTTTACGGCCGATTTTACGACAGTCGCGCTTTACGGCACCTTTTACGACAGTCGCGCTTTACGGCACCTTTTACGACAGTCGCGCTTTACGGCACCTTTTACGACAGTCGCGCTTTACGGCCGGTTTTACGACAGTCGCGCTTTACGGCCGGTTTTACGACAGTCGCGCTTTACGGCCGATTTTACGACAGTCGCGCTTTACGGCCGATTTTACGACAGTCGCGCTTTACGGCCGATTTTACGACAGTCGCGCTTTACGGCCGGTTTTACGACAGACGCGCTTTACGGCCGGTTTTACGACAGTCGCGCTTTACGGCCGTCTTTACGACAGTCGCGCTTTACGGCACCTTTTACGACAGTCGCGCTTTACGGCCGGTTTTACGACAGTCGCGCTTTACGGCCGGTTTTACGACAGTCGCGCTTTACGGCACCTTTTACGACAGTCGCGCTTTACGGCACCTTTTACGACAGTCGCGCTTTACGGCACATTTTACGACAGTCGCGCTTTACGGCCGTCTTTACGACAGTCGCGCTTTACGGCAACTTTTACGACAGTCGCGCTTTACGGCACCTTTTACGACAGTCGCGCTTTACGGCCGGTTTTACGACAGTCGCGCTTTACGGCACCTTTTACGACAGTCGCGCTTTACGGCACCTTTTACGACAGTCGCGCTTTACGGCCGGTTTTACGACAGTCGCGCTTTACGGCCGATTTTACGACAGTCGCGCTTTACGGCACCTTTTACGACAGACGCGCTTTACGGCCGGTTTTACGACAGTCGCGCTTTACGGTCGGTTTTACGACAGTCGCGCTTTACGGCCGGTTTTACGACAGTCGCGCTTTACGGCCGGTTTTACGACAGTCGCGCTTTACGGCACCTTTTACGACAGTCGCGCTTTACGGCCGATTTTACGACAGTCGCGCTTTACGGCCGATTTTACGACAGTCGCGCTTTACGGCACCTTTTACGACAGTCGCGCTTTACGGCACCTTTTACGACAGTCGCGCTTTACGGCACCTTTTACGACAGTCGCGCTTTACGGCACCTTTTACGACAGTCGCGCTTTACGGCCGTCTTTACGACAGTCGCGCTTTACGGCACCTTTTACGACAGTCGCGCTTTACGGCCGATTTTACGACAGTCGCGCTTTACGGCCGGTTTTACGACAGTCGCGCTTTACGGCACCTTTTACGACAGTCGCGCTTTACGGCCGATTTTACGACAGTCGCGCTTTACGGCCGTCTTTACGACAGTCGCGCTTTACGGCAACTTTTACGACAGTCGCGCTTTACGGCACCTTTTACGACAGTCGCGCTTTACGGCCGATTTTACGACAGTCGCGCTTTACGGCACCTTTTACGACAGTCGCGCTTTACGGCACATTTTACGACAGTCGCGCTTTACGGCCGGTTTTACGACAGTCGCGCTTTACGGCACCTTTTACGACAGTCGCGCTTTACGGCACCTTTTACGACAGTCGCGCTTTACGGCCGTCTTTACGACAGTCGCGCTTTACGGCCGTCTTTACGACAGTCGCGCTTTACGGTCGGTTTTACGACAGTCGCGCTTTACGGCACCTTTTACGACAGTCGCGCTTTACGGCACCTTTTACGACAGTCGCGCTTTACGGCACCTTTTACGACAGTCGCGCTTTACGGCACCTTTTACGACAGTCGCGCTTTACGGCACCTTTTACGACAGTCGCGCTTTACGGCCGATTTTACGACAGTCGCGCTTTACGGCACCTTTTACGACAGTCTCGCTTTGCGGCCAGTTTTACGTCAGTTTTTTCTTGCCCATCTTGGCGTTTTTTCTTGCCAGTCTTGCGGTGTTTGTTCCAGATTTCTTCTTGCCCATCTTGGGGGTTTTTTTTGTGTTTTTTTCTTGTTTTTTCTTGCCCAGCTTGCGGATTTTTTCTGAGGTTTTTTCTGGAGTATTCTTGCCTATCCTTGGGTTTTTTTCCGTTTTTTTTTTTTTTTTTTTCCTTGGTTTAAGGGTTTTTTCTGGTCCATCTTGGTTTTTTTTCCTGGGAGTTTTCTCACCCATCTTGGGGTTTTTTCCTTGGTTTTCTGTGGGTGTTTTCTGGCTTTTTTCTTGCCCTTCTTGGGGGTTTTTCTGTGATTTTTCTGGGTTTTTTGTGGATCTTCTCCTTGCCCATCTTGTGGTTTTTTTGGGGGGGGTTTTTTTCCTTGCCCATCTTGGGATTTTTTTCCCTTTTTTTTCCGGATTTTTTCCGGTTTTTCCTGGGTTTTTTCTGGTCCATGTAGCATTGTTTTTCTGGGATTCTTCTTGCCCATCCTGGGGTTTTTTTCTTGGTTTTCTGTGGGTGTTTTCTGCATTTTTTTCTTGCCCATCTTGGGGGTTTTTTTCTCGGTATTCTCACCCATATTGGGTTTTTTTCCTTGGTTTTTTGGTTCTTTTCTAGCCTATCTTGTGGTATTTTTCTGGGTTTTTACTTGGCCAGGACCAAAAAAAAAAATCAGCCAGAGTGGAAGGCAGCTGGGGATTTTTTATTCTAAATTTAACAAGGAGTTGCAAAACCTGGAAAGCAAAAGTCACACACACAAGGTTAAATCCAGTCAGCATGCGCTCACACACATAGAGACGAGCAGACAGACACAGCCACGTGCTCTCACACATACTCCTTCCACTTACATGCTCACTGTGGCCCTTACCTGAGATGCTGAAGAAGGTGCTTTGACACATCTTCTGGCTGCCGCTCCTTGAGGTAAATGGCAGATCCTGGGGAAAACAGCAGCCATGAGGACCTGTGAGACAACAGGAAGGGTCAACAGGTGGCTGACAGCTAGGACTTGTCCCCACTCTGGACTGATAAATTTTCTACCCAAAATCCCACGAAAGACAGATGAACAGTAAAGTTGTTATAACTGTTCTACCTAACTGTGACTACGTGCCAGGGCAGGGCAGCTGCGATCATTAGTGGTACAGTGTAAGTACACACAATATAAGCTGATGCATACAGTGCAAGTCCACATAGAGTGTAAGTACACACAATATAAGGCGACATGCTTACATACATGCCAATTTTTAAATCTGTCCCAGGGATTCCCAACCTGCTACTCTCCCATCTCCAGGCCGTGGCCCCCGACTTATCTTTTGGATGATAGGTGATGGGAATCCATGTTGCACCTGCAATGAGTCTGCCTCGGAGGGCCCCATGATCACCTGTTAGCCTCTGGTCAGCTACAATAAAGAAAACCAAAACCAAAGTGTGAGTTCAGAGTTATGTGGGCCAAATCCCTGCAAGGCAGCTACTTGCTGGTGCCTGGCTCCTTCAGGCTCCAGCTTCATCCTGATTCCAAGGCTGTGGCCTTCATTAGGAGTGGCACCTGGCTTAGAGAAAGGCAAAGTTAAATGGCATTCCTGTGAGTGCAGTGGATCACCTTGTGTGCTCTAAGACATGGCAATGCCTCTGCTAGGCTTCTGAACAGCCTTGGGGGGGGGCCCTCAAATAAACAAATAAACACCCTTACTCACCCTGCTGCCTGCAAACCCCCTCCCAAGAACTCCTAACTGGATACCTGCTCACCCTCCCTCTCCCAGTCACAATCCTCAACTCACCTGAAGCCTCAATCTCAAACATCATCCTTGACACTGGGCAGATCCCTCTTGTGACATGATGAATCTGCTGAAAAATTGTTGTGCTTGAGGGCTGAGCAATAACAACCACTTCTCCCCGCTGCTCACCTTGACTGCTGACATCCAGATTGACTTTCTAAAAGAAAGACAAAGACCAGAGCTGTAACACCGTCACCATACACACTTCTGCTGCAGAGACAAATGGGGCCTCACCTGCTCGGGGGAATACCCTCACCCAGGATGGGGCCCTCTGGCACAGATTTAATCCATCTCAATCTGAAAAAAAAGTGAGGACAACAGTCACACTGTTGCAGGATAACTGAAGAGCTCCAGATATCTCGTGTCCATCTACAAATCCCATCTAGAGTCCAACTACACCCCACATTACAAATTCCAAGTCTCCAAGACTTCTCCTGACGCACCAGGCTGTGCAGCACGGCAGAGCAGCCCCGTCCCAAATGTGTGCTGACACCCGTGACACAGGACAGGACGT
The DNA here is from genome assembly GCF_027887145.1 of Ammospiza caudacuta. Classification (NCBI taxonomy): domain Eukaryota; kingdom Metazoa; phylum Chordata; class Aves; order Passeriformes; family Passerellidae; genus Ammospiza; species Ammospiza caudacuta. The sequence continues at coordinate 88,018,702 of NC_080632.1, read as the reverse complement.
GACAAACAATGGGCACAAGACACAGACAGAAATCTCTTGGCAAGGAAAATGGCTGCAAGGACTGAGAGAATGCAAAAGGAGATGACCGAGCTGAGACCGATGGTGAGCTGATGAGGCTCAGAGAACCCTGGAAGAAGAAGATGATAACTGAATGATTAATTCCAAGGACAGCAAAGATGGATGCCTAGGAATCCTACGGTCAGAATGCTGCACCTAACCTCATATTATTGCAAGTCCTAATCCACCATAATGGATCCAGGTGGGGCACAGCTGTCCATACAGCTCACAAGAAGACCTGACAAGACACCTGACTGGATGCTTCCAAAGAGAGAAGAGAGTCTGATGCCTGTCTGAGCTCCCGAGTCAAAAATTCTGTGGCCCGTGTGCCAGACCAGGGAATGCAGAGATCACTGATGCTAACGATGATGCCAGGGGTACTGACAGGGCCCTCAAAGTCCTAAGGTAAAAGACAGGAGAAACACAAACAACACATAATGCACAACAGACAAGTGACACGAGACACACCGGGACTGCTCTGCCCTGCTGCACACCTCAGCACTGTGAGGAAAAGTGAGACTTGGCTTTTGTGGGGCCTAAGGGGCCACTTCATGAACACACCCCCACCTCCAAACTGGACTCAAAAACCCTTCCCAGTAATTCCCAAACCAGCACCATGCCTTCATCCCCTCTGTGGGTCACAGCCGTCTACTTATCTCGCAGACATCTGGGGATGCTGGTCCCTGTCAGGAGCAAAGAAAGGCCCCTCGTCAGCTGGGAAGGTCCTGCTGGCACCGGGCTGGTGTCTCTCAGACAGCTAGAGTAAAGAGAACCAAACATCAGTGCCTGATCTTGGCACCGCATCGGCCAAAACCCCACCACTCTGCTACTCACCGCACTCCTAAGAAGGCCCGGCACCTCCTAACCCTGACCCTCTGCCACAAATGGAATGCATCTGCACCTGAAAGAAAGTTAGAACATATGCCAAACACCACCAGGGTAACTCACAAGCTGCAAACACCTGATGTCAATCTAGGAACAGCATCTAGAGCCCAAGTACAGCCCACATTACAAATTTCAACTCCCCAAGGCTTGTCCTATTGCAGCAGGCCATGCAGCAGGGCAGAACAGCTGCGGCAAAAAATGTGTGCACACACCCGTGACACAGAACGTGGCAAACAGGGGGACATGAAACACGACACAGCATGCTTGTGGTGAGGGTCTCGAGGGGAGAAGGGAAAAGGGACCCCAAAGACACACCAGGTAACATGGCACACGAGACAACACCAGACAGACCGGAGCTGTTCTGCACTGCCCGCCTCAAAGCTGCCATCAAAAGTAGAGCCTCTCCCTTTAGCTGTCCTAAGAGGCCCTTGCAGAAGATTGCTTTTCCCACTGCCAATTTTTACACCTGGCGCAAGAACGCCCAACCTGATACTCCACCATCTCCAGGCCAAGGGCCCCCGACTTATCTTTTGGATGATCGGTGAGAGGAATCCACATTGCACCTGAAATGAGTCTGCCTCAGAGGGCCTCGTGATGGCCTGGGAGCCTCTCGGTCAGCTGCAATAAAGAAAACGAAAACCAAAGTGTGAGTCCAGAGTTATGTGGGCCAAATCCCTGCAAGGCAGCTACTTGCCCTCTCCTGAGTGTGCCTGGCTCCCTCAGGCTCCAGCTTCATCCTGATTCCAAGGCTGTGGCCTTCATTAGGAGTGGCACCTGGCTTAGAGAAAGGCAAAGTTAAATGGCATTCCTGTGAGTGCAGTGGATCACCTTGTGTGCTCTAAGACATGGCAATGCCTCTGCTAGGCTTCTGAACAGCCTTGGGGGGGGGCCCTCAAATAAACAAATAAACACCCTTTCTCACCCTGCTGCCTGCAAACCCCCTCCCAAGAACTCCTAACTGGATACCTGCTCACCCTCCCTCTCCCAGTCACAATCTTCAACTCACCTGAAGCCTCAATCTCAAACATCATCCTTGACACTGGGCAGATCCCTCTTGTGACACGATGAATCTGCTGAAAAATTGTTGTGCTTGAGAGATGAGCAATAACAACCACTTCTCCCCGCTGCTCACCTTGACTGCTGACATCCAGATTTACTTTCTAAAAGAAAGACAAAGACCAGAGCTGTAACACCGTCACCATACACACTTCTGCTGCAGAGACAAATGGGGCCTCACCTGCTCGGGGGAATACCCTCACCCAGGATGGGGCCCTCTGGCACAGATTTAATCCATCTCAATCTGAAAAAAAAGTGAGGACAACAGTCACACTGTTGCAGGATAACTGAAGAGCTCCAGATATCTCGTGTCCATCTACAAATCCCATCTAGAGTCCAACTACACCCCACATTACAAATTCCAAGTCTCCAAGACTTCTCCTGACGCACCAGGCTGTGCAGCACGGCAGAGCAGCCCCGTCCCAAATGTGTGCAGACACCCGTGACACAGGACAGGACGTGACAAACAATGGGCACAAGACACAGACAGAAATCTCTTGGCAAGGAAAATGGCTGCAAGGACTGAGAGAATGCAAAAGGAGATGACCGAGCTGAGACCGATGGTGAGCTGATGAGGCTCAGAGAACCCTGGAAGAAGAAGATGATTACTGAATGATTAATTCCAAGGACAGCAAAGATGGATGCCTAGGAATCCTACGGTCAGAATGCTGCACCTAACCTCATATTATTGCAAGTCCTAATCCACCATAATGGATCCAGGTGGGGCACAGCTGTCCATACAGCTCACAAGAAGACCTGACAAGACACCTGACTGGATGCTTCCAAAGAGAGAAGAGAGTCTGATGCCTGTCTGAGCTCCCGAGTCAAAAATTCTGTGGCCCGTGTGCCAGACCAGGGAATGCAGAGATCACTGATGCTAACGATGATGCCAGGGGTACTGACAGGGCCCTCAAAGTCCTAAGGTAAAAGACAGGAGAAACACAAACAACACATAATGCACAACAGACAAGTGACACGAGACACACCGGGACTGCTCTGCCCTGCTGCACACCTCAGCACTGTGAGGAAAAGTGAGACTTGGCTTTTGTGGGGCCTAAGGGGCCACTTCATGAACACACCCCCACCTCCAAACTGGACTCAAAAACCCTTCCCAGTAATTCCCAAACCAGCACCATGCCTTCATCCCCTCTGTGGGTCACAGCCGTCTACTTATCTCGCAGACATCTGGGGATGCTGGTCCCTGTCAGGTGCAAAGAAAGGCCCCTCGTCAGCTGGGAAGGTCCTGCTGGCACCGGGCTGGTGTCTCTCAGACAGCTAGAGTAAAGAGAACCAAACATCAGTGCCTGATCTTGGCACCGCATCGGCCAAAACCCCACCACTCTGCTACTCACCGCGCTCCTAAGAAGGCCCGGCACCTCCTAACCCTGACCCTCTGCCACAAATGGAATGCATCTGCACCTGAAAGAAAGTTAGAACATATGCCAAACACCACCAGGGTAACTCACAAGCTGCAAACACCTGATGTCAATCTAGGAACAGCATCTAGAGCCCAAGTACAGCCCACATTACAAATTTCAACTCCCCAAGGCTTGTCCTATTGCAGCAGGCCATGCAGCAGGGCAGAACAGCTGCGGCAAAAAATGTGTGCACACACCCGTGACACAGAACGTGGCAAACAGGGGGACATGAAACACGACACAGCATGCTTGTGGTGAGGGTCTCGAGGGGAGAAGGGAAAAGGGACCCCAAAGACACACCAGGTAACATGGCACACGAGACAACACCAGACAGACCGGAGCTGTTCTGCACTGCCCGCCTCAAAGCTGCCATCAAAAGTAGAGCCTCTCCCTTTAGCTGTCCTAAGAGGCCCTTGCAGAAGATTGCTTTTCCCACTGCCAATTTTTACACCTGGCGCAAGAACGCCCAACCTGATACTCCACCATCTCCAGGCCAAGGGCCCCCGACTTATCTTTTGGATGATCGGTGAGAGGAATCCACATTGCACCTGAAATGAGTCTGCCTCAGAGGGCCTCGTGATGGCCTGGGAGCCTCTCGGTCAGCTGCAATAAAGAAAACGAAAACCAAAGTGTGAGTCCAGAGTTATGTGGGCCAAATCCCTGCAAGGCAGCTACTTGCCCTCTCCTGAGTGTGCCTGGCTCCTTCAGGCTCCAGCTTCATCCTGATTCCAAGGCTGTGGCCTTCATTAGGAGTGGCACCTGGCTTAGAGAAAGGCAAAGTTAAATGGCATTCCTGTGAGTGCAGTGGATCACCTTGTGTGCTCTAAGACATGGCAATGCCTCTGCTAGGCTTCTGAACAGCCTTGGGGGGGGGCCCTCAAATAAACAAATAAACACCCTTACTCACCCTGCTGCCTGCAAACCCCCTCCTAAGAACTCCTAACTGGATACCTGCTCACCCTCCCTCTCCCAGTCACAATCCTCAACTCACCTGAAGCCTCAATCTCAAACATCATCCTTGACACTGGGCAGATCCCTCTTGTGACATGATGAATCTGCTGAAAAATTGTTGTGCTTGAGGGCTGAGCAATAACAACCACTTCTCCCCGCTGCTCACCTTGACTGCTGACATCCAGATTGACTTTCTAAAAGAAAGACAAAGACCAGAGCTGTAACACCGTCACCATACACACTTCTGCTGCAGAGACAAATGGGGCCTCACCTGCTCGGGGGAATACCCTCACCCAGGATGGGGCCCTCTGGCACAGATTTAATCCATCTCAATCTGAAAAAAAAGTGAGGACAACAGTCACACTGTTGCAGGATAACTGAAGAGCTCCAGATATCTCGTGTCCATCTACAAATCCCATCTAGAGTCCAACTACACCCCACATTACAAATTCCAAGTCTCCAAGACTTCTCCTGACGCACCAGGCTGTGCAGCACGGCAGAGCAGCCCCGTCCCAAATGTGTGCTGACACCCGTGACACAGGACAGGACGTGACAAACAATGGGCACAAGACACAGACAGAAATCTCTTGGCAAGGAAAATGGCTGCAAGGACTGAGAGAATGCAAAAGGAGATGACCGAGCTGAGACCGATGGTGAGCTGATGAGGCTCAGAGAACCCTGGAAGAAGAAGATGATAACTGAATGATTAATTCCAAGGACAGCAAAGATGGATGCCTAGGAATCCTACGGTCAGAATGCTGCACCTAACCTCATATTATTGCAAGTCCTAATCCACCATAATGGATCCAGGTGGGGCACAGCTGTCCATACAGCTCACAAGAAGACCTGACAAGACACCTGACTGGATGCTTCCAAAGAGAGAAGAGAGTCTGATGCCTGTCTGAGCTCCCGAGTCAAAAATTCTGTGGCCCGTGTGCCAGACCAGGGAATGCAGAGATCACTGATGCTAACGATGATGCCAGGGGTACTGACAGGGCCCTCAAAGTCCTAAGGTAAAAGACAGGAGAAACACAAACAACACATAATGCACAACAGACAAGTGACACGAGACACACCGGGACTGCTCTGCCCTGCTGCACACCTCAGCACTGTGAGGAAAAGTGAGACTTGGCTTTTGTGGGGCCTAAGGGGCCACTTCATGAACACACCCCCACCTCCAAACTGGACTCAAAAACCCTTCCCAGTAATTCCCAAACCAGCACCATGCCTTCATCCCCTCTGTGGGTCACAGCCGTCTACTTATCTCGCAGACATCTGGGGATGCTGGTCCCTGTCAGGTGCAAAGAAAGGCCCCTCGTCAGCTGGGAAGGTCCTGCTGGCACCGGGCTGGTGTCTCTCAGACAGCTAGAGTAAAGAGAACCAAACATCAGTGCCTGATCTTGGCACCGCATCGGCCAAAACCCCACCACTCTGCTACTCACCGCACTCCTAAGAAGGCCCGGCACCTCCTAACCCTGACCCTCTGCCACAAATGGAATGCATCTGCACCTGAAAGAAAGTTAGAACATATGCCAAACACCACCAGGGTAACTCACAAGCTGCAAACACCTGATGTCAATCTAGGAACAGCATCTAGAGCCCAAGTACAGCCCACATTACAAATTTCAACTCCCCAAGGCTTGTCCTATTGCAGCAGGCCATGCAGCAGGGCAGAACAGCTGCGGCAAAAAATGTGTGCACACACCCGTGACACAGAACGTGGCAAACAGGGGGACATGAAACACGACACAGCATGCTTGTGGTGAGGGTCTCGAGGGGAGAAGGGAAAAGGGACCCCAAAGACACACCAGGTAACATGGCACACGAGACAACACCAGACAGACCGGAGCTGTTCTGCACTGCCCGCCTCAAAGCTGCCATCAAAAGTAGAGCCTCTCCCTTTAGCTGTCCTAAGAGGCCCTTGCAGAAGATTGCTTTTCCCACTGCCAATTTTTACACCTGGCGCAAGAACGCCCAACCTGATACTCCACCATCTCCAGGCCAAGGGCCCCCGACTTATCTTTTGGATGATCGGTGAGAGGAATCCACATTGCACCTGAAATGAGTCTGCCTCGGAGGGCCTCGTGATGGCCTGGGAGCCTCTCGGTCAGCTGCAATAAAGAAAACGAAAACCAAAGTGTGAGTCCAGAGTTATGTGGGCCAAATCCCTGCAAGGCAGCTACTTGCCCTCTCCTGAGTGTGCCTGGCTCCTTCAGGCTCCAGCTTCATCCTGATTCCAAGGCTGTGGCCTTCATTAGGAGTGGCACCTGGCTTAGAGAAAGGCAAAGTTAAATGGCATTCCTGTGAGTGCAGTGGATCACCTTGTGTGCTCTAAGACATGGCAATGCCTCTGCTAGGCTTCTGAACAGCCTTGGGGGGGGGCCCTCAAATAAACAAATAAACACCCTTTCTCACCCTGCTGCCTGCAAACCCCCTCCCAAGAACTCCTAACTGGATACCTGCTCACCCTCCCTCTCCCAGTCACAATCTTCAACTCACCTGAAGCCTCAATCTCAAACATCATCCTTGACACTGGGCAGATCCCTCTTGTGACACGATAAATCTGCTGAAAAATTGTTGTGCTTGAGAGATGAGCAATAACAACCACTTCTCCCCGCTGCTCACCTTGACTGCTGACATCCAGATTTACTTTCTAAAAGAAAGACAAAGACCAGAGCTGTAACACCGTCACCATACACACTTCTGCTGCAGAGACAAATGGGGCCTCACCTGCTCGGGGGAATACCCTCACCCAGGATGGGGCCCTCTGGCACAGATTTAATCCATCTCAATCTGAAAAAAAAGTGAGGACAACAGTCACACTGTTGCAGGATAACTGAAGAGCTCCAGATATCTCGTGTCCATCTACAAATCCCATCTAGAGTCCAACTACACCCCACATTACAAATTCCAAGTCTCCAAGACTTCTCCTGACGCACCAGGCTGTGCAGCACGGCAGAGCAGCCCCGTCCCAAATGTGTGCAGACACCCGTGACACAGGACAGGACGTGACAAACAATGGGCACAAGACACAGACAGAAATCTCTTGGCAAGGAAAATGGCTGCAAGGACTGAGAGAATGCAAAAGGAGATGACCGAGCTGAGACCGATGGTGAGCTGATGAGGCTCAGAGAACCCTGGAAGAAGAAGATGATAACTGAATGATTAATTCCAAGGACAGCAAAGATGGATGCCTAGGAATCCTACGGTCAGAATGCTGCACCTAACCTCATATTATTGCAAGTCCTAATCCACCATAATGGATCCAGGTGGGGCACAGCTGTCCATACAGCTCACAAGAAGACCTGACAAGACACCTGACTGGATGCTTCCAAAGAGAGAAGAGAGTCTGATGCCTGTCTGAGCTCCCGAGTCAAAAATTCTGTGGCCCGTGTGCCAGACCAGGGAATGCAGAGATCACTGATGCTAACGATGATGCCAGGGGTACTGACAGGGCCCTCAAAGTCCTAAGGTAAAAGACAGGAGAAACACAAACAACACATAATGCACAACAGACAAGTGACACGAGACACACCGGGACTGCTCTGCCCTGCTGCACACCTCAGCACTGTGAGGAAAAGTGAGACTTGGCTTTTGTGGGGCCTAAGGGGCCACTTCATGAACACACCCCCACCTCCAAACTGGACTCAAAAACCCTTCCCAGTAATTCCCAAACCAGCACCATGCCTTCATCCCCTCTGTGGGTCACAGCCGTCTACTTATCTCGCAGACATCTGGGGATGCTGGTCCCTGTCAGGTGCAAAGAAAGGCCACCTCGTCAGCTGGGAAGGTCCTGCTGGCACCGGGCTGGTGTCTCTCAGACAGCTAGAGTAAAGAGAACCAAACATCAGTGCCTGATCTTGGCACCGCATCGGCCAAAACCCCACCACTCTGCTACTCACCGCGCTCCTAAGAAGGCCCGGCACCTCCTAACCCTGACCCTCTGCCACAAATGGAATGCATCTGCACCTGAAAGAAAGTTAGAACATATGCCAAACACCACCAGGGTAACTCACAAGCTGCAAACACCTGATGTCAATCTAGGAACAGCATCTAGAGCCCAAGTACAGCCCACATTACAAATTTCAACTCCCCAAGGCTTGTCCTATTGCAGCAGGCCATGCAGCAGGGCAGAACAGCTGCGGCAAAAAATGTGTGCACACACCCGTGACACAGAACGTGGCAAACAGGGGGACATGAAACACGACACAGCATGCTTGTGGTGAGGGTCTCGAGGGGAGAAGGGAAAAGGGACCCCAAAGACACACCAGGTAACATGGCACACGAGACAACACCAGACAGACCGGAGCTGTTCTGCACTGCCCGCCTCAAAGCTGCCATCAAAAGTAGAGCCTCTCCCTTTAGCTGTCCTAAGAGGCCCTTGCAGAAGATTGCTTTTCCCACTGCCAATTTTTACACCTGGCGCAAGAACGCCCAACCTGATACTCCACCATCTCCAGGCCAAGGGCCCCCGACTTATCTTTTGGATGATCGGTGAGAGGAATCCACATTGCACCTGAAATGAGTCTGCCTCAGAGGGCCTCGTGATGGCCTGGGAGCCTCTCGGTCAGCTGCAATAAAGAAAACGAAAACCAAAGTGTGAGTCCAGAGTTATGTGGGCCAAATCCCTGCAAGGCAGCTACTTGCTCTCTCCTGAGTGTGCCTGGCTCCTTCAGGCTCCAGCTTCATCCTGATTCCAAGGCTGTGGCCTTCATTAGGAGTGGCACCTGGCTTAGAGAAAGGCAAAGTTAAATGGCATTCCTGTGAGTGCAGTGGATCACCTTGTGTGCTCTAAGACATGGCAATGCCTCTGCTAGGCTTCTGAACAGCCTTGGGGGGGGGCCCTCAAATAAACAAATAAACACCCTTACTCACCCTGCTGCCTGCAAACCCCCTCCTAAGAACTCCTAACTGGATACCTGCTCACCCTCCCTCTCCCAGTCACAATCCTCAACTCACCTGAAGCCTCAATCTCAAACATCATCCTTGACACTGGGCAGATCCCTCTTGTGACACGATAAATCTGCTGAAAAATTGTTGTGCTTGAGAGATGAGCAATAACAACCACTTCTCCCCGCTGCTCACCTTGACTGCTGACATCCAGATTGACTTTCTAAAAGAAAGACAAAGACCAGAGCTGTAACACAGTCACCATACACACTTCTGCTGCAGAGACAAATGGGGCCTCACCTGCTCGGGGGAATACCCTCACCCAGGATGGGGCCCTCTGGCACAGATTTAATCCATCTCAATCTGAAAAAAAAGTGAGGACAACAGTCACACTGTTGCAGGATAACTGAAGAGCTCCAGATATCTCGTGTCCATCTACAAATCCCATCTAGAGTCCAACTACACCCCACATTACAAATTCCAAGTCTCCAAGACTTCTCCTGACGCACCAGGCTGTGCAGCACGGCAGAGCAGCCCCGTCCCAAATGTGTGCAGACACCCGTGACACAGGACAGGACGTGACAAACAATGGGCACAAGACACAGACAGAAATCTCTTGGCAAGGAAAATGGCTGCAAGGACTGAGAGAATGCAAAAGGAGATGACCGAGCTGAGACCGATGGTGAGCTGATGAGGCTCAGAGAACCCTGGAAGAAGAAGATGATAACTGAATGATTAATTCCAAGGACAGCAAAGATGGATGCCTAGGAATCCTACGGTCAGAATGCTGCACCTAACCTCATATTATTGCAAGTCCTAATCCACCATAATGGATCCAGGTGGGGCACAGCTGTCCATACAGCTCACAAGAAGACCTGACAAGACACCTGACTGGATGCTTCCAAAGAGAGAAGAGAGTCTGATGCCTGTCTGAGCTCCCGAGTCAAAAATTCTGTGGCCCGTGTGCCAGACCAGGGAATGCAGAGATCACTGATGCTAACGATGATGCCAGGGGTACTGACAGGGCCCTCAAAGTCCTAAGGTAAAAGACAGGAGAAACACAAACAACACATAATGCACAACAGACAAGTGACACGAGACACACCGGGACTGCTCTGCCCTGCTGCACACCTCAGCACTGTGAGGAAAAGTGAGACTTGGCTTTTGTGGGGCCTAAGGGGCCACTTCATGAACACACCCCCACCTCCAAACTGGACTCAAAAACCCTTCCCAGTAATTCCCAAACCAGCACCATGCCTTCATCCCCTCTGTGGGTCACAGCCGTCTACTTATCTCGCAGACATCTGGGGATGCTGGTCCCTGTCAGGTGCAAAGAAAGGCCCCTCGTCAGCTGGGAAGGTCCTGCTGGCACCGGGCTGGTGTCTCTCAGACAGCTAGAGTAAAGAGAACCAAACATCAGTGCCTGATCTTGGCACCGCATCGGCCAAAACCCCACCACTCTGCTACTCACCGCGCTCCTAAGAAGGCCCGGCACCTCCTAACCCTGACCCTCTGCCACAAATGGAATGCATCTGCACCTGAAAGAAAGTTAGAACATATGCCAAACACCACCAGGGTAACTCACAAGCTGCAAACACCTGATGTCAATCTAGGAACAGCATCTAGAGCCCAAGTACAGCCCACATTACAAATTTCAACTCCCCAAGGCTTGTCCTATTGCAGCAGGCCATGCAGCAGGGCAGAACAGCTGCGGCAAAAAATGTGTGCACACACCCGTGACACAGAACGTGGCAAACAGGGGGACATGAAACACGACACAGCATGCTTGTGGTGAGGGTCTCGAGGGGAGAAGGGAAAAGGGACCCCAAAGACACACCAGGTAACATGGCACACGAGACAACACCAGACAGACCGGAGCTGTTCTGCACTGCCCGCCTCAAAGCTGCCATCAAAAGTAGAGCCTCTCCCTTTAGCTGTCCTAAGAGGCCCTTGCAGAAGATTGCTTTTCCCACTGCCAATTTTTACACCTGGCGCAAGAACGCCCAACCTGATACTCCACCATCTCCAGGCCAAGGGCCCCCGACTTATCTTTTGGATGATCGGTGAGAGGAATCCACATTGCACCTGAAATGAGTCTGCCTCAGAGGGCCTCGTGATGGCCTGGGAGCCTCTCGGTCAGCTGCAATAAAGAAAACGAAAACCAAAGTGTGAGTCCAGAGTTATGTGGGCCAAATCCCTGCAAGGCAGCTACTTGCCCTCTCCTGAGTGTGCCTGGCTCCTTCAGGCTCCAGCTTCATCCTGATTCCAAGGCTGTGGCCTTCATTAGGAGTGGCACCTGGCTTAGAGAAAGGCAAAGTTAAATGGCATTCCTGTGAGTGCAGTGGATCACCTTGTGTGCTCTAAGACATGGCAATGCCTCTGCTAGGCTTCTGAACAGCCTTGGGGGGGGGCCCTCAAATAAACAAATAAACACCCTTACTCACCCTGCTGCCTGCAAACCCCCTCCTAAGAACTCCTAACTGGATACCTGCTCACCCTCCCTCTCCCAGTCACAATCCTCAACTCACCTGAAGCCTCAATCTCAAACATCATCCTTGACACTGGGCAGATCCCTCTTGTGACATGATGAATCTGCTGAAAAATTGTTGTGCTTGAGGGCTGAGCAATAACAACCACTTCTCCCCGCTGCTCACCTTGACTGCTGACATCCAGATTGACTTTCTAAAAGAAAGACAAAGACCAGAGCTGTAACACCGTCACCATACACACTTCTGCTGCAGAGACAAATGGGGCCTCACCTGCTCGGGGGAATACCCTCACCCAGGATGGGGCCCTCTGGCACAGATTTAATCCATCTCAATCTGAAAAAAAAGTGAGGACAACAGTCACACTGTTGCAGGATAACTGAAGAGCTCCAGATATCTCGTGTCCATCTACAAATCCCATCTAGAGTCCAACTACACCCCACATTACAAATTCCAAGTCTCCAAGACTTCTCCTGACGCACCAGGCTGTGCAGCACGGCAGAGCAGCCCCGTCCCAAATGTGTGCTGACACCCGTGACACAGGACAGGACGTGACAAACAATGGGCACAAGACACAGACAGAAATCTCTTGGCAAGGAAAATGGCTGCAAGGACTGAGAGAATGCAAAAGGAGATGACCGAGCTGAGACCGATGGTGAGCTGATGAGGCTCAGAGAACCCTGGAAGAAGAAGATGATAACTGAATGATTAATTCCAAGGACAGCAAAGATGGATGCCTAGGAATCCTACGGTCAGAATGCTGCACCTAACCTCATATTATTGCAAGTCCTAATCCACCATAATGGATCCAGGTGGGGCACAGCTGTCCATACAGCTCACAAGAAGACCTGACAAGACACCTGACTGGATGCTTCCAAAGAGAGAAGAGAGTCTGATGCCTGTCTGAGCTCCCGAGTCAAAAATTCTGTGGCCCGTGTGCCAGACCAGGGAATGCAGAGATCACTGATGCTAACGATGATGCCAGGGGTACTGACAGGGCCCTCAAAGTCCTAAGGTAAAAGACAGGAGAAACACAAACAACACATAATGCACAACAGACAAGTGACACGAGACACACCGGGACTGCTCTGCCCTGCTGCACACCTCAGCACTGTGAGGAAAAGTGAGACTTGGCTTTTGTGGGGCCTAAGGGGCCACTTCATGAACACACCCCCACCTCCAAACTGGACTCAAAAACCCTTCCCAGTAATTCCCAAACCAGCACCATGCCTTCATCCCCTCTGTGGGTCACAGCCGTCTACTTATCTCGCAGACATCTGGGGATGCTGGTCCCTGTCAGGTGCAAAGAAAGGCCCCTCGTCAGCTGGGAAGGTCCTGCTGGCACCGGGCTGGTGTCTCTCAGACAGCTAGAGTAAAGACAACCAAACATCAGTGCCTGATCTTGGCACCGCATCGGCCAAAACCCCACCACTCTGCTACTCACCGCGCTCCTAAGAAGGCCCGGCACCTCCTAACCCTGACCCTCTGCCACAAATGGAATGCATCTGCACCTGAAAGAAAGTTAGAACATATGCCAAACACCACCAGGGTAACTCACAAGCTGCAAACACCTGATGTCAATCTAGGAACAGCATCTAGAGCCCAAGTACAGCCCACATTACAAATTTCAACTCCCCAAGGCTTGTCCTATTGCAGCAGGCCATGCAGCAGGGCAGAACAGCTGCGGCAAAAAATGTGTGCACACACCCGTGACACAGAACGTGGCAAACAGGGGGACATGAAACACGACACAGCATGCTTGTGGTGAGGGTCTCGAGGGGAGAAGGGAAAAGGGACCCCAAAGACACACCAGGTAACATGGCACACGAGACAACACCAGACAGACCGGAGCTGTTCTGCACTGCCCGCCTCAAAGCTGCCATCAAAAGTAGAGCCTCTCCCTTTAGCTGTCCTAAGAGGCCCTTGCAGAAGATTGCTTTTCCCACTGCCAATTTTTACACCTGGCGCAAGAACGCCCAACCTGATACTCCACCATCTCCAGGCCAAGGGCCCCCGACTTATCTTTTGGATGATCGGTGAGAGGAATCCACATTGCACCTGAAATGAGTCTGCCTCAGAGGGCCTCGTGATGGCCTGGGAGCCTCTCGGTCAGCTGCAATAAAGAAAACCAAAACCAAAGTGTGAGTCCAGAGTTATGTGGGCCAAATTCCACCAAGGCAGCTACTTGCCCTCCCCTGAGTGTGCCTGGCTCCTTCAGGCTCCAGCTTCATCCTGATTCCAAGGCTGTGGCCTTCATTAGGAGTGGCACCTGGCTTAGAGAAAGGCAAAGTTAAATGGCATTCCTGTGAGTGCAGTGGATCACCTTGTGTGCTCTAAGACATGGCAATGCCTCTGCTAGGCTTCTGAACAGCCTTGGGGGGGGGCCTTCAAATAAACAAATAAACACCCTTTCTCACCCTGCTGCCTGCAAACCCCCTCCCAAGAACTCCTAACTGGATACCTGCTCACCCTCCCTCTCCCAGTCACAATCCTCAACTCACCTGAAGCCTCAATCTCAAACATCATCCTTGACACTGAGCAGATCCCTCTTGTGACACGATAAATCTGCTGAAAAATTGTTGTGCTTGAGAGATGAGCAATAACAACCACTTCTCCCCGCTGCTCACCTTGACTGCTGACATCCAGATTGACTTTCTAAAAGAAAGACAAAGACCAGAGCTGTAACACCGTCACCATACACACTTCTGCTGCAGAGACAAATGGGGCCTCACCTGCTCGGGGGAATACCCTCACCCAGGATGGGGCCCTCTGGCACAGATTTAATCCATCTCAATCTGAAAAAAAAAGTTAGGACAACAGTCACACTGTTGCAGGATAACTGAAGAGCTCCAGATATCCTGTGTCCATCTACAAATCCCATCTAGAGTCCATCTACACCCCACATTACAAATTCCAAGGCTCCAAGACTTCTCCTATCGCACCAGGCTGTGCGGCAGGGCAGAGCAGCCCCGTCCCAAATGTGTGCTGACACCCGTGACACAGAACAGGACGTGACAAACAATGGGCACAAGACACAGACAGAAATCTCTTGGCAAGGAAAATGGCTGCAAGGACTGAGAGAATGCAAAAGGAGATGACCGAGCTGAGACCGATGGTGAGCTGATGAGGCTCAGAGAACCCTGGAGGAAGAAGATGATAACTGAAGGATTAATTCCAAGGACAGCAAAGATGGATGCCTAGGAATCCTACTGTCAGAATGCTGCACCTAAACTCATATTAATACAAGTCCTAATCCACCATAATGGATCTAGGTGGGGCATAGCTGTCAGTACAGCTAGGAAGAAGACCTGACAAGAAATCTGACTGGATGCTTCCAAAGAGAGAACTTTTGACTGGGGAGCTCAGACAAGTATCAGAATTGCATCTATGGCCTGGGTGCCAGACCAGGGAATGCAGAGATCACAGATGCTACCAATGATGCCAAGGTTTCTGACAGGCCCCCCCTAAGGTAAAAGACATGGGATACACAAACAACACATAATGCACAACAGACAAGCGACACCAGACACACCGGGACTGCTCTGCCCTGCTGCACACCTCAGCACTGTGATCAAATGTGAGACTTGGCTTCCATGGGGCCTAATGAGCCATTTAATGAACACCCCCCCCTCCAAACTGGACTCAAAACCCCCTCCCAGTAATTCCCAAACCAGCACCAGGCCTTCATCCCCTCTGTGGGTCACAGCCCTCTACTTATCTCTCAGACATCTGGGGATGCTGGTCCCTGTCAGGTGCAGAGAAAGGCCACCTCGTCAGCTGGGAAGGTCCTGCTGGCACCGGGCTGGTGTCTCTCAGACAGCTAGAGTAAAGAGAACCAAACATCAGTGCCTGATCTTGGCACCGCATCGGCCAAAACCCCACCACTCTGCTACTCACCGCGCTCCTAAGAAGGCCCGGCACCTCCTAACCCTGACCCTCTGCCACACGTGGAATGCATCTGCACCTGAAAGAAAGTTAGAACATATGCCAAACACCACCAGGGTAACTCACAAGCTGCAAACACCTGATGTCAATCTAGGAACAGCATCTAGAGCCCAAGTACAGCCCACATTACAAATTTCCCCTCCCCAAGGCTTGTCCTATTGCAGCAGGCCATGCAGCAGGGCAGAATAGCTCCAGCACAAACGTGTGCACACACCCGTGACACAGAACGTGGCAAACAGGGGGACATGAAACACGACACATCATGCTTGTGGTGAGGGTCTCGAGGGGAGAAGGCAAAAGGGACCCCAAAGACACACTAGGGAACACAGAACACTGGACAACAGGACACAGACCGGAGCTGTTCTGCACTGCCCGCCTCAAAGCTGCCATCAAAAGTAGAGCCTCTCCCTTTAGCTGTCCTAAGAGGCCCTTGGAGAAGATTGCTTTTCCTGCTGCCAATTTTCAAATCTACCCCAAGGACTCCCAACCCACTATTCTCTCATCTCCAGGCCAAGGCCCCTGACTTATCTTTTGGATGATCAGTGAGGAGAATCCACGTTGCACCTGAAATGAGTCTGCCTCGGAGGGCCTCGTGATGGCCTGTGAGCCTCTCCGTCAGCTGCAATAAAGAAAACGAAAACCAAAGTGTGAGTCCAGAGTTATGTGGGCCAAACCCCTGCAAGTCAGCTACTTGCCCTCTCCTGAGTGTGCCTGGCTCCCTCAGGCTCCAGCTTCATCCTGATTCCAAGGCGGTGGCCTTCATTAGGAGTGGCACCTGGCTTAGAGAAAGGCAAAGTTAAATGGCATTCCCCTGAGTGCAGTGGATGACCTTGTGTGCTCTAAGACATGGCAATGCCTCTGCTAGGCTTCTGAACGGCCTTGGGGGGGGGCCCTCAAATAAACAAATAAACACCCTTTCTCACCCTGCTGCCTGCAAACCCCCTCCCAAGAACTCCTAACTGGATACCTGATCACCCTCCCTCTCCCAGTCACCATCCTCAACTCACCTGAAGCCTCAATCTCAAACATCATCTTGGACACTGGGCAGATCCCTCTTTTGATATGATAAATCTGCTGAGGGAAATATTGTGCTTGACACAGCTTGGAATTTCAGGGAGTTGTACTCCTCAATTAAAAAAAAAAAAATCCCAAAAACAAACAATGAAAAAAAAAATGAGCAAACAAAACCCCACAAAAACAATAAAACCCTAAACACCTAACTCCCCACAGAAACAAAAAAAAACCACAGAAAACATCAAAAAATCCAAAAAACCCACGAAAACCAACCAAAAACCCCCCAAAAAACCCCAAAAATTCTACCAAAAGAAATCCAACCAAAAAAACAACCAAAGGAAAACTAAAAATTACAAAAGCACCTTACCACTCCTAAACACAAAACCCAAAATCACAAACCTAAATACTCTCTGTATTCCATGCTGTTTTCTTCACAGAATCTTCCGAGCCTCTGTGCTTTAGATGCCCAGAAACACCTGCTGAAAAGAAGCTGAGATGGGCTGAAAAAGCCTCTTCACTGAAATGAGGAGAGCTCTTAACCCAGCACATCCCAGAGAGGGAATGAAGCCCCTCAGCCACGGCTGGGGTTAATATACCCCTGATTGTGCCCGCCTCTCGTTCCCATGGCACCCAGGAAAAGGGAGGGGGCGAATCCCACCAAGCCCTCAGAGCAGCTGCAGCTGTTTGGCTCCTCTGACTCACATTCAAGGGCAGTAAAGGGCTTGTTATAGAAGAAAACTCTTCAGAAAAGTAACAGTGCTTTCTTTTTTGCAACAACTACTTGGAGCAGAAGAACAGAAAACTGGTAAGATATAAAACTTTGTGGTAAGGTTACATAGCTAGATCAATTGGGTAATTGGGTAATTTGCTGTTACCTTACATAATTATTCTGTGTTTAATAAAAGCCATCTAATAAATTCACACCCAAAACTCCAGCAGCCCAGCTGGCCCTACCAAATCTCTATGTTTATGCATACAGTAAACAAAACCAAAATCCCAGTAATACCTATCAGAAGTCTGTGAAAGAAACCGATTGAAATTGATCCTACCTCAAATACAAAACAACCCATGCAAAGTTAGCTTGACTCAAAAAACAATTTACACAGAGCTAATAACACCAAGAAATAAAACAACACACCATATACCACCAAAGAATATAATAGTGAAGAAAAAAGAAACCACTTTTTTTTTTTTTTATTTAAACTAACTTCTTTTATTAGCTAGAACAAAAGCTTTTGCCAGGACTGCAACAACTTCTTCTCCTCCTGAAATGTCCCTTCTCCTTCCCAAATTCCTTACAACTTCTGAGTTTACATCCAAGCAAAAAGCAAAATTCGTGCACTTGTGCGTTCGATGCTCCTGCCAGATTCTCTGTTTCCCTCCACATCTTCTTACGCTTTCAGTCTTCACTCTGTCCTGCCGTGACGAGTTTGACGGACGAATTGCTAACGTTAAGAGAGGATTTCCCTGCCTCCCTCCCCAGAGCTGGTTTCCTTAGTGCATTTCACTCAATCCCAGGCCGGCAACGATGCACGCTCACCTCAAGCGTGCAAGGCTCACAGCTGCTCGGCTAAATGCGGCTGTAATCGGCTAAACTCGGCCATTGTCATCTGCATTCGGCTGGACTCGACCCTTCGGCACGGATCGCCTCGCTTCGGCCGAACTCGGAGCCGCTCTCTGCGCTCGGCGCGGCTCGGCTCGCTTCGGCCCAACTCGGCGCGGCTCGGCTCTCTTCGGCCGAACTCGGAGCCGCTCTCTGCGCTCGGCGCGGCCCGGCTCGCTTCGGCCGAACTCGGAGCCGCTCTCTGCGCTCGGCGCGGCCCGGCTCGCTTCGGCCCAACTCGGAGCCGCTCTGTGCGCTCGGCGCGGCTCGGCTCGCTTCGGCCGAACTCGGAGCCGATCAGTGCGCTCGGCGCGGCCCGGCTCGCTTCGGCCGAACTCGGAGCCGCTCTCTGCGCTCGGCGCGGCCCGGCTCGCTTCGGCCGAACTCGGAGCCGATCAGTGCGCTCGGCGCGGCTCGGCTCGCTTCGGCCGAACTCGGAGCCGCTCTGTGCGCTCGGCGCGGCTCGGCTCGCTTCGGCCGAACTCGGAGCCGGTCTCTGCGCTCGGCGCGCCTCGGCTCGCTTCGGCCGAACTCGGAGCCGCTCTCTGCGCTCGGCGCGGCCCGGCTCGCTTCGGCCGAACTCGGAGCCGATCAGTGCGCTCGGCGCGGCTCGGCTCGCTTCGGCCGAACTCGGAGCCGCTCTCTGCGCTCGGCGCGGCTCGGCTCGCTTCGGCCGAACTCGGAGCCGATCAGTGCGCCCGGCGCGCCTCGGCTCTCTTCGGCCGAACTCGGAGCCGCTCTCTGCCCTCGGCGCGGCTCGGCTCGCTTCGGCCCAACTCGGAGCCGCTCTCTCCGCGTTCGGCTGAGCTCGCCTCGGCTCGGCTCCCTGACGGCGGGCAAGCGGCGCCGCCTCACGTTAAACTCGCCCGGCTCGGGGCTCTCCTGCTGCCGCGTCCCGCGGGCGGCCCGGCCATCGCACGGACACGATCGGGAGCGCGGCGTGGCACAGGAGCTCATTGGGCTGTGACCGCACTCGCGCTAATTAGCGCGCACGAGAGCAGCGGGCTCGGTTCGGCTGAGCTCGGCTCCGTTCAGGCAGCCTCGCAAGCCTGGCCTCGGTTCGCTCGAGGCCGTCAGGTTCCGCCGGTCTCGCCTTGGTTCGGCTGAGCTCGTTCCATTCGGCCGAAGGAGGCGTCGTTCGTGTTTTTACAAATATCTTTCTATATTGACTGTATATTTCTATATTTAGTTTTATACTTCTATAATACTTCCATTATTTCAAATAAAAACCCCGTCTCTAACCAAATAAATAAAAAAACCCCTTCTTTTAAAGGATATTGAAATGTTTTTTATTTATACTTTGTACAATTATACATTCATATTTTAATTTATCGTTTCTTTGGATGTATTACATTAATAATGATATATATATAAAATTTTAAAATATATTTAAATTATTATTTAAATTATGTATAATATCTACTGCTACAACTAATTTTTTCTTATATTTTTAATTTTTATATTTATCTGTATGTATTTATTATATATTTCTAAACTTAGATTTCTACCTTTATATTATTTGTATTTATAATTTTTACAATCAAAACCCTTCATATTGACCAATAAAGAAAACCCACTTTATTTAAGTATTTTAAAAATATTTTCATGTTTATAATTTTCATATTTATATTTATAATTTGTTCAATATTACATGAGAACACACCTGCTCCTGCACCGCAGTGGGGCCCCCTCTCCTGGGGACCTTGGGGTGCCCCAACGGCATCAGAGCCCCGAGTCTTCACCCCCTTCTCCTCTATTTAGAAACTACACTGGAACTTTTTTCTGGAAATAAAGACATTACCTAAATCCTCTCCCCGTGTCCTAGACAGATGGATATTCAGTTATTAGTTGGCTGGGCAGCAGTTTCTTAAATAGAATGATAAACAAGATGTGAACATTTCAGCTACAAGCAAATAGGCAAATCTGAACAAGGTACTGGTGGCCAACACCAACCACCGAAGTTATTTTGAAGCAATTTTTTAGACAATAAAATACTGATACCACAAAAATTAAGCAAAAAGCTAACTACTGGCTAAGAAAGAAGGAAAAATTAACTTTTGACAGCAACAACATTCCAACCACACAGGCTTTTTCCTGATGTCATACCTTATAACTACCTCTCTTGGGAATTCTCATCATGTATCCCAAAAGGAATAAATACCTTAGAGCGTCCTAAAGCAAAAAGTAGCACACATGAGCTCCTCACACTCCCGGGAGGCCTGCACAGCGTGCACTGAGTCTGCAACAAATTCTGCTCACTGAGGGTCTGCAAACAAAGGTTCAACTGATGGACTGAACTGATTGTAAAGGGAGGTTTTCTAAGCACAGAAGCACAACAAAGAACAAGCAGAAACAATTCTTAAATAAACCTGCAAGTTTTATTTAGCATATATGCGACTGATTTCCACGCTGTGGCTTCTCACTTTGATTCGCGTCTGTAGGTTCAGGAAGATGACAATGCACACTCTGCCTTCCCTGAGCCCCCCACAGCAGCTGAGCGCTGCTCCGTGCGCTCAGATCATCAGGAGCTGGATTACACGTGCCTGCATGGACTGGAACTGCTCTGCTGCAGATTCAGGAGCTGATGGCAGAGAGGGGCTGGCCGAGGCGTCGTCCCAATTCCATTTCTGTGTGACGAGAAGCGGTTTGTTCCCAACGGGTGCAACAATCCCCAGCTCGCTTCCGTGGTGAGTACCGATAGCACGCAAATGGCAGCCTGAGGAAATCGTGTTCTGGGCTCTAAGTGGTCGGGACAGGGTCTGATGTTTTGTTTTGTAATTGTATGATGATCAGTACAACAGGGCTCTGATGGATGACATGGCAACACAGAATTAAAAACCCCTCGATAGGATTACATCGACTTCTAGGAAAAGACAAAAGCTTAGGACCCTTCTGAAATCTACTTTTAATCCAAAGCACGGGGCTTGTCAGCACGCTGCACCTTCCAGCTTTTCAAAGCAGCTTACCTCTGAAGACCAGCAAACACTGATTTCTACATAAACAACGGGCAACCCCCAGGCTAACCTCAGCACTACTGTTTAATAGGGGACCTGCCAGCGTGCCAGTCCAGCTTCAAGTGTGCTTTACTTCAGTCTAACATCCCCTCAAAATTCTTCTCACATCTTCCAACCCTGAAATCTTATTTTCCCCTAAAGCTTCTCTTCATTAGCAATTTCCAAGTAACATGGTATTTTTACAACATTCAAAAATGTCATGCTGGACTGTGCTACAGAGTAATCTGCAAATACAAGCTTAGCAAAGTTTGAATTGCCTTGTCCAGAGAAAAAACCTACAAGTGAACACCTACACCTGCCTACAAAGAGCTAACAAGCCCCTGGCAGCTGCCAGCATCAAAGCACAGCGGATGTTTCTAATACAGGGTAAGGGTAACAATATCACCTCCTGTTCTCTCCAGCTTCTTTTCCCTGCAGTCGTATTTTGCTTCTTATGATGTTTTTAGTCTCTGCATCTTCTTGGACAGCACCGAGCCCGACGACAAGGAGACGAGAGTCTTTCCCTGCCGTGCAGAGAGAACCAGGAAAACAGTTAAAGTAAGAACAGGGCAGTTTGAAATTCATACTTGCAACGAGAAGCAGCGCCTAACCAACAGAACAAAGGTAAACAAAGCATGATACCTCCCTGGGGACAGAAGACATATAAACTCTCCAGGATTTACAATTCCAGCGACCAACCCCTTCAGGACAGCAGCCAAGTGTCCCATGGGGTGGTGCTGCACCAAAGAACCATCTGAGAGGTTCCAAAGAGTGAAATGCACAATATTTTGCAAAGACAAAAAATCTTGCAAAATAACAAAAATGCAATAGATGTAAACTACAGGGCAAGAGTACAAGTGTTACCTTTGGGAGCTGGAACCATCCAGGTGAGCACCTGATAACTGCATCCTCACCAGAGTTTGAGCCCTTCAGGACACAGAAGGGTTTTCCCCAGGAATTTCACAGACTGAGTTTGGAGAGAAGCGCGCTCGCCGGATCCTCAGAAACGTCGCCCATTCTCCAGGTGTCTGGAGAGAACTGCAAATGGCTCTCACGCAGTTTAAGCTAGTTCTGTAAGGTCTCGGGGGAATTTCACCAGATGCAACCAAATTGGGCAACTCCCAGTGGGACAGAAGGAACCCAAAGCTTGGGTTCGCAGAGCTGCAGCAAATACTGAGGAAACAAACAAAACAGCATCAAAAATAATAAACCATCCTTCTTTTTTCTCTTGCTTTTGTTTTTTTCTTATTCATATCAGCACAGCAATTAAAGAGAAGGCGAAAAACTCACCATTACTGAACATTTCATCACCTGTAAGCTGAGCATCCTTAGCAGAGAGGACTCCAAAGTTAAAATTCACCCATCCCTGGGAAAGAAAACCAAATATCGTATGATAAACAGTCAAACAGCAGACATAAAAATTTGTTTCCTCTAAGGACTTTCAGGTACGTATGTATCTTTGCATTACACATGAGAACATACACTTTAGACCACCACCTAATACATAATAATTTACCTTTAAATTTTGATAGTATAGCATGAATTTTTAACTTAAACTGGTGATCTATTATTATTCAGTTGGTGCCTAAAGTTATTTCTGCTGTCACGTTCAAAAAAACATCAATTTTTTTTAACTGTAATGAGCAATTGATTTCAAAGTCATCACAAGCCCACCAAAACACAAAGCTCTGTTCACTGGATGGCTCTGTGAGCTAGAAGTAGTTAGGCTTCTACTTCCCTCTTGTTCTTCCAGAACCAATAAATCCTGTCAACAAAACCAGGATCTATAGCCCACTGCTGTGAAAGATTCTACAAGGATGATGGTTGGATTTGTGTTTAGAAGTTTTCATTTGAAATGGCCAGTTCAATGGATAAAGACAGTTCAAGTAGTATTACATTACTATTATTATTATTTATATTATTATTTTTACTATTACTACTACTATTATTATCACCTGCTACTGGAAGAAACAAACCAGTAGTACCTATACTTAATTACTTTTACCTCCAGAAAATAATAAAGAAAAAGAACCAAACCAAAACAAGTCACTTCCTACCTTTTATATCAAGGGATGAAAACTTTCTCTTGGGCTCTTCTCCAATTTATCAAGACTCACAGCACTGAAAGGCAAACAAAACAGTGCTTTATAGAAGGCCAAGTGCACATTGCAAGGCTGAGCCACCAACTGATTGCAGTGACAGCAGTTACAACACGAATTGTTCCCAGAGCCTCTGTTCCATTGAATGTTCTGTGGAACTGCCATTTCTTTCCCAAAATACTAACTTCCAACACTTCCTAAACGTATTTGGTATTTTAAAACAACAGAAGTTAGTGAGACTCTGTGTGGAGGTCAGGTTTAAATTTATTTCCTTCTAAAGCACAGAGCTCTGTTCCATCACCCTTCCCTTCGGCTCTACGCTGCATCATGGTGAGCATTTGAGGAGGGCTCAAGAACCAATTCTATTTCTCTCTTTTTCTAGCTCTCTCTATTCTTAAATCATTCCAGACAAGTCCAATGAAAAATGACAAGTTCAGCATCAAAGTCACACTTTTTCCCTTTGTCTGGTCAACAACAGGCTCTAAATCCACTTCTTGCTGCCTTCAACGATTAGGACTTGCAAAACCATTTTTACATGTTTTACAGCTTTATCATAAAACCCACAGAACGCAAGCTCTCAATTACAAGAAAAGGTACACAGGCAAATATCTAAAGGGATCACTTATTAGTAAATACATACCTTGGTAAAGATCGCACTGAGAACCTTTCTGAGGGACTCTAAGGGACGCATGTTTTCTGAGCACCCTGGAAACAAGAAAAGCTAGGATATATTACAGGACATCCCCACTTTTTCTACATATTCAAATAGGATTTTTAATAAAAACTATTCAGTTACAAAAGAAGGAAGAAAACCAAGCTAATTTTACTCAGCTGTATTTACTGCCGATTTAGAGAAAAATGCCGGGCCGCGTCGGCCGCTGCGTCACAGGCCGCGCCGGCAGCAGGGCCTGCCGGGAGTTGGAGTCTCGGCCCGCCAGCCACTCATGTGCCGCGATAGCCGCTGCGTCACACGCCGCGCCGGCAGCAGGGCCTGCCGGGAGTTGTAGTCTCGGGCTGACAGCCACGGCTCCGTGCCCCGCCACCGGGAGCTGCACTCCCTCCCGGGCATCAAACGGCTCCTTCGCCCCAGGGCGGGGAAGGACCCGAGGCAGCACCGCTCCTCCCGGATGCCCTCTCTTTTCCCCTCCAACTCTTTTTCTTTTTTTTAACTCTGTTTTTCACTCTTTTCCTTTTCCCTTTCCTTTCCTTTCCTCTCCTCTCCTTTTTTCCATTTTTTTCCTTTTTTTTCTTTCCCTTTCCTTTTCTTGTATTTCTAATCTTGGTTTGCCTTTCTAGCTCTAGAATAAAAAAGCAGCAGTAGTAACTTTCAGGCTACCTGGGAGTAAAAAAACCCCAAAACTAAAAAGATTTAAAGAAAACTATTTATTCCCTGGGAGCCTGAAATTTTCTACTGCTGCACATGACACAGAGCTTTTTATTCCTTCGCATATATAGTTGATATTTGATACTCACTTTATACACCGCCCGCTGCCGTCTGCACCGTTGCTCTGCAGGCAGAGCGCTGCGGCGTCGTTCGGTTCTGTTTAATTAAACTCGGCTAAATTAGGCTTGGTTCGGCTTAGGTCTAAAATCGTTTCGGTTCGGCTTTTCGTCTAAATTCGGCTTTTCCGGCTCTTCGGCTGAACTCGGCCCGGTTGGGCTAAAGTCGGTCATATTCGGCTCTTTGTCTAAATGCGGCCAATGTCGGCTACACTCGGCTATCATCGGCTCTTCGTCTCAAGTCGGCTGCGTTCGGCTACACTCGGCTCTTCGTCTCAAGTCGGCTGCGTTCGCCTACACTCGGCTCTTCGGCTCTTCGGAACTATTCGCCCCGGCTCGGCTCCCTCAGGGCGGGAAGGCGGACGTGACAGGACCCCGGCACAGCGAGGCGTTTAACCCACATGCCTGTCACAAACCCGCCGAAATACGCCCGCCCGCGGCGCCGCTGAGACCACAGCATGTGTCGGGTACACTTGAAACGCCACAGAAAATACCACCGGGGCCGCGCCGGGGTCGGTATTCCATGCAGGCAGTCCACTGACACCCACCCCGGTCCTCCGCTTCCCCGCCCTTTTCGCCGCCCTGTTGAGAAGGTCAATTGAAAGTCCGCGACACCCGCGACTCGCCACTCCCAAGGTGGCGGCCTCTCGGCGCAGGGCTGCAGTACCGCGCTCTGCCCACAAGGCGGCAGCACTGCCGCCCGCCCCAGCCGGGGCCGCAGCGCGCCTCGGGGCTGCGGACAGCGAAGGCGGCAAAAAACAACAGGGGCGACCCCCGACAAACACTGCTCTGAAATAAATGCCCCAAAACAACCGGGAAGAGGAAAAAAAAAACTTCTGCCTCTAATCTAATAGGATAAAACAAAACAAAACCCCAACAATTTCTTAAAAAAAAAAAAAAATTAAATCTTTAAAAAAATTTTTTTTCATATTAATATTCACATTTCTATTTAATAATGTATATTGATGTACACTGTCCATTTATACATTTGTTTTTATGAATACATTTCTATTCCATATTGCATATATCCCTAAAACTTAAATTTATTTTTATATTTTTATACATATTTTTACATAGTAAGTATATATTTCTGTTAGGATTTTTACTTCTGTAACACTCACAGTACTCAAAATAAAACCCCTGCCTCTACCCCATACATGGCAAAAAAAAAACCCCTTTCATTTCAACTGTATTTAAATTTAAAAAAAAAAAAAATCAAATTTATATTTAAAATGTTTACTGATGTATGATTGATTTTGCATTCATATTTAGCGATTTATTTATAAATTTATATTCTATGTTACATGTGTTCCTATTACTTATATTTTTATATACTTTTACTCATATCTTTATATATTTATTATATCTTTCTGTGTTAGGATTTTTACATCTGTAACACTTACATTATTTAAAATAAAACCCCTGCCTCTACCCACATTAAAGCCAAAAAGAACCTCAGTCTTCTCAACTGTATTTAAATATTTTTTAAAATTCAATTTTCCAGGTTGATATTCACTTTTACATTTAAAATGTATACTAATGTATACTCTTATTTGTATTCTCCATTACATCTCTTCCTATTATTTATATTTACTTATATTTTGTGTTTATATATATATATATTTCTATATCGATTTAATATCTCAATATTAAGAAATATGTAACAATAATATCTACATTCATATTATTTAAAATGAAAACCCTGCCTCTAAACCAATAATAAAAAAGACCCCAACCCTTTCTTTTAAAAAATATTTAAATAGGTTTTATCCTTATGTCTGATTTTTATATTCGTATTTCTATTTATAATAATGTATATTAATGTCTATTGCTTACTTATACATTTATCTTTACCAATGTCAAGTTATAAATAAATTTACATTCTATACTACATCTGATGCGAGTAGTTATTTATATATTTTTATACATTGATTAAATATTTCTGCGTCAAGATTTTTACTTCTCTAACACTTATAATATTCAAAATCAAACCCCTGCCTCCACTTCAATAAAAGCCAAAACATTCCCTTTCTTTTAAACTATACTTACATATTTTTATATTTATATTCCCGTATAATGTTATTTATATTCTGTACTACAACTCTTCATATTACTTACATATATTTATATATACATTTATATTCATGCTTTAGCAATTTCTCTTTATATATTTATTATATATTTCTATCTTAAGATCCACATTTCTATATTACTTATATTATTTAAAATAAAACTCCTGCCTCTAACCAAATAAAAACCAATGACACCCCTTTATTTGAACCAGGTTTAAAATTTAGGAAGTAAATTTATTTTTCAAAATTAGAATGATATTTATATGGATATTTTTATTTATTTTATTCATAGATATTATATATATTAGAGAGAATACCTTCTAATAGAATCATAGATATATATTTTCAGTATTATATATATTTTTTTACTTCTATTTATTTAAATTAAATATGTATAGATATTTGTATTTCTATATATATTTGTATATCTGAATTTATATTTTATTTCTATCATTTATTTAAAAACCCCAGCCTATAACCTAATAAAACCCCCAATTTACTTTTATTCTATTTAAATATTTTTATTTTTACAATCTATATTTATATATCTTTGTATATATATATATATATAAAAAATAGACTATCATTTACCGATATGATAATATGTTCCAATTATATACCATGTATTATAGTGTTATGTATGTATCTGTTATCTATATTTATGTTTACCACTCTAATTTTAGATTTATTTTTAAATTCATATTTATTGCTATTTTCATCTCTATATTAAACCATACAAGTTCACTAACCCGACACACCGGAGCCACAACGATACCGTACCTTTGTCAGCGCCGGCACGCAGCACACGCCCGTCCCGTCGCAGCACATCAGAACAAAACCTATTTCTATCACTAACGGAACACACATCCCACAACGTCACTGAACCCCAATAAAAACTCAAATAAACCTAACTGTAAATCAACTTTAAATCCCACTATAAAGTAGCCCAAAACCTCTGCACATGCTCATCATAAACTTCCTCCTAAACCAGTATCTCAAAAACCCCAAAAAAACTCAAATACACCTTGAAAATGACACAACTGCTAATAAAAACAAACACCCATTAAAAATTAAATCAAACCAACTCACGAGACTCAAAACTGTACAACTGACCCTGAACATTACTAAAAAAAGTCCCCAAAGCTCTACCTTTATGCTCATGCACAAATAACCTGTAATCTATAAAAGTTATTTTAAAATTAAAAGAAAACTAATTCAAAGCATAAAAATAAAAAATCTAAACTATTAAAATACTAAAAAATATCACTACCCACATTAAAAAACGTATTGCCTATAAAAACCCACCATATAAATGCCCCTGTCCCCAAAAGTAAAACTAAAAAAAACTGTTGAACCACAAAGAAATCGGAACTTAGGAACACCAAAACCAGAGCGTTCAAGAAGTCACACCGCATCCCTTATCATACACCAACTACAAACAACAGAAAACAATACAATGAATTCTTAAAAACCACCTTAAGACCACTACATTGAAAAACATTTCAAAAATTAAAAACTGCATCTAACAAAAGCCATCTAATAAATTCACACCCAAAACTCCAGCAGCCCAGCTGGCCCTACCAAAGCTCTATGTTTATACATACAACAGACAAAACCAAAATCCCAGTAATACCCATCAGAAATCTATGAAAGAATCCTATTGAAATTAATCCTGCCTCAAATACAAACCAACCCATCCAGAAAGACAGCTTCACTCAAAAAACAATTTACACAGAGTTAATAATACCAAGAAATAAAACAACACACCATATACCACCAATGAATATCATAGTGAAGGAAAAAAAACATATTTTTTGCTCTTTTTTAAAAACTAACTTCTTAGTGACACAGAGCCCTTTCTATTGCCTTCAGCCCCTGCAGCTGCTCTCATGGTTTCAGGGCACAGCTTGATCCATTCCTCGATAAAAACCTTACAGCATTACTTTCAAAACTTTCGGATGTGTCTTCAGTTTCTTATATTCCTGTATGTAGTACAGTAGATCAAGAGGGCATATTTCAAAATGAATTTATAAATATATTCCAGTGAATCTCTACCAAAAATCAGAGGCCCTGAAGCTCGAGAAGCTGTGCTGCAGGAGCTGGTGTGCCCTTGGTTGTACCTGCTCAGGTGCCGCCCTGTCAGAGCAGTGGGGATGGACAGGCGCCAAGAGCTGGAGCTAAACCCCAGGGAACCATTTGGAGCAGCTGGGGGGGACCGAGGCTGAGCTGCTCAGGCTCATAGGAACTGAAGCCTTCACCAGGGAAGGTGTTTGAGCATCACAATCCCCTGCTTTTCCTATGACTGCAGCTGTTCTTTGTCATTCCTGCTGTTCAGAGGGAGTAAAAATTGCCTCGGGTATTTGCTGCTGGGACTAGTGAGATCCTTTTCCTGAGAGGAGTCCTTGAAACAGAACTGTGAGAAATGAGGATGCTGCAGCTGGAGCAATGGGAATGGGGAGTCCATGGTGAATGTTGTCTGGTGAGTCTCCCAGTGTCCCTGATATAGTGCTGTGCTGTCACCAAGCCACTTCATTCCGATTTAAACACTCACTGCACTGAAAGTGTACATTGGAGCAAAAAATGCCAGTGGGAAGCTTCAAGTTCCCAAGGGATTACTTTAGGGACATGCAGCTTCTGACCTAGTGAGATCATTCTGATTCCCACAGAAACTTGCTGAGCTGTGGTTCTGCGGCAGGAGCATCAGGAAAGTGGCATCCTCTGTGCCATCTCAGTAGTTCTTTTCCTTGGAGCTCTCAGGGCCGGGACGAAATGGTGTTCATGCCCCTCTGGGAAAGCACGGAGCAGGATCAGTGCTGTGTCTTTTTCCTGCTCTCTGCACTCTCTCAAGTGTGACCTGGAGTACTCCGGCTCATGACAATACAATCCGCGTGTAACAGCTTCCCTTGCCACCCTGTGCAGCTGGGACAGGAGTCCCAGAGCCTGGGAATGCCCTTGGACAGCGGTGGTCCAGCTGCTGCCCCAGCCCCGTCCCCAGGTGCCACCTCAGGAACCACGCGGTGAGTGACACGCAGGGGGATGAGGCTGCAGGCTCTGACAGCACCACTGCTCACTCCCAGAATGGCTCCCTGGCCCGCTCTCTTCTCCCTGGCCTTCTCGGGCAGCGTCACTGCTCCGGAGAACACAAAGTGCAGGGGGTGCAGCTTAAGTGCAGACGTGGGACCATTTTGCTGCAGTTCAGGGAACCCGTGCCCAAAGTACCTTGAACTCCTGTGTGTTCAGCTTTTCCATTAGGTTTTTATGCACCTGGAAACGGATTTTGGGATCCACCAGTAAATTTAGGGAATTGTCCCAGCCAGAGACCTTTTTGCTGGTCTAAAAATAGCTTTTAAACCACAGACCCCAGGCTTGCAGTATTTTCCTATGTTGTAACCATACTGTTGTTATATTATTTCTGAAGTCCATACCTTCTGGGTTGCTTTCTCACATGCAGCTCTTCTCTGCCGTGCTGCTCCTTGTGGCTTCATCAGGGCTGCTCCAGGGCTCTCAACCCACTCCCTTTTATCCTACTAACCTTCACGAGCCACAGCTGCTGCCCAACTAAGGCCTTTGCAGCTGTAGCTCGTTTAGAATAACTAGAACTGGGGCAAGGCCACTTATCCAATACATATGCTTTAACAAGGGCTCCTACTATGTTCCTACAGCAGAATGAGATATGGTGGATTATCTTGTTCAGTGACGCAGCTGTCCAGGAGGGCCAGGTCAGCTGGGAGAGCCCTTGCTGTTGTTTTTTGAGTCTCAGTGAAGGAAATTCACCTGGCTTTCCCACGTGGCATTGACTGAGGCTGTGAAGTGCAATCCAGAGCTGGTGCTTGGGGCTGAGGTGTTTGGTGCGCAGACAACATTCCAGCCTGTCTGCTCGGGGGTTGAATGTGCATTTCCTCAGCCACTTGGACTGCGAAAAGGCCAAGAGGGTGGTGGGAAGCGTTTTCTCCCAGGCCCTGAAAGCCTCAAGGCAGGGATGATTTTTTGAATGTTTGTTGTGTTTCCTTTCCCAGCCCAGGGCTAAGGTGGTGTTCCCTGAACTGGGATGTGGAATGAGGAGGTCTCTGTTGGGAGGGTAGGAGAAAGTGATACACCTAACTGGCAGAGAAATCTGATATTGGCAATATTGTTCGTGGGTATTTAATCTGCCAGCATGGCTCAGGCACCGGTAGTTCAGGACGGAGAGGAGACGGGGCTGACAGAGCCTGGCACTGGAGGCCTGGTCGTGGCTGGAGATGAGCGGCTGCCGCCCCCTCCAGGCTGTTCTGCCTGTGGATTTGGGTCCTGTCTGGCCACAGAAGCTGGAGACCGGGCACGTTTGGGGGCTGTGCCGCCCCAGCCTCTTCAGTTTTGTCCCTGGTTGTCCCCTTCTAGTGGAAAAGCATCCCTGCTCGGCTGATTGTTGCCTGCAAACAACCGGAGGTTCCTCGGCATTGGTGCGCCCCACTGGCACCGTCACCTGCCCTTGGCACAGCCGCGGAGCCGCCCGCAGGAGGAGGCGGCCGCTCTTTGCCGGGAGGCGAGAGCCGCGGGGCCGGGGCTGCGGGCAGCGCAGGGCAGAGCAGGGCAGGGCTCCCCCCAGGGAGAATTCCAGCTCCCCGCAGCGCTCGGTGCGGGCTGCACGGGCTGCGGGCTCAGCCAGGTGGGAGGTGCGGTTGTGTTCCTGTCGCCGGGTACTCCATTGCCATCGGCTGGGACGAACTGCCTAGAGAATGACATTTCTGACAGCCCGCTCCTACCCGTGTCTGCTGGAAAAGGGCGGGGGTGAAGAGGCAAACGCCGGAGTTCCTTTGGGATGATGGAGTTGTGGTGTTTGGCTGTGCCGAGAGGGGCAGGAATTCAGAGAGATGATTGATGCTAGCCAGAACATTGGTGCAAGATCCTCAGGAAGATGGGAGTGGGATATCCATGGATAATCCAGCCATGAGAGGGCAGTGAGACACAGCTTATGGTGAAAGCCATGCATTGAGAAATTACTTCAAAACTCCCCTGATCTTGCTCCACCATGGAACAAATAAATACAAAGGTTTGCTCCTGCTCTTGCTGGGTGGAGAAATTAATTTTTTTTTTAAATTAATTTAAAAAATTAAAAAAACCCAAGATGCTTTTACAGTACAGGTGGGAAAGATTCTAAATACAAACAGCACAGCTCTGTGTGTGCCTTGTGATTGCAGTCATAATAGATGTATAATATCTATCTACCTATTACACATATCCCATGTAATATGCACTGAACATATCAGATATTTTAATAAATATGTAATACAATATAAAGTTATAGATGTTATCAATAAAATATTATAAATTCGAGTTATCCTATTACAGTTGATGCTTGCACTGAATATATAATATTTCCCTGCCAATTACTGAAGGGAAACATCTGGAGTCGGGTAACTACTGCAACAGGTACCCAGAGAGGCTGAGGGGTCTCCATCCTTGGAGATATTCCAAACTGAAAGGCCCTGGGAGCACAGGGCCCTGCAGAGCTCCTGGCCCAAGTATGTGATTGATCTTCGAGGACTAGGAGCACTGCACCCACCCAATAAAGTCTAAGTAATTAGTCCTAAATTCCGTGTGCCAAGCAGGTTGCAGAAGTCTTCTGCCATCTGTGTTTCTCTGATGCATCTCAGGTAGTTTCTGACGTGAGCTGTGATTGAAAGGAGGAAGGATGGAGACATTAAAAGATCAAAGATTTGGTGTTAAATCGTCCCTGCTCAGTCCATGCCTGTGCATTCCCCATTAATCATAAATACACTTTGTGCCCCTCTACTCTGTAAACAAATTATCAGGGTGGTTGAATGTAGCTAAGGTGACAATATTTAGAGTTTCCCAGGTCTTATCCTCCAAGCCATACCCAGGTAGGTGTCCAGACTTTGCAGGGCTGAGCACAGGATGAGCACCCGTGTGAGCTGGACTAACCAAGCAATGAGGTCAGGGTAGGATAATGGGGCAAACTGAGCTCTGCTACAAGGAAATGTCATGTTGATAAATGCAACTGCAACGTTTTTTATAAACAAAATTAAACTTCATTTGCTTCACAGTAGCTAATGTGCCGTTAATTCAAACCCCACAGAAGAACTCACTGGACACAGTTAATAGTCAGCAGAGCAGATAGGCCAGGCTTTGAAAGCATTTAATATTCACTGAAGTGCTGCTTGTATCCAATTATAACTCACTACTTGCCATCTTAATAATTTAAATCTGTCCACTCTTTAGAGAGGAAAAAAATGCACTAATCAAAGACATGAATGCACCTTTTGCTTTTGACAGCACCAAATTAAAACTAAATGGTAGATCTTGAATGAATTACTTTGAAAGAATAAAGGCATTAATGAGGTAATTTCATTATAGAGGCTCATCCAAGCCTATGTGAAAACAAGGGAAGTAAATGGAGAGGAAAGCTGCCGAGGAAATTAGGGTTCCTTCCACACTAATTAATGTTTGGGGGCATTTAGTACAGGCACCAAATTAACTGCTCCAAAGAACGCCATTGACAAAAAAAAAAAAGACATTGTTGCCCTGCCATGTAATTAGAAGACAGTACAAGCAGAACACTTAATGAGTATAAAGCCAGCCTTTAACTTATTCTGCCCAGCTTCTGAAAACATGCCTTTGTAGAGGCCTAAGTTTAAGGAAGCACTGGGCGTACAATATAGGATTGTTTAGGTCCTTCTGGTCGCTGAGCTGTAAACAGGTAGCCCTGAATGACAGACTCTGAGACTCCTGGGAGGCCTGGCTTCCCAGAAAAAAAAAAAAAAAAAAAAAAAGAAAAATTAAAAAAAAAGGAAAGAAAAAAAAAAAGAAAAAAAGAAAAAAAAAAAAGTCTTAAATGCATCCAGAAAGAAGCAGGAAGCAGGAAAAGGTGAATAGGCCCAGCCCGGCACAACCAGTACAGTGAATGCTCACCGCTGTCTTAAGTGATTACATGATGTTGTGCCACCCCCTCTCACTGAGTTATCTTTACACTGCTTTTGTCTCCTCTAATTGAAGCTGATGAGGTGCTAATTGGTTGCTTTTTAAAAAAAGCACTACTTAACCACTGGCAAACAGAGTGAGACAGCGTGAGTGGAGTTAATGAGGGCTTAGCAAAAAAACCAAAAAAAACCAAAAAAACCCAAAAAACCCCCCCCCAAACAAACAAAAAAAAACAAAAACAAAAAAGAGCACCACACCAAAAAAAAAAAACACCAAAAAAAACCCCACAACCAAAACCATTCCACCAAAACCAACCATCCTCAAAACCCAAACAAACTCCTGTGGTTCAAAACTAAACTGAGAAGGGAAACAACTGCATGAAGGAAATAGCTATGAAGGTTTGAGTTTTGGGAGAGAAAGGGACAATTCCAGCACTAAATGAATGCCCACACTTTGGCCAGCATTCTTGGCATTCTTTGTTTTTTCTCTTTTTTTCTTTTTTTTTTTTTAATTGAAAGTTCTGCCATCAGAGTATTAAACCTGTTGTCACTACAGCTGGAGCCAGATCTTCTGCCTTTGCCATATGCAAATGCATAAAATCCTAACCCTAAAAAAGGGTTAGCATGACATTAAACACTCTGTATTTTCCATGTATTCTCTAGGTGGGTTGATACCAGCTCCTGGTTTTCAAGAGCAGCTCTGTAGTTCCCAGCTACTGAGAGTATTCTGAGTGCCAGAGGAGAGTACAAAAATGCCTTGCTGTATTGTTGGTGTTGCCTGACAAGGCTCAGAAATAATTCTGTGAGCTTTTTGAAGGTGACACTGCAAATCTCTGTGTTAAACACAGTCCTCTGCTGTTTCTGAATTTCTTTATATCCAATCTAGGCACACACGTGGGCACAGGATGCTCTTTCAGGCTGTTTGTCCAAGTAAGCAACAGTTTTAGGCCTCCAGGAAGAGGCTGCCCTATGATGACAGGTCTGGAATCTCTGGCACAGGCTCAGGACAAACAGTCAACTCTCAAAATTCTTCAAAATCCAGCAGCTAAGCTGTTTCCTATTGGATGAAAAGAGAAAAGTGGAGCTGAGACTCCTCCAGTCAGCTCAAGAAGACAATGAACTTTTCAGTTGTGACAGTTTTGATTATCTATTTATGTAGATGAGTAATAAAGTGTCAGGGCTCCTCCTTTCCTCACTTTTTTTTTTTTTTTAATTTTTTTTACCTGTGTATAGAAAACTCAATCAGTATACAAACAGCGAGTTCTTTGGGTTTGTGTTTATGCTTGATAACTTGTAGCTCTATTCACATTCTAAACTGGACTCTTTCCACTTTAATGTGTGGTCACTTATTTTCTTTTGGCTGTCAGGAAAATGAGGGATCTCTTGCTGGCTGTTGGAAAGACATTTCCTAGAGAACAAAGTTACAACCAGTTCCTCCAAACAGGTGCCCATAGCCATCCAGCCATAGCTATAAAACAGCCAAGAAAGATGCAAAGCTGGTAAACCCTGCATTTTCCTTCAGACACAGAGAGCAATTCAATGGCTGCGAAGCTCCTGGAGTGCCACGAGCCAAATCACCTCTGTAATCAACATTGCCTTTGCTAGAGTGGAGCATCTTTCATTTTTTTCTGCTGGGACCTGGTTGCATTTTCAGGCCATGTCATCTGTGGCCCCTACCATCAGGGGCCAATAATCCTCATCTTTGACCTCAGAGGGAATTTGGCAGCCATCCCTGCAGGAGAGGCGGCAGATGGCAGTGTATCCAGCAATCACTGACATCAGTAAAGCTGGAGAAAGCAAGCAAGCAGCAGAGGAGAGGCTGGAAAGTCCTCTCGTAGTCTGAAAATG
Source organism: Ammospiza caudacuta (assembly GCF_027887145.1). Lineage (NCBI taxonomy): Eukaryota > Metazoa > Chordata > Aves > Passeriformes > Passerellidae > Ammospiza > Ammospiza caudacuta. Next base: position 87,982,968 of record NC_080632.1, on the reverse strand, counting down.
GCTTTTCCTCGGTTTGGGTCACTCTAGAAATGTTAGTTTGGTAAAAATTCACATGGGGTAATGTTTAATAGGTTTACAAATTTCATTTGCAGGCACAAAACACAAGGGGTGACAGCAAAGAATTTGGTGCGGGTGTCTCAATGGTCTCTTCTCCCTTGGGTTCCACGGGTTTCTTCGTGGTGTTTCCAAGAGCTCTTCTCAGTAAAACTCAGCTGAAGGGGACTTCCCCATGCTTATTCCTTTGGTTACCAAACCCACTGAGAACTCCTTCCTGCTCACATACAGAAATAGAGACAAGTGGCAGTGATGTGCTTGCACTGCAAATGGAATTATCTGGATGGTTCTCTGTTCATCAAGAGATGCATTGGGGATCATGCCCTATATTGCCCTCCCCACTGAGACTGGGACATGCTTTAGAGAAACAGCAAGGACATGGAAACTTGGGCAGAGCTGAGGGAAGACCTAGAGTCAGCACAGAGAGAAATGTGCCAGAGAAAGAAATCAGCAAAGGTAGGGAGGGGAGATAAAACAAGGGAGATAACAAAAGTGTAGCAGAGGCGAGCCTGGGGGAGACGTCTGACAAGTGACAGGGACTTGTCACACAACCAGAAGAGAGGCAGCAGTGAGAAATTGGGTGGTTCAAGCTGTGCTGAGAATCACATGGGCAGCTCATCCAGAGCCTGCAGTCCAGAAGGCAAAGTTCAAAGGCAGGGATGCTCACACGGTTTTTATGGCTCACTTCTGGGTCATTCTAATAAAGACATTCTAAATTTGACAACTCCTAATGTTCAAAGAGGTTTAGATGGTTTTAAATCTGTTCAGCTCATCCCTGTTTGAGATAAACATGAATGGCCCAATTGTTCATTTTAATAAGATTCAAATAAAAAAGAGCCACCCAGCAGCACAGCACCACATGTTAGAAGGGGATCTCTCACTGAAGAGGAAAGTGAAGATGGTGCAGCTTGATTTCATCTCAGATGGCCTGACTCTGGTCGCTATCAAGCCAGTAATTGCCACCTTGAAACTTCTACAGGCCAAAGTTGGATTAAGGCATTTGATTTTGCCAAGCATGTTAAGCTCTTTGCAGTTCCTTTAGTGGATTTAGCACCCAATTGATGCATACTTTTGAAACTAGCCTTTTTTATGAAGTGGGCTGTGGAAGGCATGATGCCCTTTAATTGATGTCCAGCTATTATTTGTAAGATTTAGCCTTGATCCACGAATAATTATCAAATTGTGTCTCAAAAAAATATCAACCAAACAACATGTGATGGCATCCTCATAAGTCCTGTGTAGAAAGGCTACAGCCTTGTTGGCCCTCTCGCCAGGTATTTGGCAGTTGGAAGAAAAGCAAAATATCCCCTAATATTTTGCATAAATTCTCCTTGCCGCTGTTCAAACTTTTAACTTATTTAAGGCTATTACTTTTTTAGTTTTTTTGTTTTTTTTTCTCTTCTGTCTACCTGTGAGCAAAGAAGGTAAATTCCCTTCTGGATGTTTGTTCGTTAGCTTGGTTTGGGGTTTTTTGGTTGGTTTGCTTTTTTGTGTGTTGGTTTGTTTTTTACCATTGTGAGCGGCTCAGGTTTTGCCAGCTCACCTTCAGCACAGTTACCCTTAACTGAAAGTCCTACAGTTCCTGTTTGAAAGAGCAGAGTGTTTCAATTCCACTGTGCAAACAGGTGGCCTAATGTAAAATCATCTGCTTTTATTCCAAGGCTACACAGAAGAAAAAGAGAGATCAGCTGGCCTCTAAAGTTGCCGTGATTTATGCATCCACATATTTCGAAAAAAGCGTGGCACAAAATTAGAGGTGCCTGTGTTCCTGCCTCAAGAACACCCCAGCCTTACAGAATATCCTGATTGTCCCAAAAAGCAGAAAATGCCTGCTTGTTTTAAAGAAAGCTCTGAAAAATGCCCGTGCAATTCTTTCTCTCACAGAGCCAAGGTCCAAGTGAACTGAAAAGGTACTTAATGGCTCATCTCCAATTTCTGTACTCTCTAATATTCTTCAAGCACAGCCATCTCATTCCCAGCTGTTCCTTAGGCATACAGAACAAAACAATGCAAGAATCATTTTTGAAAACATTACCGTGTTTTACTAAATCCATCTATTTTGCTAGAGATGAGCTGTTTGGCCACTTTATCCATGCGCATGGTATTTGTGTGTGAGATTTGCCCTGTCAAATGCCCCGAGGGATTAATTCCCAGAGTCTCAAGTCCCAGGAGCGGATTGCGTCCGGAGCTCTAGGAAGAGCTGTCTCGCTTTGCAGCGCGCTGAATCCCGCAGGGCGATGCCACAGGCTGCGGGCAGCACCAGCCTGGGGAGGCACAGAGCGCAGCACGGGCTGAGTGGGTCAGCAGCGGCAGCTGACGCACACCGCGACACCTTCGCACTGGGAAGCCACCAAATCCATCCGTGCTGACCGCAGTATTTCGGGCTTGTCAAGCGTCATCGCTTTGGACTTCTCCTGACCTCGCTTAGCAGAACGGTGGCACCGCCTGTAAGCTTTTTCTGCAGTATTTGCCCGATAAGTAGCCCTGTAGGCATTTGTTTTCTCTCATCAAATCATTAAATGGTAATGCGGTTGTTAGTTCGCCGTGCCCGGTTCGAATACATTTTGCAGCCAGAAACCATTCCCAGTTCATTAAGTGCCTGACCTCAGCATTAACACCCCCTCTGCTCGGGTTGCCTTGGAAACAAAGCTTCCTGTGCGTAATCCAAGCTTATCTAGCTCTTTATCCTACATGTGACCCTTAATTACTTGCTAAATTAGAATGGTTTTCTGAAAATCACAAGAGGAGGTTAATATGTTCTTCCAGAGCTGGTCAAGCTAAGATGACACCAAATTCACAGGGAATTCAAATTCCATGATCCCTGAAGGCGTCTCTTTCAGAAGGAAGATGAACTTTCCCAATGGGAGACAGTGTGCCATGATAATGCTCCTGTCACTCACTTTCCTTGCCCTGCTTGTCCAGACCCAGCTTAATCCAGTGTGAGCAACGGAGTAAGTAAATATCAGGTTGATTAATTACGGTGCAAGATTCAGTAACCACTTGTCTTCTGTAATTAACATTGTAATTGAAATTAAATAATACACTTTCACACACAGATTGCTGGTCTAGGAGGAGGAGCAAGGGAGAATCCGCAAGGCTGTGACAGGGAGATGAAGCACAGAAAAACAGGGCTCAATATATTGCCTTTTTTTAATTGTGATACATCTTAAGAAATTCTTCTGTCAAAAAAAGGAGATTTTTTTAAAAGGCTGGATTGATGATCTTAGAGGTCTTTTCCAATCTTAATAATTTTATTATTCTAAAAAGAAAAATTGTTACTTCCAGATGTCTTGGAGTTGCGATTAAATCGGGCTGGTTGTTGAAGAGGGGCTTTAAATTGCTGAAAGCCCACTTTCCCTTCACTGATTTGATAAACAGAAATAACGAGACAAGGTAATGCTCTCTAAGATGCCCAGGGCTTTCCCTATCCATTGTTACCCGGGGCAACTCAAGGACAGTGAGTCTTTGGCTTCAATGAGTGGCTTTATAAAGCTGAGTTAAGGCTCAAATGCTAAGGCATGGTCTCAGGTAAAACCAAAAGTAAAATCCTCTGTGACTTCCACACAGCATTTAATTAACTGCACATATATTAAAGCACAGCCAGTGCAAAAAACCCAGTCTGTTTCAGCATTCCCATCTATTGTGACACAGAAAATAACTCTGCCTGTGTGCAAAGGCTTGCCTTCAGGGATATTTATAAAAATCACGGACTAGTCACCGAGATCGGAGGAGACCAGACAGGTCTTGCATTCCTGCTCAAAATCCTCAAGTTAACACAAGATATCTCAAAAGTTTATTAGCATAAGCAGTGATTCTCCCCACACTTTTTAGGAGTTCACTCACTGGAGCCTCATTTGTTTTCCTTTTTTCTCCTCTGCCCTTTCCAGTGTGGGCTTGTTAAGGTGTCCAAATGCTCAGAGCTCTGGAGGCTGAAAGAGAGATTTGTAGCTACTGCATGTTCACAGGGGTTTTGACTTCCTGACAAGATTTATGGGAAATGTCACGGCATTTTTATAAGAATAATGATAGACAAATTATACTAAGTACTTCCAGGCAGAATTTGAGATAATGAAGGTATTTCATTTGTTATGATTGTACAAAATTATGATTATACAGATTATCAAACTGCCAGTGCAGGCAGTTCCTGTCAATCCAATCCAGTGGCCTATTTTCTGTTCTCTTTGCTGAACCTTCATTTCCCTGTTACTGGGTTTGAATTCAAACGTAATTTTCAGGACAGAATTCAAAAAGTTCTTACAAATAGGAAACATTTTTGTTTCCTCTAGGGAGCTCATGTAGCAAAACAATTTGAAGAGACTTACCTTGAAGAGTCTAAACTGCTAATATCTATAATTTTGGGAGTCTCTGGATGTTTTCCTGCATGTCACAGCAGATTGGAGGGCAGCTTTCCGTGCCTGGGAAGAAGACTTTTGAAGGAGTTTCCATTTTCAAAGGAGGTTTTACAAATCCTCCATGCACAATTGCTAAGACAGTGTCTATGCCAATGCCTCTAAATGGCAAAATTTCAGCCTGCTCTCATACGTGTGGGTGAGTGGGTAAGAAGGAATTGTTTCAAGGCTTGAGTTTTTGGCTTTCTAGTCTCCTTCAGCGTGGTTCTGGTATTTCATAGGCATTAATTCTGAGGTTACTGGCAAATGGAGGAAGCAGACAGGAGAGGGCCTCATGCTGCCCTGCTTGGACCTCTGAGGCACACACCATTTTATCCCCTGAAGTAATTCCAGAATTTTACTGGAAAAAATTACTTTCTAGATCTTTAAAGGACAGAAAAACTGCTGAGTTTTCTGTGTCTAGAAAGCTGCCAAGAAGAGACTCCCAATTCCCATGACATCTCCCACACATATGCTCTAAAAAATGCAAAATAGATTCATAAATCAGGGATGGTTTAGAATATTGTTGGATGGAAGACACTATACAAAACAAAACATCAAGCACTTCTTTCTCTATAGAAACAAGTGTTAACTGCTCAAGAATCCTCAATATATTTATATGCAGACATTCTAAAATTTATCTCAGAAACATTTTGCTTGCCAAGTTTCATCTGGTCATATATTTGCTTACTCCTTTGTGTAGCTGAAAAAGAAGTGAGAATGTAAGGTTTTACTTTCACCCACGCTGAAGGAAATGTGTGCCATTTTAGAAAAATAACTTAATCTCTCCCAAATGCCTCCTCTTTTTTAGCAGGCTCTGAACCTACGTAGTGAGTCTTAGATTGCTCATATTTGCAGATTAAGAGGAAAAGAAGGGATGTCAGAATCAAATGGGTGTGAAAAATGTAGAACAAAACCCAAGGGTGTAAAGAAACTGAAAAAGAAAAACACTCCTGATAAGTATTTTCTTCTCCAATAAGGCAGCGAGACAGGCTGAATATGAGGAGAATGGAAAAGAAAGCTCTTAACTGTTGGTTCAGTGCTTGGTTTAACTCTCGGTTTGACAAGCCCTGCCCCGCTGTGTGACGCTACGCGCTGACACCGGCCGTGTTTCCCATCCTGGCAGTGTCGGGGCTGTCCCCATCTGTCACCGCTGTCACCGCTCACGGCTGGCGCGGGCCTGCCACCTGAGCTTTGGCTTGCTCACCTTGCGGAAGGCTGTCTCGCATGTTGGAGAAACAGCGTGCATTTTCCTGCGGGACTTCCGACTGCTCTGCAAATGAACCGAAAAGAGCTGGTGGATGCGCCGTCTTTGCTAAGGAAGTAACATTGAGGGGAACGAACGGCGTATTTATCTTTCAGACATTCTGTGCACCGTTAGCGGCTCGCAGGTGCCTGAGAGGCCGCACGAACGCGGCTGATCCGCGCCCCAGCTCACAGCGCACGGCCCCTCGGACCCGGGGCTACTCGGAAATTCACCAGGAGGGACCGGGACCGGGGCCACGCTCCGATCGTGCCCGGTGCCCGGTACCCGCCCCGGTGCCCGGCCCTCAGCCCGCCCTCAGCCCGCCCTCTCCCGGCCCTCAGCCCGCCCTCTCCCGGCCCTCAGCCCGCCCTCTCCCGGCCCTCAGCCCGCCCTCTCCCGGCCCTCAGCCCGCCCTCAGCCCCGCCCTCTCCCCGCCCTCTCCCGGCCCTCAGCCCGCCCTCTCCCCGCCCTCTCCCGGCCCTCAGCCCGCCCTCTCCCGGCCCTCAGCCCGCCCTCAGCCCCGCCCTCTCCCCGCCCTCTCCCGGCCCTCAGCCCGCCCTCAGCCCCGCCCTCAGCCCGCCCTCACCGCGGTCCCGCCTCTCCCCCCGCCCCTCACGTGCCCGCCCCCGCGCTCGGCCAATCAGGGGCCGCCCCGCTGGCCCTGTGCATTGCCCCGCAGCTCGGCCAAGATGGCGGCGCCGCTCGCCCCGCTGGTGCTGCTTCTGCTCGCCCTCGGCCGCCCGGCGCTCTCCGGTGCACAGGCCACGGAGGGCGCGGCGGCTGCGCCGCATCGGCGCTTCGAGTACAAGTACAGCTTCAAAGGGCCGCACCTGGTGCAGGCGGATGGCACGGTGCCGTTCTGGGTGCACACGGGCAGTAAGTGCCGGGCGGGGGTGCCGGGGCCGGGCCGGCGGCGTTCCCGGGGTGGAGGCGGCAGGGTCCGCTCGGGGGACGCGGGCTCTCGGGGAGAAGCCGCGGGCGAAGCTGGCCGTAGGTGCCGGCCGTGCCCTCGGGCTCCACGTGGCACGGGAGATGCGGCGGCGGCGAGGAGGTGCCCGGGCCCGCCCGCAGGTGCGAAGGCGCCCATGGCCCGATGGGCTCGTGGTGCGGCGGCCGCGGGCCCGGGGAGGGCACTGGCGGCGCTGCCGGGAAGTGCTGATGTGTCACTGCTGCCGCGCTCCAGCTCGGCCCGGGCCCTGCTGCCACACAAACCGCTGGCTTTCGGCGTCTCAAAGCTCGAAATGCAAATAGGACTTGGTTGAAGAGCGTTTGTTTCTGTGCGCTCTGGGTTAAGGGTTCCGTGGTGCTCCCAAAGGCTCGTTGCCTTTCCTGGGTGTCCCCCCTTGTGAAATGTGTTGACATTTACAGTTCCATCTTCACAGTTTCTCTGCAGTAACTTCTGTGGTTTTGGTTTTTGTCAGACTTTAACTTAGTTGCTACTGCTTAATTCTCAAATGTACCTTTTTTTTTACTTGACGTCATGATGCAAGTGACATGAAGGCAACTGTCTATAGATGAGTTTTTCCCCCTTCTTTTTCAAGAAAATAATCCCTGAAAGTAATGTTCTTTAATGCAAGCAAATGAATCTCTCTCTGAATGTATGCCTGTCGTTCTTTTGTACTGCTAAGCAGAAAGTTAGAACATCTTGTTTTCTTTATAGATGCCATCCCAAGTGCAGATCAGATCCGTATAACAACCTCCTTGAAAAGCCAGAAGGGCTCCGTGTGGACAAAAAACAAATCAATATTTGAATACTGGGAAGTAGAAGTGACCTTTCGAGTTACAGGAAGAGGCCGCATTGGAGCTGATGGATTGGTAGGAGCGGTTTAATGTAACTGAGAAGAACAAATGTGCTTTAAAAGTGAATCTTGACTTATGACGTTTTGCTTTCTTCATAGGCAATCTGGTTTACGGAAGAGCAAGGCTTGGAAGGTCCTGTTTTCGGGGCAGCTGATAAATGGAACGGTGTTGGAATTTTCTTTGATTCGTTTGACAATGATGGGAAGGTTGGTTGGAAGGAAACTCTTGCAGCAAAGATGACAAATTCATTTCCTGCCTGTTGAGGAAGAAGCTACGATGTTGTTTTCTTACTCTTCCCCTCTTTCACTTTAAAGGCTAAAATTAGTCAGGTTTCCCTTCCACTGGAAACACCAATTTCTATGCATGTCTTCAGAGATGCTCTTTTTCTTGGGAGAAATCTGCTTTGAGGCAGCTCAGCAGCAAAGATTTTGTAGCTGATGAGAATGACAGTTGCTGTATTCAATTCTCAATTTTCCAGTCCAGAATGATCCTGAAACTTAAAGAATACGTAGTAGGTCTGCTTGGGTGCTATTGCTTTCCCTGCACAACTTTGGCTTGCTTGTAGATGTTTTAGACTGATTTTAGCAGAAGGCTTTCACAGATGTTGCTGATATTTCCCTTCACATTAAACTAATCCATTTGTGTGCCATGTCTTTCCCTAGAAAAACAATCCCGGAGTGATTGTTGTAGGCAACAATGGAAAGCTGCTGTATGACCATCAGAAGTAAGTTTATTTTCAGCGTTATTGCTGAATGCTTGCTTTTGAATGATGAATTGTTCCATTAAACCCTTTAAGAAGCATTATAAAGGCTTCTTTCATACAAAACTTTGTTGTTTCCTTTACATTTGATGGTTTTTATTTGTTAAAACACTGCTTTGGCAGTAACAGCAGAGAAATTGGCAACTGATGGATATTTTATTGGCATATGCCCTTTGGGATGGATGAACTCAGATGAATACAGGTACAGTACAGACTATTGCTTATGGGGATCCTCCACACACAGATAATAATTGGCAGAAGTGACTGACTGAAAGCAAATTGCTGTTAAATTAGTTGTATTAATTTTGGTTTCCAATTGTTTATCAGCAGCACAATGGACACCTTTTTGGATTTCGGAGAGGAGAGGTGTCTAGCTCAGTTGGTGCAGTTATTTCCATCTAGGTTCCTGGGTGCGGGAATATATCAAAAAATTGTATCTTAGGATGTATCTCAGAAAACAGACCTCCCCATTGCTGCATTCCCTCTGCATTGTGTCCTGAGTACAGCATGCAGTCAGTACTGGAGATCCCTGCAGAAAGCTCAGTGCAATTGCAGAACAGCCTGGAAAAGCTTGCAGATTGAAAAACTGTGCTGAGGTTGCTTAGTGAGAGTCAGACCCTTTTTTGTTGCAGCTGATTAATGATAACACAGAGTTTTATTGATGTTCCCTTTTTGCACAGCGATGGATCCACGCAAGCCCTGGCATCCTGTCAGAGGGACTTTCGGAACAAGCCCTATCCTGTGCGAGTCAAGATCACCTACTACCAAAAAACACTGACTGTGAGTCCCAAATAACACAATTACTTGTTTTTCTCAGCTTCTTAAATGGGAGATTGGATTTTCCCAGAGTTGCAACAAATATGCCAGTTCCAGCGTTTTGGCTGCATTGCAATGCAGGTATTGCTGATTTTTCTGATGTGACTTAGGAGGCAGTTGTGCAAATGATATGCTCATGATATGCTCAAACCCTTCTGTTGCTCTGGACTTGCCTGGAGAGGTGTCCCAAAGCCAGGATCTGTTTTAGCTACCGGTGATTGAGCTGCTCCTGAGCTTGGTATTTCTTAAGCTAATCTAAGAGTTACAGAGGGTTTTATAGCTGATTTTTGAACCAGAGGTTCTTGAAATGTGGCTAAAACCCTAAAACTCTTCAACAGTAGATTTAAATTTTCTACTTGGGGCTTCTCACCTCCAAGAAATAGTAGGGCTTTCAAGACTAAAGACTAAAACCCACTGGTATAAGGGGGTCTTTAAGGCTTCTCTAAATACTAGCTGATTGTGAATTCCTTCTAGGTAAGGAGAGAAAAATACTAATATGGTGCCAGGTTGTGAAAGCTACAGAGTGTGTGTTTGTTGGCACCTGATCCCTTCTGGAAAGGTGCTGTTCATACATTCACAGGTAGCAGCCATAAAGTGCAGAGCTATCATTTTGTAGTAGAAGTTTCTCTAAAAGTAGACATGACTGTACCTAGAAGAGGGCAGACCTTGTACTGTGTTGTCATGGGAAAAGCTGCCTGTCACTCCTGAATGAAAGTTAAACTTCAGCCTCCAAGGCTGCTCCGTTCTCACCTGGGGCCTGATGCCTCCTCTGGGAGCTCCATGTCCCAGATGTGGCTGCTAAACTTAGCAGTTCTCTCTTTCTCTGGGGATGCATCTGCAGAATTTCCTTCAGCTTTGAATCACAACTGCAAGGGATGACTGGTGTAGATCAGTTCTGTGTTGCCCAGAACCTTCTTAGGATGTGGACTTTTGCAAATAGAATGCTTATGTAAAATGTTGGTAAAAATGTCTCTTTCAAACATAAATAGTTTTTTATGAGCTGAGTTACCCAATAAAGTTGTATTTTGTGAGCATTACTGCGAACTGACAAAAAAATTAACACAAAAATGTGGTGAAAATCATAAGTGTTTGTCCTTTTAGGTATTAATTAATAATGGCTTTACTCCGGATAAAGAGGACTACGAGTTTTGTGCCAAAGTGGAAGATATGGTGTTGCCATCTCAAGGGTATTTTGGAATATCTGCAGCCACAGGGGGACTTGCAGGTAGAAAACGTTAAAAATTATGGCAAATGCTGTGGGGACTTGTAAGGCTTGCAAGAAAGTTTGGTTGGGTGGTTGGGTTTTAACTACTCATGTTGATCCATTATACTAATTTTTGACCATGGGGATGTAATGAACCCTCTTACAGTCCCAAATTACTTACATGCTTTGGACTTTTCCTTGCTGCAGCTAAAGAGTTTTCATTTTTTCCTGACAAAGCCCCTGTAGATTCTCATTCCCCACTGCACAAACACTTGTGAGGATGCAGTTTTTTGAAGATCCTTTGCAAGTGTAAGGTTGGCTTGGGAGTTAGACACATTTGTAAGGTGGTTTTTTGTTTGTTTGTTGAATACAGATGACCATGATGTGCTGTCATTTCTGACCTTCCAGTTGACTGAACCTGGGAAGGAAGCAGTAAGAATTTTTATGCATGATTAGTAAAATATTTTATTGTACATATTATTGTATGTGCAGCACCAAATTATGGTATTTCCTCTTAAGTCGTACGTGGCATTCCTGTCTCACAATTTTGACATGTGGCTGTGCTGTCATGTGGTTTAGAAAAATTAAACTAGTATTGTAATGTTTCAGTAATATTGTCATTAATGTTCTCAAGACCAGAATTCTGGAAGCACCACTGAAGCAACAAAACTCATGATGTTAAATCAAACCATGCAGTATTATAAAGTACATTTTCTTTTGGAAGTGGGCAAATATCTGTTCTCACTTTCAACTTTCCTTACTTCTAGGATGATTCCATACTGCTAAAAAGCATTTATGCTTGTTAAACTTGTTTTAATTTTGTATTGGGAAAATTTTCTATTGGATCTACATGGGAATGTGTGATTTTTCACTTCAGTTGAATGTAGAATGTGCTGCAGTAATTTTGTTAGGTGTTCACTTCTGAAATCTGACCAGGAGAGTCAGTTGTGTTAAGAGTGGGGAAGAACATGAAAAAATCTCACACGTGCCCTTCCTTCTGATAATGTTTTAAAGCCAACACCAGATGCAGAAATCCCTCAGAAAGATAAAGAGAAGTATCAAGAAGAGTTTGAACACTTTCAGCAAGAATTGGACAAGAAGAAGGAAGAATTTCAAAGGGAACATCCTGATGTGCAAGGACAGCCAGGTAAGTTATTTGAGCTATTTTTCAGTTGTCCAGGAAAACATTTGTTTTCCAGGATGTTCTGAACTAGGGATACTCTGGCTGATCTTGCTAAGCTCCCACTGATGTTACTTACATTATTTTAAAATCTTTACTGTAATTTGTTTCCTGTTTCTAAAGTTATCCTGGTGGTGCCTGTATTGAGAACAAAATGAATGACTGGAAACATGGTGGGAATTATGAACAACAGAAGGGAGAGGAGGTCATGCATCTCTGTAAGGTGGTGATTAAGACAGCATGGCCTTTTTCATTAAAGGACATCTTTTTGGTCTGTTTCTGCACATTCATAGAAAACTTTTTTAAAGGTGGCCTGTGCATATCTTGGAACATGTGCTTACCATGGAAAAGCTTTTTAATGCTTGCCTAATGCTGGGCAGACAAGAACCCAATTATTTGAAAATATAATGGAAGTCATTTGTTACTTCCGTGGATTTTAATAGCCGTATGTGACTGCAAATACACCGGGAATGTACTTGGGGCATCTAGAGGTGAAATTTCAGGTTGTCACCTTTATTGCACAGTGATACATTATGACATTATGTTCTAAAGGTCCTATAGGTTATTTTGATCTGCATTTTTGAGATATGGTTCAGCCTTTCTTTGATAAGAAATAATCCCTTTGCCACAGAGTCTTGTGGACGTTGGGATGGTGAAGTTGTAGGAGAAGGTAGATGGATGTGAATATGTTAAGGGAGCAAGGAGAATGATCCAATGCAACTTGTGAGGGATGTGCACATGTGTAAAAAGCCCCTGTGTTTTTTCTTAGCAGCAGATGATGTTTTTGAAACTGTGAGTGATCGTGAACTGAGGCAAATCTTTGAGGGGCAGAATCGAATTCACCTGGAAATCAAACAGCTTAACAGACAGCTGGACATGATTCTGGATGAGCAGAGGAAATATGTCTCTGCAGTCACAGAAGAGATTGCCAAAAGAGGAGCTGGGTCTCCAGGTCAGCAGGGACAGGTAAATAAACCCCATGGTGATTCAGAGCCCAGCCTGATTCCAGCTGTGGGATTAATTTTTTTTTCCAAGATATGTTGATCTTTTTTCCCCCCTGCCCCTACCAGGTTTTCCAGCAAGAGATAGAGACAGTTGTGAAAACCCAAGAAGAGGTCATTAGACAAGTAAAGGAAATGAGGTAAACACCTTCCAAATATTATGGCTGTGGTTTGAATTTTATAATTTCCATTTAAATCCTCTGTATTATTTCAGTGAGACAGTATTGACAAACTTGACGTTTGTGTCAGTTCCTTAGTGAAGACTCCCTGCATATATTTAATTTCTGTAATAAAGTCAGTTCATGCCCCAACGATTGCTAAGAGCCATAACTTGTCTCTTTTTTATAATGAAATTCCATTATTTATATAATGAAATTCAACAGCTTAGTTCAGCCCCTTTAAAAACAATGAAGTAAACCCCTTATCTTGAACATGCTATACTGCTGAAATAGATTTGTGAAGATGCTTGTGTTTGATGGGGGTGTCTCAGTACTCCCTTTAAGATGTTTTACTGTTGCTGTCTTAATCAGGAATGGCTTTAGCCTGGTTTAGCCCTTCATTTGCGGCAGCTAAAACATAGCATTACTTACCTTGTATTTAAAAAAATAAGGAGAAAAACAATTCCTTCAGTTGTGCTTCCCCCACCCCATATTAGTTTAAGGGCAGCTCCTGTGATTTATCTAAGTAGGTCACTTTTTTGTGGAATAAAGATTAGAGTGCTTCCATTTTTGCACTTGTTCTTCCACAGAAGCTTTTATGTTAATATTCTTGACAAATCTTTATACCTTGCAAGCAAATTAGATTTTCTTGTTAACATTGGCAGTCTGCCCTTTTAGTGACTACTTACCAGCTCACAGTTTGCGTAACATCATCTTAATACTTTTCTTAGATTAAGGAAATGCTTTATTTAGAGAGAGAAATAAACAGCCCCTCTGTGCATCGCTTGTCATCCCGCAGGAAAAGGACTTAGGGGCCAAGTAATTTTCTTGGCAAGATTGTGGATTTCTTATCACCTGATTACAGAAGAATCTTGCATGTTCCTACAATAGAAACTGTCAGCAGGGTGTTATTAATGCAAAAGTCAATAGAAATTCGATTTGATACAGGCGTGTCTATTAAGGGAAGTTATTTTGCTTTTAACAAAGTCTGGATTGGTCTGGGGGAAGGCGGGTGTGCAGATTTCTGTTCATTATGTAGAGATGGTTCTGTTAGGAGGGAGAAGAACCAAGGGAGTGTCCCACTTGTGTTATAACACTGTGAGGTGTGTGGAAAGACTGAATTACTGGCAGTGGGCATGAGGCAGTGGACATGACAGGTTATTTAAGGTAAAACCTTCCAGTGAGAAATTTACTTCTAAAATTATCATTATCACATTAATTGCAAGTCCAGGTAAATGAAAAATTGCTGACCACTCTACAGAGAGTTAGGAGTGCTCCATGAAAGCGTTGAAGTGTGCTTCCATCTCGACCAAATGGAAAGTTTTAAATAAATTAAACAGAAATCCAGAGGCATACATTTTGATTGTCTGTTCTGTTAATAATGAAGAGATTATCATTCACATGATAAATATTTTTGCTGTAGAATAATCCTCTTTGCAACTCAAAAGAAACAGCACAGTAGGGGAAAATTATATAAACATATTGATTAGAGATTAAGGTTTTTTTCTTTCATTGACTAGTTTACTTCAAACCAAATTAGATATGAAACCTCAAGTTTTTCTGGATTTAATTTCATTTGTTGTAGAAGGAAAATGAATTCACAATAAGATAATATTAAGTATTTTGACAATGCATATGGGAATTGAGTTCCTCGTATAAATGGTAATCACAAAACAAGGATGTATCTAAATCTTTTCTTATCCCTAAAGCCTCTTCCTTGTTTTTATTTCTTACATGACTGATTTTATTTATTTATTTATTTGTTTTTCAAACAGCTTTTGGGTTTCTGCAAAGATTGCATTAAACTCTGCTGATCCTAGAGCCCTGGCCAGCGCCTGAGACAGAACTCTTGTTCTGTAGCCCTCAGCAGTCAGGCAGGCAAAGCAGATGTCTGGCAACAGAATATTTGCTAGTTCTTATTCTCAGCGTGACTGAGAGATGGGGCACTCTGCAATTGGCAGCTGTCTGCACAATGAGCGATTTTTAAAAATCGTAGTTTGGCTAAAGGATTATTTCTTGAGAGGTATTCTTGAAAGCTAGTAGCATTTGCTGCTTTTTGGTGCAATTATGTATTTCAGCCTAATTCAAATGAGCTAAAAGCTGTCCAGAATAGCTGCTGTTTGTAGAAAGGCTGGTGTGTGACGAAAGCTGGTTTGTTGTTTGTCTTGTTTCAGAAGTTCTGTGACTGATGCTCTGAGGTCCATCAGTGGGGCTCAGCACCCTGGCTCTGCAGGAGTCTATGAAACAACCCAGCACTTCAATGACATCAAAGAACACCTTCACGTAGTGAAGAGGGACATAGAGCACTTGGTGCAGCGCAACACGGTAATTTATGTGCTGCGAGTGTAAGTGTGAGTGTAACACGGCTTTCTCTGGCTCTTAGTGAAAAGCTAGGGAGAGCCAGCATGCAATTTAGGGAGCAATTAATCCTTCATTAAGCTGCTTCACTAAAACTATGCTGCCTTGACCTAACTGCATGATCTGGGTCTTGATGAGAAGTTTTGCACAAAGAGCATGATTTTTAGTCTAATTTCCTGTGGAAACAAGGTCAAGCAATTAGGTTTTCTAGGTGCTTTCTTTTTGTGTTTCCCCCCCTACTTAACAGCTCTGTACAGAGGAGATTCTGTGGTGCTTCTGCACACAAGGGAGAGCTTTAATCAGGGAAAACTCAGGCAGGCTCTGCTTAAGGCTTCTTAATACAAAAAAAAAAAGACTGTGTTCACATTCAGCAATACCTTAGTCTAGCCTAGGTAGCAGTTAAGCTGAATTAGCTTATGATCTGTAGAAGGTCCTTGATTAATTTACCGTATTTATGGATTCTTTCCTATGTAAGCCTCAATTTAACATCAGGTAATTTGTCTGAGAAGTGTAAAGGTGGGAGGGGAGAGTGAGATGAGTAGTAAGATTATTTTTTCAGAGTACTGTAGTTTCTCTCCATCATCTCTGATTTTTACATCACATTGCAAAGCCCTTGTTTTTTGAGTCTTCTGATGGGATGTCTTGTTTGCTCTTTTCTTGGTTTTTAGCCATCTGGTGAGAAACAAAAGTGTCCAGAGTTGCCACCGTTTCCATCCTGCTTATCTACAATGCATTTCTTCGTATTTGTGGCAGTGCAAACTGTGTTATTCATTGGTTATGTAATGTATAGGTAAGTCTCGTGTGGCTTAAAGACAGCAGGGCAAATAGTTTTAGAACTGCTGACTGATAATGTCATTGGAATGGTATAATTGTGTTAATCTTGTTAAAGCAAGCAATCATTCCGATTGGAAGAGACCTTGGGAGGTCTCCAGTTCAGTCTTCTGCTCCAAACGGGGTCCATGCTGAATTCAGATAGGGTCACTTGGGGTTTAAACGGGTCAGGCCTTCAAAACCTCTGAGAATGCAAAATTTACCATTTCCAGAACCCACTGGAAATGCTGAATTATCATAATGAAATTTGGTTTATTCTATCCCCATTCACCCACCATGTATCAAGTGGGAACCTGACCTGGTTCAACCTGACTGTTGTGTCCTTTTTTTTCCTTTGCTTGGCTTTGCTTTTCTTTTTTCTTTTTTCTTTTTTCTTTTTTCTTTTTTCTTTTTTCTTTTTTCTTTTTTCTTTTTTCTTTTTTCTTTTTTCTTTTTTCTTTTTTCTTTTTTCTTTTTTCTTTTTTCTTTTTTCTTTTTTCTTTTCACTGGGATGGTCTTTCTCTTCTCTTCCCCCTCCTTGTGACGTCATAATGTGGAATTCTATTTGCATTGATGAAAAGGACAACCTCCATGCTTGGTAGTGTTTTTGCCATGAGCTGGAATGATGATTTCCAAGACAAACAAGGAGCTGGTCCCCTGCAGTTCTTTGTAATTCCAGCACCTGGATGTGGTTGATCCACAGTGTCTGTATCCACTAAGAAAACTAATGATCTGTGCCAGAGGGTAAAAGGAAATCCCTCTTAAAGTCAATTCTTTCCCTGATATTTAGGCAAATCAGATACTGAGAAGCTTCAGAAAATGTTCAAGAGTATTTTAAAAGTCAGTTTGTTTGTTCACGTGGGGTTGTTTGTTTTTTTTCCTTTTGTGTCTGATGCAAAATTGGAAGTCCAGTGATGCTACCTGTGTCTTTGTGAATGGAAAAAAAATATTCTGTTTTTGTGATATGACTTATATTTTCTCTAAGTCTCTATTAATAAGGATTGGAATCTCCTAATCTTCAAATAAATGAAAATGTAAAGCAGTTAGCTAGTTTCAAATTAAAAAGACTTGAAGAATTATTTTCTGCCTTTTCTTTCAGGAGCCAACAAGAAGCAGCAGCCAAAAAGTTCTTTTGATGACCCTTTCCGTTTGTGTGTACATAACACCAGTCTGTATGCACAGAAAATTCTACGCTTCTGTAAATAAGGGAAATTTTAGTGTTGGATATCGTTCAATATTATAAATTATTGAATTTTGTTAAATAAAATGAGTTCCCATTTAAAGTGTTGATGCTAAAAACAGGGAGCAATTGCTGGATGGGGTAAGACAGTGCACCCTGTCTGTGTTTTCAGCTGACTTTCTCACAAATACTGAAAGGCAAACTCCCCGTTCCTCTGCTTTTGTTAAGATTCCAGAGGAGGAGTTGAAACACCCAGGCTTGGTGTTTGTTCAGAGTGTGAATTGCAGATGGATGATTTGTGCAGAAAACTTGCTACTAAGTGTCCTGACATAGCAGTTAAAAAAAAATAAATAAATAAAAAGAAGGTAAAAAATCCCAGACCTCAAAGAACCATTCTTCTGTGGGATTTGGGTTTTTTTTAGCAGGTAAAAATTTATTATAGACATTTTATTTGTTTACCACTTGGATTTAACAGTATAGGAATATTTTAGTTAATTCTTATTTAAACCCTTTTTAATATGTGGACACAAAGACAGGCCTTTTGATATACTCTTGATACTTGATGTAAAAAAACAGTTATACAGAACATGCAAAGAAAGGCTTCTCTCCCTGTTTTGCAGTTTGATTTTGGGCAGTGAGAAAAAATGTGATAAAGTAGTTTCTTCAAGTACGTTGTGGGGCTGATTTCTTTTTTCATGGTTTCAAGTCTGTCTGTAATTTTTTGGGGAGATTTGTAGAACTTTCCCAACAAAGGTGATTGGTTTATCCATCTTCCAGTCTGATTGTATCAAGGATGTATTTAGTGTGTGAATTTGTCTTTACTTTTCTAAAGCTGTCTTGTGTCTTTCATGTATCAAGTACAGATACTTTGGTTTAAATCTTGACATGGTGAGTATTGTAAACTGCAACTATTGAGTGTTAACCCATTTCTTTACAAACTTGCTTCAGACATGTTTGTTAATCTGTAGAACCAGTGTTTTGTGTCAATTCCTGTTTGGATATCAAAAGCATAAGACTGAACTTGTGTCTTTGATACTGCTTATCAAGTGAACATTTGCTTCAGGAAAGAAAGAAAAAAAGCAGAGGGCCCAACTTAGGAATGTGAAATTAATTGATTTTGCCTTGTTTACATATCTGTGGTAACTTTGTCCTTGAGTTGTATGTAGAATTAGAATAAGTATTTCTGTGGTTTCCTAAATTCTATAAAATACACAAATGCATCAGGATATTTCACTTAGAACTGTTAATCTGTTTATCTGAATCTGCAAAAAATGATCTGTAATGTGACTACTCCTATTGCATTTCTGCAGTCTGCTCCCTTGGAGTGCAACACGTGCTGCCAAATTCACTGTAATGAAGAACACTTCAGTATCGTGCCTGTCAGTTTGGAAAAATGATAAATCTATGCAATATATTTTGTTACTTTAAGAACAGTGTCCAAAAAGCGAATGTCTGTGTATACTAAGAAAATGACACTGGCTACACACCAATTAACACATCTGCAGTATGGAGGATACTCCAAGCGGTATAGCTTTATAGATTCATTTCTAAATTTGAGCAGATTTTGGTGTACTAATGAGAAAAACTACTGCCTCAGGCTAATCAATGAATAAACAACTTTTCAGATAAAGCAGAATAACCCACTGGAATTAATCTCTTCGGTTCTTTCAACACCAGCAAATATTTCCAGGTGCCTTGAGTCTAAGCTATTACAACCCGGACTCTTGTAATGAAACTTACTATATTTTCTTAAATGGTTCTGAAATTGTACAGTGGTGTTTCCTTTCAGTTGCAGACCTTCTTGCATCAACGCAACATCCAAACAGAACTCCTGTCACAGCAGGCTTTGCAAAACCCCTTATGCAGAAAGTATTTTGATACATATCTGGCAGAATGAGGGGCAGTTCTGATGTGTCCATTGGAATGAGCCTGGATTTTTGTTACTGTGAATTTACCCACCCATTCTTTTGGTTTAAAGCTGGAGCAGCCCCTTCTTCTGTTTGTTTGGTTAGAAAGAAGGGCAGCTTGGGGCGATGTCTAGACGGAAGCTTGGAGCCTTCTGTTTTCAGGAGGAGCCTGCTGGGTCAGACGTGGCTTGCACACGCTATGAGAAAACTTCTGTGGTAGGGAACAGAAGGTCTGATATGGGACACCACAAAACTGGGGACTTTGCTTCATGATTCATCTCATGGCTGACTCCCTTGGAGCTTCCATAACTCACTGGATCAAAAGAAAACTGCCAGCTGCCCAGCTCAACTTTGGTCCTGTCTGTTCTTGAAGTGATAGCAACAAATTAGGATTCTGAGAATATTTTTCAGTCAATGTAGCCTCCTGCTAGGTGTCTTTCAGCAGTGACAATGTGTTTGATTCTTATCCAGAAAGGTTTCACAGCTAGGAGGAAAAGATGCAGAATGCAGTTGGACAGTATTAGGGAGAACAGGTTATATTTGAATCGTGGGTAATAAGTGCAAATATTTGGCAATGACAAAATAATGGGCTTGCACTGGTGGGGGTTTGTTAAACACATGGTCACCCCTGAACCTTTCACAAGTCAAATGCGCAATATGGTTTGTAAATGACCTGGTTTACGGTTTGTAAATTAATTGCTCTGGTTTGTAACTTCTGTGGGAAAAAAATCTGACCTTTCTCAATGATCGATGACTGTAACACCAAAAAAAAAGTCAACTTTTTTCTTTTTATTATTTTAAATTCAAACGGCTGACAGTTTCATGTTTGTTTCTGACTGATGTAAATTGATACTTGGAGTTCAGAGATAACCTTATTTGAATAAAGGTGCATATTTTTAGTAAGCCTTTTTCTTTTCGTTTGGTACATGTGCATGAAATCTAAGCAAGTGTATTTGAAGTATTCTTTACCCTCAGTTCAGAGTGAGAACACTTAGAGATCTGGGTTTAGTTCTACCTAACACTGGGGAGTTAATGGCATTTTGAGTCTGAATTCCCTCTGTGACTTTTTCCCAGCCAGGAGCAAGTTTTTTAGCAAGTGGAGGACAGGAATCTTGAATTTAATCTATTCTAGGTCACAAAACCCTAAAACACTTATTTCTGATGGTCCAGCTGCTAGAAAAGGCTACATCCTCTTGGTAGAGGGATGAAGTAGGGGCAGAGTCCTGGTTCTTTCAAGAACACGTAAGTATTTTTGCATTATGTGACTGGTAGAAACAAAGAATCTAGAAAAGATTTGGAGTTTGGATGTCATTTTTGGGCTGGCCTCTGGAATTTGCCTGTTTCAAGACTGAATTCTGTGCAGGGGTTAGAGATCTGTGTGTTCCTTGGGTGTGGAACACAGGCTTTTATATATCACCCACTTTCATCAGATAAAAGAGGAACAGTCTTTAATTTTGATTTTGCTTAAACTAGAAGGAAAAGACATAGATTTAAAGCAAAGCAAGTGGCAGCATGTGTACTTAATTAGCGGCTGTTTTGTATGTTCTCATGAAGTCTGGGGTTGCTGCCATCAACAAAAAGCAGGAAGTTTCTGAACTGCAATGGAACACCTGCCTGGGACAGAATCACTCTGGGGTGAGCTGTGCCTTTTGTCACTAGTCTCTCCTGTGTTTCTCAGCAGCTTCAGTGCCAATAGGCCCAGTAGCTTTTGAAGCCCTCTTTGTTATCTTTGATCTCAACATGGGAAAGCCTTTTGCTGATTGTGAAGTTGAGAGCTGGAGGGCAAGACCTCTTAGCAGTCTCTCCCCAAGCCAGTCCTCGCCTTTCTCAATCCCGTGAAAGCATCAGTTCTAGGCACAAAATTATGTTAGAAACATTTCTAGAGGGATCAAAGCCTACAGCAAAGTCAGGGAAGCTTCTTTTCAGTTAAGACCAAGAGCACAAAGTTTAACAGATACCACTTTCCATACACTTGGAGAAGACCCTTGAGACCTAACACTGGAAAAATCAGTGTTTACGAAGTTCCAGCTAGGAGAATTTTAAATAATGATGAAGTAGTTGTTACTTGGAATTCACAATTCTGAGTGATAGTTTCAAAAAGTGTTTCTTGTTTAGTCACTAATAATCCCGGATTTCAGAATGTCCTGTGGTGGTTTTTTTTCTTGTTGTTTTGCTTTGAGGTTCTTTGGTTTGGTTTGGTTTTGGGGTTTTTTTTGGTGGCTTTTTTTCGTGATGTTTTGTTTTTGCTCTATTTTTTTAATAGTAATAGGTCTGCTTTAATTAGAAAGGCTGTAATATAGATTAAGGCATTAGGCAAATTGGAATCCTCCCATCTCTCAGTTCTCATTGAAATTTTGAGACTGCTGGGAGAACCATTTAGATAATCAAAATTCCAGAATGTTGCATTAAGGCACATGCAGTCATTGCAGTAGGATAAATGCTCAAAACCCAAACTCATGAACTTTGGAAACCTAGCAGGTGATTTTCTTTCTCAAAATAGACTATGACCTAGGTAGCAGATCCTGGAAATCTTCACCTGAGTTAGAGCTGGTGAGGACAATGATGTGACTAAAGGTTAGGAAGATAAGGACCAACAGAAACAATCTAGACCCAAAAGGTATCCATACTGTTTTCTGGCATACAGATTCAGATTTATTCACCCTTTATCAGCAGTTAGGATTACAAACAGCAGGTGTTTTATGCAGCACCAAAGGAGGGGTCTAGAGACAGCCTGGGGAAGAACAGACAGAAACCCAGAAGGAAGTACACTAGGAAGATCTGACTTGCTTTCTTTGGGGTTACTTTCTTGAAATAAAGCAAACATAACAGTGATGCCTCATTCATCTGCAAGATAAACCAACCATAGGAAGAGGGGCTGAAGAAAAACCACACAAAATATTTCTGTCCGGTGGGATAAAATATTCATGGATAAAAAGAATAAGGGGTTTGGCTTAATGAAGAATTCAAGTTTTCAAATCTCAGATCTGAAGGATTTCCGCTCAGTAGCCTGAATTTTGCTGTTTTCTTATGGCTATTGAGTCAAGCAGGTTTTAAATTCAGATCCAGGGAATGTTGTGATCTCTGTGAAAGTGAGAGCAAACTTCAAGACTGAAGATGTCAAAATGCTATTGCACACTACAATTGATTTTTGTGTGTGTGTGTGTACAATTAGCTTAAAGTATTAATGGAAAAAGTAGGTAGTTGCATCTAATGATTTTTTTTGAGTAATCTGAACCATCTGCCTCTATATATTAAGGAGTTCTTTCTTTAATCCAGATTATGGCTGACAAACTGGTTTTGGCATTCACGTTTCACTAGCACTGTGCCCTTGAAGAGCTGACGTGGCTGTAGAAACTCTCTCGCTTACAACTGTTGTGTTTGAAAACATTTTCTGTTTGGCTTTCTTGGAGTTGTTTTCTTATAGCTCCTTTTATTTTTCTTTTTTTTTTTTTTTTTTTTGTTTTTTTTTTGTTTTTTTTTTGTTTTTTTTTCCTTTTTTTGAGAAGATGGCCTTTCTAATGAAAAGTATGTTGAGCAACCAGGTAAAGAATTTGGGACTTGGAGGTGGAGGGGACGAAAGCAAAGAAGAAAGCACCCCTTCTGATCCAGCAGCAGCTGCAGGAATGACCAGAGAGGAGTATGAGGAATATCAAAAGCAAATGGTTGAGGAGAAGTGAGTACCTGTTCCCTTATTATGAGTACGGGGCTGATTCTTGGTAACTTTGTGCACATAAAAACAACCCAAGAAAAAGCTAAACATGCTGCTCTTCAGTATTTTTTTTTAAGTAGATGAATCTTTCCTAGAAAGACTTTCCAAAATAAAAGTTCCCCAGCTGGAAATGGTAAAATATTACATTTCCTCTTCCTGCCCCCCCTGTCCCCCATCTTGTAACTCTCTCCTATGCTTTCCTGCTCTCTCCACAGCTTGATATGCTGGACTCGTTCCTAGGTGATGTTACTTTATCTAGAAACATTTTCCAAGATGCTTGTAGTGCAGGATTTAATTCTCTAATGTATATGATTTGTTCTAGAACTCCATGTGGAGTACACTTTCAATATGTAATATTTCATTGTCCACATTTATTATGGCAGACCAGAAAAAGTACCGAGTGCTCATTTATCTTGAGCAAAGGTTCAAGATGTTTTTTTTTAAAACCAATTAAGTCTCAATTTTGTCTGTAAAGACAACCTTTATCAATTGCTGTGTTTATGAAAACAAGTAAAATGGAAGACTTGGCGTCTGTAGGGGTTCAAAGCATGCATAATTATAAATAAAACGATTGACTTTTAAATCTCAAATGCATCTGTTCCTCTAATGGTCAATTACATAATGGTTGTGTAAATCCTTCTTGTAAGATGATTATAGGTGCCAGGTTAATGACTGATGGAATTTGAGGTATCCAGGTCTGTATTTAGCATCAGACATTTCAATCAGGAAGCCCTGAAGAGGTCTCCTTTGGTCCAGAAAAAAAGTACAGAATGTTTTGCTCTGCCTTTTGTCAAGTGATATCTAAAAGAAATTACCACCTGCTGGCAGGAAGCTGCTTTAGGGAGACTGAGAAGAAGCACAGGATTCCTGGGACAGGGAAATGCCTGGGAAAAGAATTACTTGTGTACTATTTTAAGTGGGGCATGTGTCCTATCCCTGCTGAACTGTACTGAGGAAGCAGGGCAGGAATACCCCCACAGGACAGTTAGAAACCGAGAGAAAAGATCATCTCTGGATGAGGTGTGGTGCTGTGTCAGAGGGCTCTGACATGGGCAGAACATGCTCCTGTTCCAAGGCCCCACGGATTTTGCCCAGTGCTCAGCTGTGCAGGAGTGGAGACCAGAAGGGTAAATATGCCCTGCTGAACTTGTGCTCAGGCAGTTTAGAACCAGTAACCAACCAGGCTTTGGGTACTTCTCAGATTTTAGATTTGTTTGTGGGGGTTTTGTTCTTAGAGGGAGAGAAATCCAAACGTTCATTTTGGAAGCAAAGGAAAAGTAGTATTTCTTTTTGGAAGTAGCTTTTACATGCCAGAATACCTATATTGAAATATGTTACCAAAAATCTTTGAGGAGACACATTTTGCAAATAAATGCATATGTAATCCAAAATAAAAAATGGTGCAGACCAGTTCTTAAATCTAAGGAAAACATTTTATAAAATCACAGATTAAGTCAGTGCTCTTCCATACAGGGAAGCTTCAGAATTCATTGCTCTTATGAAAAAAATAATGCACGAAGAAAGACGAGGAAAATTCACAGTAACAGAAGCACAGGAAGTGTGGCCCTTTGGCATCACTTTATTGCTATTGCTCCTTTTTTGCCTTTGGACAAGTTACTTATCTTGGGGAATAACTCCCATGTGTAGCTTTTTGCAGCCAAGCAACTGGTTTAGTTCAAAAGATTGTTTTTATTAGCATCTTGAGGGAACATTTTTTTCTGATTTCCAGGATGGAAAGAGATGCAGCATTTGCACAGAAAAAAGCAGAGCGAGCTGTTCTGAGGGTTCACCTGAGAGAAAAGTACAGACTGCCCAAGGTAAGCCTGTAGCTCATGAGCTCTTCTAGTCCAGAGGCCAAATTTCAACCAATTTTAAACTGCCCATTCTTTTTTCTTTAGTGATCTTGGCACTGTCAAATATTTTCAGGAAAACCAAAATATTGAAAGTAAAAGCTTCAAGCAACATATTTCAAATAATTTTTTAATTATTGTGTTATTTTGTAGGCTTCTGCCATGGGGAGCAGAGAGGTAATACAGGACAGAGTACTCTTTCCAGGGGTTTGGATCACACATTTGCTCTGATCTGTCACTGCTGGGAAGATGTTGGCATATTTCATTTATATCCCTCAAGGATATGTGCTTCTTAGCAATTTGAAAGTTTATTTGTATTACTCACCTGCCAGCTCTGAGTCATTACGACTAATTTTCTGATCAGTACTTTCCCATGCTTTTTGATTAATTAAAATGGAGAAAGGTAAAGAATCTCTCTCCTGTAAATTTAGCTGCTAAAAACTGTAAAAAATCCAAACCAGTCATTTAGGGACTCATCATACACAGAAAGAAACCAGCACCTGTAGCCTCATCTAGCCAAACTTTTAAATAAGCATTCAAAGTGGAGTTGGGTCACCTCCCAGTGGCTGTGTGGCTTCCAGAGGGAAGACAGGTGACATCTGAAGTCAGGTAAGATGTATTCCACCCCTAAGAGCCTGGTTCCTCTGGTGCTGTAGCTGGACAACGTACCCCGAGGGTGAGTTTAATTACAGAAAGATTAATTATGCAAAAAAATTAAGTCCAAGATTTTAAGTGATTGATTGGATTGGAGGCCTAAGTCTCTAAACACCAGCATTTTAATTAGCAGCTGAGGAGTAAAATATCATTAGGCCTTGCTTTCCTTTTGGAGGCATGGGCTGCCACAGCTCCTGAACAGCTTCACCCAGCGTCTTGCCAGAGCTTGCAGCTGCAAGAGGGGCTGCTTTGGAAAGCTCCAGCATACTCGAGTGTCCAGCTCTCAGCTAAACATCAGTGGAGCTGGGTGTCTCTGGTTTTCAAATTCTCCCCCTAGCAGTGCTTTTTACAGCTGGAGATGGTGTCCAGGTCACCAGCCCCCTTGGCTGAGCACTCAGAGACACACGAGTCTGCAGTGGTGCTCTGACCCATCTCCAGGAGGATCTTGGCTTTGGCATGTACCAAGTACTCTCTGGGGCCATATTTCAGTAATAACAGCAGAATATTTGTCTCCAAGGTAGGAGAGTAGCTCTAAGCCAGAAAACAATATTGCAGGACACGTTTTCCTGCATTTGTGTCTCCCTATATAGCATTTCTTGGTTTTCATCAGCCCTTATGAAAACATGTTATAGCAGGAAGAAAATGAAACTTCTACATGCATGCTAATGTGTCCCTGTAAAACAATTCAGGGCTGTAACACAACACACTGGCAGCAAATGCTCTCAGGCTTGTGATAATGTACTAAATATTTTGGAAGTTGAAAGTAATTTCAGGTAGCCTAGTATGGTCTAGAAACACTGAATATCACCAGTATCAATCACTAGCAAGCATTTTAAGCAAAAGCATGAAATTCAGGACTAAGCAGGGCCCCCCTTTGCCATGTAAAATCTAAAGCTCCATGCTATCTGGGCCAGATTTGTAAGAGAAAGTAGACCCTTAATGAACCTAATCCTATTAACAGAGTTGTCAACTTAGGTTTGTCATCAGAAAGATGTTTTTGGCCATGAGACACTTGATCTATGGACAACTTTTTCATCTTTGGTGTATTCAGTGCCTCACATATATATAAAACATTTTTAAAACTATATAAATATAGACATTAATATTTTAACAATAATTTTTTTTTAAACTCACCAAACTCTCTTATCCACTTGCTGCCTTTTTCCTGAGCTGGGATTCAGTAATCAATTGATTTCTGCAAGGTCTAAACACAGGGGCATGAGCTGATGGTGAGCTGCGGAAAGAGGAGTCCCAAGGCAGCTGCCAGTAGGGAGCAGTCCCACTCCCCAGCTCTGTGCTCCAGGCTGTGATCTCTGGCTTCTCTGAGGGTGTTCCTGAGCAGGAAAGCTGCTGGTTCCAACATCTGGCTCCTTGTCAACACAAGGGACTTGCAGCCCTTCAATTGCAAAAGGATGGTGTTGCTGCTGTATTGCTAATTTAAGTCCACCTGCAGGTCAAGGCAAGGTGAACTCTGATTTAGGATGTTACTGGTGCATTACAGGTGATGAATCACAGGATAAGGTCTGGAGTCAGCTACCTAAGGACGTCTGCACATAACCATAGGCAAATGTTATGGCAGGATAAGTCAGGCACAAGGAAAGCAGTACATCACATAGGGATGCTGGAAAAGAGTTTGGCTCCCTTGTGGATTAGTCTGTGAGCTTTGATCTTTTTGGTTTACAATCAGACTTCCTATAAGCAGCGTTGAACCAGCATTTGGTCTTCTTTGCTCCTTAAGTTGCACAGAAGACTTTAACATCGTTGTTCAGAGAAACGAAAGTGCCATTAAACAAACAATACCAAACTTTGATTGCTCTTCTCGCCTCGTGGAGGGCCGTGTGCTCCCTGTGAGGGAGCTTGACAAAACTTTCAGTGACAGAAGCTGCCTCCCTGAGGGACACGGCTGCTCCTGTGGGCACAGACTGTGTCTCCCCTGAGGGACATTGCTTTTCCTGCCCCGTGGACATGGAGCTGTCTAATGTTAAACTGTATCCTTTACCTGTGGGAGCCAGAGAAGTAATTTCCCCTGTGATGGTCAGATGGTGACCGTGTCCTGCTTGCACTATCTTAATCCTTCTCACATTCACCTTTTTTCTCATTTCTGTACACACTTAGTGCTACAAAATAAAGTTGGTATGCTTGAACTGGACCCTTGCACCTTAATTTGGGCAGAGGGCTTTACTGTCAAACTGTAACAAAGCAGGTATTTAGACAGTTTTCTGCTCGCACCTACCTGTGTATCGTTGTATATGTAAAGAGCTCTCTTGCATCTATAGCAAAACAGATCTGGGACTGGCTACATCAGAGGCATAATCAGGGTCAAAAAATATTACCGTGCACTCAGACTCCACCGCCAATGCTGCTGAATTGTCAGAATAATGTCTGACCCAGTTTTGGCCTGGGCACTCTCCCAGGCCGTTCCCACGGCCAGTTTGGGAGTTGGGACAGGCGTTCCCAATGGCAGTTAGATGGGACCACCCTGTTTGGTAGGGCAGCAGAGTTCAATAGCATCCCCGTGGGTTTTCCCAGGCCAGCTGGCCTTGGGGCAAGAGACCAGCGCCAGGCACATTTAATTTAGTGAAATAGACATTGGTTCTGTGTTCACTTTTCCATTTCAAATCCAAGTAAACAGGAATCAAATGCTCAAATGTTAGAAGGAAGCGAAGAGACCGTACGTGCATCATGTGCTTCTTTGCTTCTTGTTGAGCAGCCCCACCCTGTTGAAGCTCATTTTAGGCCTATTGAAGCTAAATGCCAAGTGGGTAGAGGCAGGTGGCTTGGGCAGAATTGTACTGCTTTAGACTATATCTCAGTATATTTGTTTTTGGTGAGAGAACACTTTGAAGCCCCAAACTGTTGCACATCACATCCCAGACTTCCATAGGACGGTGGGCTTTGGTGCAAGAACATGCCAGACAATTGTTCACATTGACAAAGATGTGAATCACTACAGCAGTGTTCAGTGATGATGCCTTAAGTTGGAAATAATTCTAAAGGAAAGAACATGTGTGATTGTCTGATTAGGGACAATTGTTCAGTAATTAACATTTTTTTTATCATCCTCTACTGCTGCTGGTGAGGATTTCAAAAGGGCTAACTCCTCTGATAGTTGCTGAATAAAAGCTTAAAACCATTTTTCCTGCTACACAATTAATAAAAAATACCTCTTCTGTTCAGGAGCTTGTTTCTAGCTCCCACAGATCTGACTCCAGCAACCCTTATCAAAAAGGTGAGGAGATATCCTCACCCATTTTATCCACATAGCAGTAACAATCCTGCTAGAGCTCCCTACAGTTTCACAGGAGATATGGGGGGAAATCAGATTAAAGTACAGTCATTGCAAACAGAAAGCGTGGAAATATGGAACCATAAATAGTGGTTATGCAGCTGACCACCCCCAGCCTGCCTGTCCTTGCTGTGGCCTGCAACAACGCAGACATTGCTCATATATGTCCTTGCATTCATTTGTCCTTTCATTCATGCAAAACCCAGACCCCTCACTCTAAAAAACACCTCCTGCTGATAGCATTGCTGCTTATTCATATCAGGCCTTTGCTGCTGTCATGGTTAATTTTGGAGATGTAATGAGGCATTAATGCTTATCTTTGATGTGTGAACTGTGTCGAAATATCCTGTTCTTCTGAGCTCTGGATCCATCAGAATCCACCAGAAAATGTGAACAAAATCACCATTGTTTGAAAAATTGACATAATCCCACTGATGGAGTGTTTCAGTGGGCAGGCAGGAAGCAAGTGTGTGTAGTGCTTACTGCATCTCAGCCCTTTTAATTGCTTAACTAGTTTCTTCTCCCGTCTCCTTTTGCTTTCTCAGACTCACAACCAACCTCCCTTCTCTCTTTTGTTGTCGAAGTCCTCCTATTACCCCACTTGCCAGCACTGCAACACTGATTATGTGCCAGGCAGGCCCTGCTCCTCATCACAACTCAGAGAGGCCAACCAAAGACCTAGACTGAGTTCAGACATGGTTTGGGAAGGGGGGGGCCCTTTTTCTAGTGATTCATTCTGAAGTTTAATGCATCTTTCTTCCAGAAGGCTTCAGTTTAGTGCTGACACCTAAAACTTCCCCCACCTACCCTACCCAACAATTGAATAAGGAAATGGTACCTCAGCTCTTCTAAAGCCCTTGTTTCATTGAGCAGAACCTGACAGGCACAGCACAGCAGCTGATAGGCTCACTAGTGTCCTGCAGCATGGTTTTGGGGGCTACAAATAACTTGGAATGGAATCCCTGCACCATCAGCATGGCAAAGGTTTCTAAAATGGCAAGTGACACTGAGGGCTTCAGTTTTGACAGTGCTGAAGCCCTTCAAAGAAATATAATTGGCATTGCCCAAAAAATCTTAGAACTTTCATGGAGGCTGATTGAGGCCTGGAATTCACAAGTTGCACACAAAAAATTGACTGAAAAATCTGTACACGTTTCGGTTCTCCCTAAAAACCTAAAAAAGAACAAAACAAGAGGCTCACTGGTAGATCCTGGGAGAGCAGAAATAATCTCATCTGCTGGTTTTGTTTCCTGCTTTAGAGTGAATTGGATGAGAATCAAATACAGATGGCTGGAGATGATGTGGGATTGCCAGAAGACCTTCAGAAGATGGTGGCAGAAGATCAGGAGGAGGAAGAAGACAAGGACTCTATCCTGGGCCAGCTGCAGAACATCCAGAATATGGACATGGATGCCATCAAAGAGAAGGCACAAGCCACCTTCACTGAGATGAAACAGGCAGCTGAGCAGAAATGTTCCATGATGTAGAAGAGCCACCACTGCCCAAAGGCTGTAACCTCAGTCTTGTGTTGTTGGGGATGCAGAGGGAGAGCAGGCAGAGGGAAGCACTTAGCTCTAGAGCATTCAATGTAAATATAGAGAAGTGATGAGAGAGAGACTTAAAACCCTGAGGGGAGAGTAAAATTTTACCTGCTGGGACTGCCTAGAACGAAGTTAGAATTGATCCTCAGTTTTTAACATAACTTTTTCCCCCATGGAAAAAAATGGCTTTAAAACAATATCGGAAAAAAAATGTGCCTTTTTCCATTTTTTCCACATGACTGAAATGCTATTAAATGTGTATGTTTGAACAAAATCTTACTTCTGATACATCACATAGAGGTAACCACTCATTTAATCCTGCTTTCAGAAATAAACATACATATTTCTTATAAGAACATGTCTGTTTCAAGCATCTTGAGGCAAACACAGCGCTCAGATATTGACATTTGCTGCAAAACCTTGATTTTTAGAATCCTTTCAGTATTAAGTGTAGCAAAAGGCAAAAAGTGAAGCATGTAACTCAACAGCTTGGGCCAAAAATGTTGTCATATACACTGAGTGGGGGCTTGGAGGAAATAAGGCTTGGTGGCTCTCAGTGAGCTCTGCTCTGGAGCAATGCAGGCTTCTCCAGTCTGCTTTCACTCCCCAGCCTCTCAAAGCACTTCAAACACCAAGGGACAGCAGTGGCTCTCTGCTTGTCTGCTCTGTGTGCCAAATTCTGGGGCTGGGGGTACCGGCGCAGGGCCAAAAGCAGCTCCCCACACTGGTTCTGGGAGTTGTCTCCATCGAAGGCTAAACATGGAAGGTTATGCCAGGGTGGGGCACCTAAACCTAAGGAAAGCCATAGTTCTCACTAATGTTAAATCTGCCTGTGCCTAGGGGACATGCAGGCTGCTACTCCCAAGGAATTCTAGAAAATTAATGGCTTTGTAAGTTCTCCAAGAGCTAGCCTGGAAATTAAATTTGGAAATTAATATATGTAGCACCTTCCTACAGGTTTATAAGTCTCTTTCTCTCTCTCTCTCTTTCTGCCTCTAGCCAATCAAGTAAAAATAATAATTTTAAATTAACAAATTCACTAAGTATGATTTACCTCCTTTCTTTCTCTTTTCCTTCTTTCCTTGCTTGCTTCCTTCCTCTTCTCTTTGTCTTTTCTCTCTCCCCTCCCCTCCCCTTGCTTGAAAACCTGTTATCCATTTTCTTCCCCACTGTAGCATTAAGAAAATATGCTTTTTTTTTCTTGCTCATTTCCTTCTTACCTAGGAAACACAGAGTTTACAAGTTCTGACCTTCCTTGCTCTTTCCAGAGGATGTTCTAGTGCATTAAATGGCTCTCATCCAACAAGTAATTTCTTTAGTGGACAGAACCTATCTCCAGCAGGTCCCTCAAGCATCAGAGCTATTTTGCCAAAAACCACCAAGACTTCAGATCTGATTTCTTCCTCTTGGGATTCTGCTCTCACATGGCCCCACAGAATCGAATTATCTATGTGGAAAGACGAGTGGGGTGTTTTAGGAGGTCTTTATGTAAAGATAAAGTATATAAAATAGTCACCAGCTCAGCTCAACCAGCCTGAGGTTTGTGAGGCTCAATGCATTTCCCTCTGCATTGGTATAAATCTGGGGGCTCTCTCCACACTGTTGTGTTGCTTTACAGACTGAATTGTCCTATCTATAAAACACCAAAATAAACAAGCCTAAGGATTTTGACCTTTGAATTAAAATGTGCTTGGGACATCCCAAAAATCTTACTGAAAGCATCTGGTGCTTTAAAGGACCTAATTAAATTTGTCAGCAGATATAGGATCAGCATTTTCACAGTTTAAAGGGTCAGAGAAGAAAGTACAGTCGGAATCACCAAACAAACGATTAATGAGATTCCAAAAAAAGTGTCAGGGCTGGCAGAGACAAGTGGGACTGGGAGGTGGCTTGGGACTGGCACAGGATGGGCGCCCAGCCCACTGAAGTGCTGCTGGTACAGGAGTGAGCTGCCTTAGGCAGCACTGTTAGATCACAGCTCCCACATTTAGCCTGGAGTGGCAGGGCCGGGGCAGGGCGGGCAAATCTGCGCTGCCCTCAGCAGGAGCCTGATCTCCAGCTCGCTGGAGGTGACTGCCTGCTCCTGGCAGCGCCTGCAGGGCTCATCCCCCCAGCACCGGCTGTTCCCAGCTCCAGCCGCTAGGCACAGGCCTGGGGAGGCACACGAGTATATGCAGGAGGTGGTGAGGCCACCCCAGGTACACGCAGCCCTCAAGGGGCTCAAGCCCGGGGGACAGGGCACAGGGCAGCCACTGCATGTGCTGGTATGCGAGTCTGGGAATGCTTGTGCTCACATCTGTGCACAAATGCTGGTGTACGCGTGTGCACGCAGCTATGCACGTGGGAGAATGGACAGGGACATGTCTGTGTGTCCGTGTATCTCTGTCAGGAACAGATTAAAGGGCTAGGTCACATGGCAGCTACTGCTGGACCGACCCTACCTGGGATTTGGGTTCTTAGAGTTAATAGGATCGCTGGAGCTCAAGGCCGTCATCCCATCAAGATAAATGTCTCTAGTGCCCACTCTTAAGCAATCCGAATTCAATTAGGCTAATTGGAAAACAAGTAAAGAAGGATTGCGTTAATATAGCCTCATAGCATGAACCTCCCCTCCCTCCCAAACGCCAGCACCCTCGCACCCAGCCCATGGTGCCCCCACCAGAAAGGGCTGCCTGGCTCCCAGAGCCTATTCTACACCCACAGCCTGCACAGACAGCAGGACAAGATCTCTGTGCAACTCCTGGGTGCCAGACAGGATTCTGGGAGGTGAGAAAACACAGCTGATTCTCCTGGGCAGATCAAGCAAAGTCTCAGCAGAAAAACAACGAAAGTGTGAGCGATACAGTGACAGGAGGAGACGGTTTCCTCGTGGATTATGCTTCCAAGAAGGTTCTGAAACTGCGCCCCTAGGAATTTTTGGGGAGGAAAAATTCCTTTTTTTGGGTTGTTTTTATCAATCTGCTGGATGATACAGAGCATGCAAACTGCAGGAGGGTACAGGTTCACTCTAGGTGAATATTTCCTCCTTTGCCTTGCTTCCCTCCTATTGATTTGCAGTCTAACCTTGGAAGCCCCATTTATCTTTCAGGGAGGTTCCCCCCTGCTGCACATCTTTGGTCTGGAGAGTGATGTCTCTCCTGTAGTGTGACTTCAAATCTCTGCTCTGCAAGGCAGTAATTATTTCACCTGGACATTAAAAAAAAAAAAAAAAAAAAAAAAGGCAGGAGAAAAGGAAGGAGGAACCTGTGGCATTTTATGGTGCTGATTTCATTGCATGAAGCCACATCCCATGCATATGTCTCAACAGTGACTACAGGATGAAAATGACTTCCCTTTACTCTTCGCTGTACACGTGGAAGGAGGTACAGCAGACAGCTGCACTTCACAGATGGTCCATCTTGAGAACTTCTGTTACTCTCCAAGCATAACTTCAGCAGAAATTTTCATAAAGCATTGCAAAAAAATAAAAAAGGTGATGAAATGGGGATACCCCTTGGAAAGGCAAGTAACAAATGCTGCCTGTTTCATCCCCTAATGAATACTCTCAAATTTGATTCTGGTTGCCCCCACAAGTTCCCAAAGGTCAATAGTCTTTGTAAAGCTGGGAGGTACCACAGGATCACTTTCTGAGGCTTCATACTAATACAATACAAATCCCAGAGGGCTGCAAGCGATTCAACTGACAGCCGGGACATCAGACCCAAAGGGAAAAGTTCAGTTACCATCCTTTGCCTATCTAAACCCTCTGTGCAATCAGAGGAACCATTAGACTTCTTCCCTCCCTGGAGCACTGTAATGCCTCATTCGTGTCACACAGTCTGTGCCTGAAGCATGACAAGAGAGAAAAGACAGATCTAAAGCTGGAAGAGTCAGAGTTCTCTCTGCTCTGCTACATGGTTATGGTTTTTTTTTTCAGTTATTTTTTCAAATTGGGATCAAGGGAGTGGCTTCCTCTTTCAACAATCCCACTCGCCTGCCAGAAGGATGCTACAGTGACAAATGTACCTCCACATGGAAAACGCAAGTGGAATATTCTACTGCTGAGCAAAGAGGAGCCTTCTCTGTCAAGGAGGAAGGTCTCTTGTGTCCTGTGTGGGACTCGAGCACCGTGCTCCAGGGCTGGAAAGCTTTTTTTCTGCCTCATATTGTAATTAACAGCAAAAAACCCGAGTATTGACTCTGTAACGGACAGCTTTGACAGGTACCCCAAAAGCAACATCTGTACCCTTTATGGCACTGACTAAAGGGTTTTTGCTCCTTCATCTTGCATTCCTATCTTTCCTAACTATAACAAGCAAAACTGATTCCTAATTTTGCCCAGGACTTCTGGAGGGACAGGTGCGTTTTGTGCTGATTTTGAGTGCTGTAAACCCCCAGCTTCAAATTAGAAGAAATTAGGGACATTGCACAGTTCATTCATCTTCACTAATAGAGTTCCTGGGAAACACACATGTAGATTAAAGGAACACAATGGCCCCTCGCTGATTGCTTTGAGTACCCTCCAATGTCCCTACAATGGTATTGACTGGCTCTTTATGGTGTCCACAAAAGCCACACTAACCTTTTCTTGTCTCTTCTGTTGGCCTCTTCCCTCCGTGCAAACGGAGGTCTGAGTTCTTTCGACCTCAAACCAACCCCCAAGCAGTCAGTGGTGAACTGAGGCAAACCTCACCTGAAGCTAGGAAAAGCCGTGCACTCCTAAAAGAAATCTGCTTTGGGACATCAGAACATAAACTTGCAAAAGGTGTGGACGCTGGCAGAAGCAAGCACTGCCAACCTTTGAAGTGATTCCTCTGAAAAAATCTACATGATATGGAGCCTGATGGGGAAGAAGGGGAATAAAAAAATGCAGATTTATTGAGAGAGGTCATACTTATGAGACTAGCTAATATATCTGGAAGAACAAGCAGTAGCAGTGGTGCTTTTCTTCCACATTCACGCTCCTCAGGCTTCAAATGGAAGCATTCTAAAGCTAAGTGTAGACTGAAAATCACTCTTGATGTTACTGCGTTTGTCACATAAACAAGCTGGGACAAAAGGTAACTGGTGCCTCAGAGGAACTGGGAAGTGCTGGTGTGAAAATGACAGAAAGACAAAAGCAGGGAAAATACCGATGCAGGATACGTGATGCTGCTATCTGGTTGGTTCTGTGGAAGGTCCACGTCTTCCACCAAGTCAAGTACAAAGAGAAATGTGTGGGATTCGGGTCCCTGCCTCACCTCCAAAAACATTCTGTTCATCCCCCATGAAGCTATGCCCTGCCTGCTACCGCTCCCAGCCCCACTCGCATCGTGGAGTACAGGGTCACCGAATCAGCTCTTCTCACAGGCTCTGTCCTACAGCAGCATACTTGAAAACTTCCTCGCAAATATTGCTTAGAGCTTCCTCGGGT
Source organism: Ammospiza caudacuta (assembly GCF_027887145.1). NCBI lineage: Eukaryota > Metazoa > Chordata > Aves > Passeriformes > Passerellidae > Ammospiza > Ammospiza caudacuta. The sequence goes on along the minus strand of NC_080632.1, from coordinate 87,947,674 downwards.
TTGTGAAGTCCGAAAGGCTGAGCCCACCTCCTGCGTCCATCCTGCCCGGAAGCACCCGGCCTGTGAAATGCCTTTGGAGGCAATCGGGCGCAGGGCGAGTGTCCCGCAGAGCACCAGCGCAGCGGCTTTTACCCCAGAGCCCCCGACTCGGGCCGGGGCCGCGGATCGTCCCGCATGGCAGCGTTCGAGCGGCCGCCGTGAAACCGGCGCCCCTACAAACCGTCCGGGAGGGACCTGGGCTGAGGTCAAGACAAGAGAAACGCGGCGAGGCTCCGAGAGCCGCCGAACGGCGCGGGGCCGTGCCGGGGACCCGCTGTCCACCGGCCCGGCTCCTCCGGGCTCCCGCCCCTTCCCGTCCCGTTCGCCGAGTCCCCTTTACCGCGCCCCCGGCAGCGGCTGCCGCGGCTCCCGCCGTCCCGGCTCTGTCCCCCCGTGCCCGGCGCGCCTCTCGCCGCCCGTCCCACCGCGGTTTCCGACAGCGCTGCCCCGGTCCCGGGGCTCCGACCGCGGCGCTCCCCCGGGCCAGCCCCCGGCTGCAGGGGGCCGCCCCGCTCCGCCTCGGGGGCCCCGGATGGCATCGCCCGGGGCCGTCTGGGGCTGGGGCTGGGACTGGGGCCGGCGGGGAGGGGCGGGGCGGCCGGCGGGGGCCGGGGGATGCCCTGCCTCCCCCTCCGTGCCGAAGAGGTGCGGGGGCCTCGCCTTCCCTCTCGCTTACCGCCCCCTGGCACTCCTCCCCCGCCCCAAGGAGGCCAGCCCGCCGGCGACACCGTGCCAGACTTGCCCGCGCCGCCCTGAGGCCGGGTGAGACCGCAGCGGCGCGGCGGAGCCCCGGGCCGGCAGCCTCATGCACCCGCCCGGCGCCCCGCTCGCCATGGCCGAGGGCGCCTTCTCGCTGGCCGCCCCGGCGGCGCGGAGCCCCGGCGGCAACCCGTCGAGGCTTCACAGCATCGAGGCTATCCTGGGGTTCACCAAGGAAGACGGGCTGCTGGGCGCCTTCCCGCCCGACGGCAGCGCCAAGGAGGCGGACCGGCGCGGGCCCCGGCACTGCCTGCCCAAGATGCCCGGAGAGCAGCCGCCGGCCGAGCCCCAAGGCCGCGCTGAGCGCTTCCAAGGTGAGCGCTGTGGACGAGCGCAGGGTGCCGGGGAGCGGACGGGTGGGCGCCGCTCCCCCGCGCCCCCGGGCAAGCCCCGCGGGGAGATCCCGTCGGTGACCCCCCGTCTTCCCCTCGCAGAGCCGTACTGTCCCGGCAGCGCCAGCCCCGAGCTGCCCGCTGGCAGCAGCGGCGAGGGGAAGCCGTCGGAAGAGGAACAGCCCAAGAAGAAACACCGGCGAAACCGCACCACCTTCACCACGTACCAGCTTCACGAGTTGGAGCGTGCCTTTGAGAAGTCCCATTACCCCGACGTGTACAGCCGCGAGGAGCTGGCCATGAAGGTCAATCTGCCCGAAGTCCGCGTCCAGGTAACGCACGGCCCGGCTCCCCGCCACGGCCCGGCCCGACGCGCCTGGGCGCAGCCCCGCGGTCCCGGCGGCCGGAGCAGCCCGGGTGCGGCCGCGGGCCCGTGACCGCAGCGCGGCTCCGGCCGCACTCGGGGCCCCGCCGGAGCGCTAGGCAGGGCTGCCGCACGGCCGCGACCCGGCCCGGCCGGCGGGACAGCGCGGGGCTCGGGGCAGAGCTGCGTCCTGCAGCCGCCTCGTCGGTGCTGCTGCCGCCCTTTGAGCGGCGTGTCCCGGCCCGGGGCCGCTGAATCTGCTGTGTGCCAGGGCAGTGGCGGGTGGATGGGCGGGCCCGCTCCACTGCGGGACTGCTCTCCACCGAGCGCGGGGCTGTGGGTCGTGGAAGAACGCCCGAGCCCCCCAGATTCCCTTTTGCCCCAGCTCGGCAAAGTGTGTTTCCCTCACTCTGTTTTGCATGCACCGCTGCAGCCAGAGGTGAGCCTCTTTCCGCTGCCTGGGGCCTGGCTGATACAGCTCTGCTTGCAGGTTTGGTTTCAGAACAGAAGGGCTAAGTGGAGGCGGCAGGAGAAATTGGAGGTGACCTCCATGAAGCTGCAGGACTCGCCCATCCTCTCATTCAACCGCTCGCCGCAGGCAGCGCCCATGGGTCCTCTGAGCAGCAGCCTGCCCCTGGAGACGTGGCTCAGCCCGCCAGTGCCCAGCAGCACGGCCCTGCAGAGCCTGCCCGGCTTCGTGGCCTCGCCGCAGAGCCTGCCCGGCAGCTACACGCCACCGCCCTTCCTGAACTCTCCGGCGGTGACCCACGCGCTGCAGCCCCTGGGGGCCATGGGGCCGCCGCCGCCTTATCAGTGTGGGGCCACCTTTGTGGACAAGTTCCCTTTGGATGAGGCAGACCCACGCAACACCAGCATTGCCGCCCTGCGGCTGAAGGCCAAGGAGCACATCCAGTCCATCGGCAAGCCCTGGCAGACAATCTGAACTCCCTCTCGGCACCTGGGAGAAAGCCATGGGGAAGGCGCATCCCAGAACGTCTGAAGGACATCCTTACCCTGCTTTGGCTGCCACGGATGGATGGCCAGGCACAGGAGGGCTGTCCCTTACACTTGCCTTTCCCCTACGCCTTGACTTGCTTTTGTATTTTGTGGTCCTTTTAGTTCCCTTTTCCACAACCCCTGAAGAGTTAGGGGCCTGATCATAGCTTAGGAAAAACAGTTTCTTTTGCTCTCCCTCCTTGGCTGGATGCTTTAGTTGCAATAAAAGCTACAGTAGGGCAAAGAGCTATGTAAGGTGGCTGGGAGCTCAGGACTGTTGTACCTGGGGAGGGGGTTCTACTTCTACACCATTAAATGGTACCATCTGCATGGAGGTTGTGTATCATGTTTCCGAACCCAAACGGGCATCTTGGGCTGGAGCCTCTGCTCCGTGTGATGTACGGAGGGGTGGGAGATGCCTAGCTGTGGGCTCTTCTCTGTCCTCCATCAACAGAACCCTGCCCAAGTTGCCTGTGGCATTGGGGCCTGCATCCCCCTGATGGAGAGTGTGCCCAGATGGGAGTGGGCAGGGGGGGCTTAGAGTCCTTGCAGTCCTCGGGGCAGGCACACTACTCCCCCCATTGCCTTTGTGGAGCAGTGCCAGGCTCAGGTGGGCTCTGCAGGCCAGAGTCAGTGGCAGTGCTTGCCTCTGCAAAGAAGGGAAATGGCCGGACCCCCAGGGCTCCTGCCCCCTGCAGTCCAGCTGCCCACAGGGACACACAGACGGTCTCCGGTCGGGCACTGAAACCCGGCTGGGGCCTGGCAGGCTCATCCTGCCCGCTCTGGCTGCCCAGGACAGCCCCTGGGGGCTGGCACAGAGCTGGGCCGTGCCCGCTCCCCTGCCCACCCAGTGCCCATCGCCAGGCTGCCCGAACTAAAACTGCGGCATCTTTATTTTTCATTATCTCCGTTACTGCCTGTAATGGGGCTGAGAAGCTGTAATGAAACACCCCTTCTCCTCTGCTGGGCATGGGGTGCTCTACACACTCGGGAGGTTGTGGCAATTAATGTTTCTCATTAGGGAAGAGAGAAGGATGCACAAGTGCCCTCATTGTGTCCTGGGGATGATTCAATGCAGACTGGGAGACCTCTCCTTTCACCATTTCCCACTCGTTGTGGCCAGACAAAGGCCGGCGTCTAATTATATTTTCACAATCTGTGCGTATCTTTTAAGAGTCCAGTCAGAAACAAGTATGTCAGCCTTGTTCAGCTTCACTTCAGAGAGCTTTTTAACCTCAGACAGCAGTTTCTAAACATCCCTTCATAGCTTTCTCCCCCATCTCCTCCATCTCCCCCATAGCAGCCCCCATCTATTGTATGGAGAGCTTCTTTTACAGATAATAGGAATCCATCTTGTTTTCAAACGCCTTTTCCTCTGTCCCCAGCCTCCCTGCAGATCCAACCTGCCTCTCTGGACCAGAGCACCAGTTCAGGACCCCCAGCTTCCCTGCCCTGAGCTGTGCTGGTACAGGGCACGCAGGGAAGCCAAGTGGTTCCCCCTCAGTCTGGGGGGAATGAAGCCCTGCTGGGGGAGACTGTCCTGCTGCGCTCTGGACTTGACAGTTCTACTGTGTGTGCATTTGTGGTGGTGCCCACCCTTCCCCGCACACGTCTCTTTGCTTCCTTGGCACACAGAGGAAGCGCTGCCAGGAAAAGAACTGCCGTTGCTGTCAGGACAAGGCAGGTATTTTGCTAACTTCTAGTAAAGACACCTGAAGGAGAACAAAAATTGGATTGCTTCAGGTTTTAGGTCTTATTGTAGTGGTCCTTTCACAGGTAAGCTTTGCTTGCATCACCAGTTGCAAGAAGACATGACATTTTTGGTGGCTGCAAGAGAAGAATTTCTCTTGGTGTGCTTGAGAAGTGCCTGCGTAGCCTGGTTTGTGTCAGCAGGAGACACACACTAATGAGTGACTGTACAGGCTCTGCACACTCTTCCTTCTCAGGGTAGGAACAATCTCACTTGTCATTACTTGGCTACAGGCCAGCTGTGGCTCTGAAGCTGGAAACCCTCCTGCAGGTAAGCACATTAAATTGCTGCCCTAAAGTTCTCACCTGTCCTTATTGCTCATGGTTAATAAGCAACTCCCCAAGATTTCAATAGTGCTGTCCCATATTTTGGCACTACTACCCTCCCTTTCTCTTACCTATAGTTCTTCTGTATCCTGTAAAGTCGTTGGAAAGAAGCCCTCTAATTCCTGATCGGCTGTCAGCAGCGCTGATGCTTGGTTACTTGAGATAGTCAAAGACTGGCAGTAGATAAAACCACAATGACAGGGCAGCAGAAGGAGCAGCTGAAGATACCTGCTCACTTTTAATAAGGTCCTGATCCAGCACCTGCAAACAAATAAAGATTATGGCAAGATACGGTGGTTGTTCTTTTATTGGCATATTAAACTAGTCTTTCTTACACCTTGTACAGGTGAACCCTGTAAGTGGATCGACTTGGTCCATGTCTCTCAAGGAAAGCTGGGAGTTTATTGCTAAAATGAATATTTTACCAGCTACACGGAAGTGGGCAAATAAAGAGACAGAGGCATATGCAAACGCATCTTTCTTCTAGCCTGTCTAGTTTTCTGTGTTCCTACACTTTCTTTCAAATTGTCCCATTCCATTTTAAAAGCCCATTTGTTCATTTTGTTGTAAATATCTTCTCCTCCTTAATTGGGTGCTGAGTCTAATAATCCTGCCTCGGCTTGTTAACTGTACAATACCAGTCAGAGTTAATGACCCATTAGCGATTAATTCCTTAAACAGCATCTAATTGCTCACTGTAAAACCTTTTCTTAAAACTGGATTAAATCATCTAGATCCTTAACCACTTCTTTACTCTAACTTTGCTAAGGCTATTAGCATGGCCTTCTGAGTGGTCTGTTTCTTCTTTTGCTTAAACTGTATTAGCAACATAGTATTTTTAGTGTCCATACTTGACTTCTTTTCAACACCTGAAGTTGGAGTAAGGAAGAATAATACAGAAAAAAGACTACCAGAGAATGAGTAATTATGAAGAAAATGCCATGATGGAATTTGTTCTCAAGAGTGTATTCTGGTCTCCCTTCCTTCTCTCTATCCCTGCTCAAAATCCTACCTATGTTCAAGAAAACTAGCAGATACCTGAGCTCTTTAATTTTGACTTGAGGTTCAGCTCATTGGCGTCCCGGCAGAGCAGGACTGTCTCTGTGTGCAGGAGGGACCCTCAGTCTCTGCTGCGTGGCTCGGAAGCTGTAATTCCCTCCGGAGCAGCAGGCTGGCTGCCGTGTGCGCTACTGCCAGTGTAGCTCACAGCCCCTGTGACATGAAAACACACGTTGCTCAGCCATAGTTTGAATTTCTGGTAGTAGCTGCTGGCGTTGAGGGCAATACTGTTCCCTTCCTCTGCACAGAGAGTTGAACGATCTTGTTTCCATCTGCCCTGGCTACATCTGACAGGCATTTCAATTATGGACATTCAGTTTCTTGCTATTGCAACATCTCAAGTAGCAGCTCAAAGCTCCTGGTTTCCTTTCCTCATCTCTAGGGACGCACTATGAACAGGCATTAATTCAAGTGCATTCCCTTCAGCTACAGTGTTTTAGCTTCTCTCTTCTATGCAGTCAGCCGTCCTCCTTTGTCGCTGCTATAAACCTTGGGACTTCCCTCAGTAGTTTGTCAGCCACAGTTTACCCACCCGCAAAATGCTAGCATTGGAGAAAATAGTGGAACAAAAGAAAACCAAAAAACCCCAAACAAACAAAAATCTAAAACCCCAAACAAACAACATCCCCCACGAAACAAAAACAAACAAAACTAAACCAAACAAAAAAGCAACAACCAACAAAAAAAAAAAAAAAAGCCCACAAAACCACAAAAAAACAACAAAAAAAAGTGAAACCAAAAGCTCGTTGGACCAGGACGCTGACATTACCAGTCTCTCTAGTAAAACTAATACTGTGTCTCCTCTCTGAGCATCTCTGTGTTCTGCCAAGGCCTTATGTCAAAACTCCCCGGAGCGCTCCCCTCATGGCCGGGGATCGGCCGGTGTCAGGGCACAGCCGGTCCCGGGCTCACCGGAGCGCTCCCCTCATGGCCGGGGGTCGGCCGGTGTCAGGCTCAGCCGGTGTCAGGGCACAGCCGGTCCCGGGGCTCCCCGGAGCACTCCCCTCATGGCCGGGCCTCAGCCGGTCCCGGGGCTCAGCCGGTCCCGGGCTCACCGGAGCGCTCCCCTCATGGCCGAGCCTCAGCTGGTCCCAGGCTCCCCTCACGGCCGAGCCTCAGCCGGTCCCGGGGCTCTGCCCGTCTCAGGCTCACCGGAGCGTTCTCCTCACGACGGGGGCTCGGCCGGTATCAGGCTCACCGGAGCGCTCCCCTCACGGCCGGGGCTCGGCCGGTATCAGGCTTAGCCGGTCCCGGGGCACAGCCGGTCCCGGGGCTCCCCGGAGCGCTCCCCTCACGGCCGGGCAGAGGGCGCCCTCTGGCGGACGCGGCGGGAGCAGGCGGTCGGGCCCGTCCCGGGCCGGGTTCCGTCCCGGGCACGGCGGAGCTGCCGCAGCGGGCCGGGGCACACACAGGGCACGGCGTCACCTCCCAGGCACACACCGGGCACGGCGGAGCTGCCGCAGCGGGCCGGGGCACACACCGGGCACAGCGTCACCTCCCAGGCACACACCGGGCACGGCGGAGCTGCCGCAGCGCGCCGGGGCCGCGGGCACAGCGTCAGCCCCGGGCACACACCGGGCACGGGGGCTCCCGGCAGAGCGGCTCAAAGTACAACACGCGCGCTGGCCCGGGGAAGGCGGTGGCCTTTGCTACTGGCTTTTACACAGCGAATTTCGCTGCTTAACTCAAATAAAAGCATAAAATCAGTCTTTTTCTTGGTACTATTTATTGCGAATGTTGCAATGTCATGTAGTTTCAAACTAAGAGATGAAATGATTCGATAGGTAAGTCACATAATTAATTGGAAGACCCTTCCGTAACAATTATATATGTATATATATCAAAGCCATTCAAATGAGAAAATGCAACCTTGAAAATGAAGTAGAGGATTTAGTCCTTGCTGAACCATACAAGAATATGTGTATTTAAGTACTTTACACAAAGGAATTCTTGTGTACAGAAAAGTGACCGTGTTGATTATCTGATACAATCAAGTGCTTGTGAAATATAGTCTCTTACAGAAAGTATTCAATTTCTTCATGATTTAGCGATCTTCTTTCAGCTTGGAGTGCTCTCTTTCATATTCACAACTTGAAGCAGATAGTCCATCATCTAAAAAAAAGGAAAATATATTAGTTATAGACCAGTCCTGGAAAAAGTAATTCACTAAGATAATAAACCTTCTATAAGTTAATAAACCTAATAGATAACTGCTCTGTGCATTCACATAACAAACATATTCCTAATAATCTTTCTGAAACAGACCCCATTTGTCTTGGTTAGTGTAATAACCAACTGCCAAAGTAGGAGGAAAGTCATTCTCCCAGATAATTCTGTGTGCCATCTCATTTATATCCTGTCTCATTAGTGTGAAAAAGCCAACTAATAGAAACAATTTAAAGTTTATTTTCCAACTTACTTTTGCACTTAGTCCAACTTGCAGGAGAGATTTGCCTCCCCTTTAACTACGTTAACTGTAATTTATTCACAGAATAAAGAGCAGGCAAGGCATTTACTGAAAATAAAATAACACAGGTGCACCACCCTAAGTCAAACCCCAAGAAGTATTGGGCTCACCTCTTCCATTTTCTGACTATTTGTGTGTTACAGCTATTTCCCTCCTCTGAGTGAGTCCTTTAGAAATAATTCTTTTATTCTTAAGAAATGTGCAGCCCAGTGTGAGCGTCAGTGGTGATGCACGGGATGATTTGGGCTAATAAGAGAGACCCTGAGCTGAGTTACCTGAGGTACTCATCTGTGTTTACTTCTAGCTTTGGGGCTTCCTGATCCTAAATTTAAAATTCAAGCTTTACATTAAATCAGGTAAATTTGAAAGCATCCATGAAGCAAAGTTGTTGGAGTCAGTTTGTTCCAGCACAGGCAGCATTTGCCGTGCGCTGCAGGTGGAGCACAGGCCTGCAGGCAGGGCAGGCTGCATCTCTCATGGTCAGAGCAGGGGAACTGCAGCCCTCGGGGGGCACGTGCTCCTGGCACAGCCATTCCAGAAGCTGGCAGCAGGGCCCATCATTTACCTGCTTTGGTCACATTTAGCGTCTCAGTCCAACAGGCCACTGCACAGGGAACAGTAACCCGCTGCAAATCTGCTATCTGGTTCCTCTGAGAAAAAGTTTCTGTTCCAAACTCACATGAAATATGCCTGGAAAAGTATTTCATGCCGAGGACAAATTTTCTGGACGTGCTGTGCCATCATCCTCAGCTTCCTGTAGCTGGCAATCCTCTCCTGTGTGTGGACACCTTCGTTCCACAGCTGGGGTACAGCAGCACCTTACCCCAAGGTGTTACCTAACCAAAGTCTGTGCACATGAAACCCCTCATGGCCTGACAAATCTACACAAAACTGGCCCAAAGGCCAGTTATGCATTTGTACCACTATGCACACTACAGGGAATGTCCCATTCCCTATATCAGAGATCCACCTTTATAAATAAGGCCTCTTTTGTCCAAAATAACTTTAAAATGAAAAATAATTTTAATTATTTAAATGTTTAGGAAACTATCGCGGCCCTCAAAAGAGTAAAGCATATTCCTTTTGATCTTCATGTTTTCTTCATCTAGAAGGAAGATCTCAGAAATACCTTAAATTTCAGGTGCTTTCTTGAAGTCAAGGGGAAAACAGGACATCATATCCTGTCTAGGCTGTGTATCATCAGATGGTCGTGTCCAACAACATGAAAGCACAGTTACAGATCCTTTCATTAGATTTCACTTCAGGGTGGAGACAAAGAAACTGTTGAATGATGGGCATCTAAGGTTCTATGGCCAAATGAACTTGTAGAGGTTCTGCAAGTTGTCCTCTATCTTAGTCACAGGAAAAACATGAGCTGGTTTCTAATAATCCTTGCAGAAATCTGGATGCTTAAGGCAATAACCTGATTACTCCATAAGGATGTCCGATGTCTGACCACAGAAATGTGGATGTTAATTTACGGTGGAAGTACACACATATGGGTATGATTCAACTTATCGGAGGCAACTTCCAGCCCTCCTAAGCAGGATTTATTGACAGATACTTTTATAAGTCAGAACATTTCCCTCTTTACATTAAATAATGGAATTTGTTCATTTAATTTGATTACAAAGCTGCACACTGCAGAACTGAAGATGGAATAAATAGTTTTATTTTAGATAGTATTAATAACCAGTTACTATGATGCATCACTATCACAGAGCTACAGCCAGAAAGAAACCTGTGGGCAGCATTCATATCGCTGTGTGAGAGACTTAAATCATAGCTTAATTTAAAGAGTGAATTTTTGCCCACATTCAAATAAAAGCCTAAGTACTCACTGATTTGATTGCACCAGGATTTCAGGAGGGAAACAAGGCTGAAGTTAGCCCAGGAATATTAATGACATCATATTGCAGTAGAATACGGGAAGGAAAAATTCTTCCCATTGATATCTTTAAGAGGATGTATTAATCTTTTTATTCTATTTCATGGTCACCCAAAAGAATTCTGAAGCTTTATCACCATGACTGAGGTATTATAAGGAAAAGAATTTTCTTGTGGATCCTGTGATTTACATTAGACCCCAACTACTTTCTGTAAAACCTCACTGTTATCCTTCCCAGTGTATTTTACAGGATTTCCCAAAACAATAGGGATTAATCTGTTCCAAAACCTTGTTGTCTTGTGCAACAGCACTAGGAAGCACATCAGCTTCAGGGATGAGGAGGGGAAGCTTATCAGTAACCCCAGACTCCTTTAGCAAACCCAGGAATGACCACAGCAATAGCCAGCCCCATGGGCTGGAGAAAAGGCAAAGGAAACAGGGACAATGCTGGGACCAGAAAACAATCCTGCAGCCCTGTGGCTTCACTTAGCTCAAGGCAGAACATCCTGAGTGGCAGAACATCCTGATGAGGCTTTACTTAGCTCAAGGCAGAACATTCTCAGTGTGATGTGGTTCCTCCTGCCCTCACACTTGCCTTTCACACCAGCTTGGCTTTGCTGGGCAATATGTGCCGCTAATGTGAGAAAAGAAAGAAAAAGAAAAAGAAAAAGAAAAAGAAAAAGAAAAAGAAAAAGAAAAAGAAAAAGAAAAAGAAAAAGAAAAAGAAAAAGAAAAAGAAAAAGAAAAAGAAAAAGAAAAAGAAAAAGAAAAAGAAAAAGAAAAAGAATGGCCCAACCAAGCAGCTGGAAGGGAACCCAGGCACTAAAATCTGCCGAATGCATGCCGTGTTTGTGCCCACTAGCAAATGAAGTCACTGAAAATACAATCGGTGAGTGACAATCTGCAATCAAGAGAAGAGTCTTTTTGTACTGAATGTCTAATACATGAGATGTGTTTCTGCTGCTTTTCTGAACAATCCACCAGTCAGAGGAAGCTGATATGATTCTGTAAACCAAAACCTGAACACATGGATTTTCTTTACAGGCTTTATCTTACTTACATGTTTCCAACTGCTATTGTCATCTGTCTCCCAGGTGTTCCTGGTGTACCAGGGGAGCCCTCCTTTTGAAAAGTGACCACTTTTATTTTCATTCCTTTCCAGCAGCCTTAGCAAATATTTTGAGATTTCTTCCCACCGCAGATACTCTTCCAGCTGCTTGATATTTTCAGGTAATGCTGAAAATGGTGTCTTGTTTTCTTCTTCAAAATCATAAGGAAAATCTCCAGTGCTTTTTTTCCCCATTAAATGTCCTGTAACAACAATTAAAGTAGCACAAAATTAACCAAAACAGGTAAAAATTTGATTGCTCAAACATCAGTGGGACCGCTACTGACTGAGGGAAGGGGAGGGAAGGGGAGGGAAGGGAAGGGGGTAGATAGTTGTAGCACTACTGGGAGTGAAGATTTTGTCAGTGTCATACGGTACTATTAATTTCTTCTGTCTCTTATACAAGTTACATGGTCAGAGAAAACGTGGCTGAGAGAGGGGCAGCGATTACCAAGCGCTTTGTCTGGAGATAGAGAGAGGCTATTGGTCAGATTCGCTGGAATAAAAGCGGACGGAGAAGCGGAGGTTTAAGACTTACCCTGCCTCGGCACGGGACGCGGGAACCGCGCGTTCCGGTGCCTTTGCAGGAGTTGAACCGCACTTACCCACAGCCCAGTGGCTGCCGCGGGGGTAGATCTTGGTGAGCGCGGGGGTCCCGCCGGGCTGCAGGGGCGCCGCTCCGCCCCGCGCCGTCAGCAGCGCCAGCAGCGCCAGCAGCGGCAGCGCCGCGGGCCGCCCGCCGCGCATCCTGCCCCGCTCGGTGCCGCCCGTGCCGCCCGAGCCGCGCTGCGCTCCGGCTCCGCCAGGGCTCCGCGGCGCCGCCCGAGCCGCCCCCCATTTATCCGGAGCCGGCCCGCGCGGGCGAGCGGAGCGCCGCGCCTGGCGCCTCCTCACGGGGCCGCTCCCGCCCCGCGGGGGGAGCGAGGCGGTGCCGGGGACAGCGAGGCGGTGCCGGTGCCGCGGGGGGAGCGAGGCGGTGCCGGGGACAGCGAGGCGGTGCCGGGGACAGCGAGGCGGTGCCGGTGCCGCGGGGGGAGCGAGGCGGTGCCGGTGCCGGCCCGGGCGGCCGCTCTCGCTCCCGCCTCCCTTCGCACCACGGGCGCGTCCCGCCAGTCCGCGCTCCCCGCTCCGCTCGCCGGCGCTGGGGCCGCCCGGGCACCTCGGGGCACCGGAGCTCCTCGGAGAGCACACCCGGGAGCTGCAGGGGGCGACGCCACCGCCACCCTGCGGAACCGCGCCGTGCGCGCTTCGGTCCGGCCGCACCTGGGGCAAAGGGCCTCCCTGTCCCTCGCTGGAACAAAGAGCTTGTCTTAATTCCCAGTTTCACCTAAATGTCCTGTCACAAGTGACAGTAAAGTGGATGCGCATTTACAGGACTTTCTGCTTTCCCTGCACAGGGACCCTGTAAACTTTGAAGCCCTTGAGGCACCTGGAACTGGCCAGCTTTGTAGTAAATGGATGAAAAGAATTCCAGCCTGAAGAGGCAGCGCAGGGAAAAGACAGAGACAGTACATCCCTGGAAAGGCCCTGAAGTGGAACACTTACAGTGGTTTCACTGGAGTGAAGGTGGGTGAGCAACGATAAGATATGAAGCCCTGATGTGCTGTTTGTCACCCAGGAGAACAGCAGGGACAGGATGAAGCCACGTGTAATGTGATGATTGTGCTGTCTAGAGAACTGTGTCAGGAACTGGGATACACAGAGAGCAGAGCTGACTGAAAGGAACTTGCCAGCTCCTCCAGCTAGCCCCACACGACTGGAACTGAATTATCCCTACTGGAAACTCACACGGATGTGAATTTACATAATTTCTAGGCAAACTCTTGTACAATTCCTTCTGAAGTAAATCCTGTATCCTGCTGTATTGAGCCAAATTGTCCCCTTGTTTAGTCACAGTTTGTTTAGTCTTCTTTTACTGATTAATGTGATTCATTCTTTTCTTTTGGTTATTAATTATGCATTCCTGCTTAATTCACAACAGTGTTCTCATGCCTCAAGTTGCACTGTGCAGTACAGCGACCGACATGTGCTCTGTGCTGAGTGACAGCTGATCAAATAAAATATTGCCATCCAGAGAAACTTCTAATTGTTTGAAGCAATTAAGGCAGGAAATTGAAAAATTCAGGAAATTGTCCATTTTCAGAAAACAAAACCAAAGCCAACCAAACATGAATTCTTACTCAGTCCCAAATCTCTTGTACTGAAAACACCATGCAAACAAATAAACTTTTCTCATACGCTGTATATGTACTATTATTATTGCCTTTATTATTTATTTACTTGTTCATTAGGATTTATTCTAATTCTTAATTGATTACCCTTCTAAGGAAAATAGTAACTTGATTATATAGAGAAATATTATTCTGGACCCCCCACAACAGAAAAGGAACCAGGTACAACCAAAGGATGTTATGAACTGTGAGTGACTCAACTCACTCAAAACAGTATTTCTCTTTAAGAAGCCTGATAACATCAATTTGTGTTTAAATATCAAGGAACGGCTCTCTGTTTTAAAATACCCTTAACCTTTCCATATATCCCATGGCAAAGCAAGATGTTGCTGTGCTTCTTCATGGCAGGAAAACATTCATGGTTTTTAAATGCTATTACCACGATAACACTTTAATCCGCTTCCTTTACATTTCAGACAAGCATCATGGTTGTATCAGCAAGGCGTGTTTGCTGGCTATAAAAAGGGACAATATCAGCATGGTGTGCCTTTCTTTCATCATTGTCTTTGTAGGGGTGCTGGCGTTACACGCAGCCAGGATGTGTGCACAGAACAAACACTGGTGGAAGCCTGCCTCCAACGCAATAACAGGCGTGATCACCGAGGGATACTCTGTAAATGTTGAAGATGCTGAATAGACTAATCTCCAGCATTTCCAACCTGCACTCAGGGCAGGTGCTCTGCAAATAACCTCACCATCGTCTCGGTGCAGCAACAGCTCCCCGAAGAACTGAAGACATTTCTCAGAAAAGAGCTCCGCAACTTTACAGAGGCTGAATAATATGAAATAATAACATTAATTTAATAAGGCCCAGTGTAAGGTAGTTGACACTGTTTGTGCTGCACTTTGGAAAGCCCAGGACAGTTGAAGCTAAAGCCCAGTGATTGCTCACTGCACACTGAACTTGTGCCAGGCTGCTGTGGCAGCCACAATTTTGGGTTTACGGTTTTTGCAGTGGAGGGGTTCCATAATTGGAGAATTCAAATGCGAAGCATTGATGGACATGCCTGTGGATCAGAGCAGCCTACAGGGACCATGCAGCCCGACAGCCTGAGCCCTTCCAGGCAGCCCCGAAGCTCAAGGCGCTGTCCAAGTGCTCCTGGAACGCTGAGCCTGGGGCACCCACCCTCTCCCACTGTTCCAGGTCTGAGCACCCTCTCAGAATGGAAATCCTTCCTGACCCTCACTCTGATCCCCCTGGCATGGCTCTGAGCCACTCCTGTGACTAAATCCCACTGTCACATTGGCCAGCTGCAAAATGTCCAACTGCACTCTCCAAGTCAGAGCTGACTGTGCTCGCATTGGGGTAGGTGGACAGCATAAATCTGGATTTCAGCAACACCAAGAGAAAGAAAAAAATCTTATTCCACATACACTGTCTCCAAAAAACACATTATTTTTTCTTAACTGGGATGATACACTTCCAGGAAGACTGCATTAACGATCCCGACATTATTCTGCCATGCCATTTATTATACTCAATTTTATTTCTATATAATTTGACACAAAATAAGTAATTTTTATAATACAGTTGGACATGAAAACCACTTAGTAGGACACAAAAGAAGTAATATTACTTGGAGAAATTCAGCAGTTGTCTGCTGAGCCTGAGCTGTTACAACAGAAAAGGTGTCATTATTGTATAGAGTATTTTTGCAGAGGTAAGGGATTACAGAAGAAACAGAACTCCAGAGGAAAAAAGCATCATGCTGTTCCTTATCAAAGGTACAAAAACAAAGCCAGCAAGGAAAACAAGTTTGCTTTGTTGAAGGTGCAACACCGACATTTGAAGATAGGAGAAAAATACCAAATTTCATAAAATACAGTTATCAGGTAAATTTTTAAATGAAAAATCAATTTTACGTTTAACACTATTCGAGTGTTATATGATAGGAGAGAATAATACATTCTCCAAACTGGCACAAGAGTTCTGGTTTCCCCATCTTGGCAATACCCCTGAAGTGTACTACTGTGCTATTCATTCAGTAATTTACAAGTGTTATTAGAGCCCCAGAAAACCTTTTTGTTGGGTTAGTTGAAGAGCTAGAACACAAAAGGCAGATGGTCAACAGCCTGAGCGCTAGCAACACACACAGTCCCTAAAAACCAGGCCTCTAAAAACCAGGCCAACCTGGGCTTTTGTCCTCACCCCGTGAAGGAGCAGGTTTCAAATCCAAGGAGAAAGCTCTGAGTCCCCACTGCTCAGCACCAAGGCAGAGTGGAATACCCCTCCTGGCTGTTTTTGGCAGCCACAACCAGCCAACTCAGGCGTAAGTCTGACCAAACTCCTGGAACTTCCTACCTGTTCAGAGATTCTGTGTCCTTACAAGCACTGATGCAAACAGCATGTCATGTGGAGAAAAGAGGGCACTGACAGATTAAAAATAACCCCCAGGGCAAACAGGAGGGCAAAAGTGGGTTCAGATGCAGCACCAGTCAGTCAAACCCACTGTGGCAAGGCAGGAGAGCCCCTGCTGCTCCAGCCCCCTAAACCAGTGCCAGGCTAGCTGAGAGCAGTCTGCAGAGGGTGGTAAATACATCATTTTTAATTAGCCAGCAGCCAACAGCTTCACTCATTAGGTGTCATTTATTTAGACAAGACAAAAGCTCGCACAGTTTTGTAACCGTATACAGAAATGAAACCATCTGAAATATATTAGTTTTCTCCCCCTGTGAATTTCCCTTTGTTCCCGTGTTTAGGATTCCCTCTTGAGCAGTACATATGCTCCCATCACTGCCAGGAGAGCATACTGCAAAGAAACACAGAACACAGACTCATTACAATTCCTCTCCGCTGAGCTCTGAAAGCACAAACTGTTCAAAAGGTGCCCTCTCAGACATCACACTTTGCACAATTACAGAGCTCTGGTCCTACCAAATTGCAGGAAGATTTTAAAGTGATCAAATTCATCATAACCAGGCATCAAAACTGCATACACTTAACTAACAACATTCTGACAAATGACATGTTTCCAACTCCTTACAAACAACAAATTCTACTGCCCAACAGTAAGCAAGGAAACCCAGCTCATCCTACGTTAGGTACCAAACCACAGACACAAATTTTATTAACATGTATGCTTAGAGGCAAGGTTCTTGTTGTGTCTACTTGTTATTTTAGCAATTCAAGCATTCAAAATGTCAGTATACATACCTTAAATTTTGGATAGTCATTCATTATTATAGTTACCATTCCTACGTAGGGCAAAAACCTGTAATTGATAAAACAGGTGAATGTAAAATTAACCCTCACACATTACATGAAAGTATTTTAATGTTACTCATTCTGGAATATGTCAGTGCAATCCCATAATTTATGCCTAATGTGGATCTGAATAGGAAGTAAAAAAATTCATTACTTTTCCTTAATCAAAGTTATCTGAGAAAATCTGAAGAGACTTCAGCTCAACTGAAGGAGAAGGAGACAAAGTCAAAAGCCCAAGCCTTCCATAAAATTCCTGTGGAATGCCAAAACAATTTCTTAGTAATTCCCAGCAATCACAAGGAGAAGCTGGTTAATACTGTATTCTCAGGTGAGCTATTTGTTAAATGCCCCCCTTTTCCCCCCACACTCCACCTCCACATCAGTCTGAGGACTACAGGAAGCAACTTTTCCAGGTTTTCTTTTAAATTACAATTCTATCTAAGAAACTTCAAAAATACATCAGATCTGGTTTGTATCAACAGCAGAACGGATGTAAGAGCTAATTTTTCTCTTTAATTACAAAGTACATTTTGCTTTACTTACCCTCTTGCTCTTCCGACAACATCTTTCTTCTCTAACCAGTTCTGACCTTCTTTGTACAAGCCTCTATCATCAACTTCATTATTATCCCCTTTAGTCAGAAATTTGATGTTCCCATTTCCTCTAGAAGGCAATGAGGTGATAAACTAAATAGCACTTAATCTAAAAATCTCAATTAACATCTACAAAGCAAATGAGGATGAAAAGCACTACAAGATTAGATAACAATGTTTGCTCTCAGCCCTGCTTATTGAACAACCACCATTAAATCATTAACATTACAGACTTTACTGACTTTATCTATCAACAGATATTAGCAAGAAACATTTTTTACAACACTCCTAGATTGTCAACTGATGTAAGCAATTACACAATGGGCACGGAAGGGACATTGTCCATCCAGGCACTAAACTTCCCCAGCAAAACCCTGTGCGTTTATCAGCATCTTCAACAGAACACTAATTCAAATAAAGCTCTTAAGTTTACAGTGTTCAAATGAATTTTGTTCATTAAGTACTAATTTCAAGAAATGAGGACTTCTCATAAAGACAATTTAGGTAATAAAAAAAATTAAATAGGCGGTTCTTGGAAATTTTAAAAAGCATGGAAGAACAGATTTTACTCAAGGAATGAACACCTTCAGTTCATGGAGCAAACAGGTCAGGGCTTGCCACCTGCAGCCTGGCTTTTCCCCGTGCAGGGCAGGGAGCAGAGAAGTGCTTTGGAAGGAGCCGTTGAGCAGGGCAGGGATCCGCAATCCCGGCCACACCAAGCCCTCTCCCTGCTGCTGCTCAGCCAGAATTGCCATGGGCAGTGCGGCCAAGGGACACAGGAAAAACAAGGGTCTCCTCTTTTATCCTGAATCAAACTTGGAAAACTTCAGTCAGCAAAGCTCACACACCGTCAGGCTGCACCCCGACTGTGAATCTCCACCTTCCATGAAAAATCTGCTCTTCCAACCAAAATCCCAACTGCACCAGTAGCAGCACAGCAGCACATTCTGCTCCCATGCACAGTCCTGCTGCCAGGACTCCCCCTGGGCACAGCTCCACCTGCTCCAGCCCTGAGGGAAAGGTCTCAGACCCTCACAAGGAGTGACACAGAACTGGGGACACAAGTGGATCACATCCTACAGCTGAGCTTTGCCTCGCTGCTGATCCTCATGAGCCTCTCTCACACACTAAACCACAAACAAACCCACACCGAAAGCCATGGGCAAGGAAAGCAGCTTTACAAACAAAAAAACACCAAGTTGCATTACTTTTCATGTACTTTGATAACTCTGTGAACTATTGGAATGTCTCTGCCTTCAACTTTAAAAACAACTATTTCACCAGCTCTGATTGGGTCATCATGGAAATTTGTTAGGAACAGCAGGTCTCCCCTGTGAAAAGCTGGCTCCATGCTGCCACTACAAACAACAAGAAAGAGAGAGTTTGTTGGCATAAATGAAAGAAGCACCATGAAATCAAAGAACGTTTAATTCTTACAGATAAACCCACAATTTTAACAGAGATCTGCAGCCTCACCTATTCAGTAACACTGCTCAGACCTTTAAGAGAAACCAAATCCCAGAAAGCAATCTGCAGGGGTTTGCCCACTGACTGAAGGAACTTGCGTTTTAAAAGGTCTCACACATTTACTGCTCCTGCAAACCTCAGTGGGAGCTGAGCCATGGCTACTGACACTGTGACCTTTGCCAGAGCCCAAACACAGCCAGAAGAAAGTGAGTGTTTGAATGGGTGACATTTCAAATTCCAACTGCATCCAAGGGGAAGGGGGAGGAGACAATAGGCACAACAACACCTGGACTTGAAGCAGAAAGTCTTTCCATTGACTCACCTGAGCACCACAACAATGGGGCTCTCACTGCCAGTCACCACGATCAGCCCTTTCCAGATCATGAGGGCAGAGGACACAATCATAGCAAAATTTAAGACTTGGTAATACAGCTGTGTGAAACAAGAAAATTGGGTTTTAAAGGTCCTGTATTGTATTTAGAAGCACAACAACATAGAACTTTAACTCGAGTGCACCACAAATTCTAGGCTTTTATGGTAGAGTCCCATTCCAACACAAGCCTGGTAGCACAGGTTGCCATGTCAGAATCCACCAAGCTGCAGCATAAGGCAGGAATCCTCTGCGTGCCTTAGTCTCGGCTTAATCCCCCCCTGAGTGTCAGTGACAGCCGCAGACACTCTGAGGAAGGCTCACAATGCCGGCAAACGCTGGAAGCCCGCTGGGTCCCACGGCCCTGCCTCCCCCCGTCCCTCCCTCCCCAGCTCGGAGCTGCCCCAGAGGGACACTGCGAGCGACACCGGGCACAGGCAGAGGCTGCCCTTCTGAGAGCGACTTTTGTTTAAAAAGAGCGGCTGGAGGAGACGAGGGACGACAAAAGATCATTTCCTGCAACTGTCATACTGAAACTTCTTCTCTAGAAAATCACAGATTTGACTTTCTGCCCCCAAATGCTGCTGCCCGCCAGCCCTTCCAGCACCGGAGGCGCTTTAACCACACTCCTTCATTTTCCGTTCCTTTCCTGGGCAGCACAGGGGGACAGCGGTGGGAAGGACCCTGTCAGCTGCCGTTTGCGAAGGGCCGCTCCCGGTGCGGCCGAGGGCCCGGTACCTGCCGCTTGTTCATGCGCCGCAGGTCCCCGAACAGATCCATGGCGGCCCCGCCGCGGCTCCCGCGCTCCGGGCCCGCACCGCCCGCGCCCCGCGCAGCGCCGGCGATGGCAGCGGCACCCGCGCTGCTCTCTGGGATCTGTAGTCCCCTTTCTCTCCCGCCTTGCTGACGCACAGGGGGCATCCGCCGCCAGGTGAACCATAACTCCCAGACACACCGCGGCGAAAGGTCCTGAGAACGAGGCCCCTTGCTTGTCACACCTGGAGGTGCCTGAGAGGCTGGCCGTACCGAGGGACCGTCGGTGAAGGCTTAGACCCCTCGGCTCGGCAGAAAGAGCCGCACCCGCCCGAGAAGCATCGGGACGGCTGCGCCGCTCTCCCGGGCGCGGAGAGTCTTGGTCAGGCGACTGCCGCGGGCATCCCGGGGCTGCCGCTTCGTGTGCGCAGCTGATTGGCGGGAAAGGGAGGCGGGGGGGCGCTGGGGGGCGCGCGCGCTCCGTGGGGGGCGGGCGGCGCCGTCCGCCAGAGGGCGCTGTCTGCCAGGGGGCGCTGTGCAGAGCGCGGGAACGCCGTGAGGGGTCCTGAGGGGCCGTGAGGGGTCCTGAGGGGCCGTGAGGGGCCGTGAGGGGTCTTGAGGGGCCGTGAGGGATCCTGAGAGCCCGTGAGAGCCCGTGAGGGGTCCTGAGAGCCCGTGAGGAGCTGTGAGGGGTCCTGAGAGCCCGTGAGGGGCCCTGAGGCGTCCTGAGGGGCCGCGAGGCGTCCTGAGAGCCCGTGAGGGGCCGTGAGGGGTCCTGAGGGGCCGTGAGGGGCCGTGAGGGCCGTGGCGGCGGAGGGGTGCGAAGGGAGCGAGCGGCACGGCAGCGTCCTCCTCGGCAGCTGTGAGCGGAGTCCTCTCATGGCAGCAGCTAGCGGTGACCTCAGCGTTTGCTCAGGCCCCGCGACACGGCCCGGATCAAAGGGCACAGAGGCCCGGAAAAGCCGCAGCCGCGTGCGGCAGCCCCTCGGTGCCCTCGGCAGGCCTGGCGGCCCGCAGCGATGGGCCGGGGCCGCTCGGTGTGCTGGGCAGTGGGTCAGACTCCCAGCAGCACAGGCAGACTTCACGCCCATTTCCAGTTCGTCACTGAATGGTTGCATGAGCCTGAAGCAGTAAGCAGCCACACAGATAAAAATCACAGCCCAGAGTCTGATTTCCTGGGAATTAAATGGACCAAACCGAGTCAGGCATTCACCAAGTTTAAAATTAGCCCCTGAAGACTGAGAATGGGTGAACAGAGAACACATGGAAATGCTACTAAGATAAATGGAAACAAACCGTCTGACCAGAGCAGTGCTTTTGTAATTTACTAGAAATATATCAAGACTGTAACGTTGGTAAACAGTTGAATGAAATAGACTAGGACTGACTAAGAGAGGCGGAACTGACACTAGACCGCAGGGGAAGGTGTGATGCTCTCAGGAACGAACAGAAATGGCAAGTTGGAAAGAAAGCTCCAGGGACACCAGGTAGGCATGATCTAGATAAGATCCTTCCCCTCATCTAATTATCTTCCAGTGACACCAGTATTCTTTTACTTACTGTACAAGAGTTCCTCTGAGTTTACGTTGTTTCAGGTTAGTTCTTAGCTATCCTTTACATACTCAGAGAAAAGCATCTGCCACTGTCCCCTTTGAGCAGATAAAATATTCAGAAGTAATTACTAAGAGAGAAGGAAAATACACAAGAGCAGACTCAAAGACGGTGAAAAGATACTGAATTGTCTTTGTGCAATTAAGGCTTTAACTAAAAAGGTGTGTAACAAGTTATATCTTCTGTACAAGTGAGATCTGCCCACTAAAATATTGTATTGACTCTTGCCCAGCAAAAGGTTTTCTGCAATTCCCTGAGTAGGTTTTTCATACCATACTATTTGGACAGATTTTTTAATAGAATTTTTTGCCTTTGTGTACAAATCTGCTTGCCTTTATTTTTGTAAAAAACCCCAAGAAAACAGAGATTAAAAGTGGTGATTGGGACAAAATTGATACAGGCTGTACAATCAGCATAGGGGAGACTAACAAACCTCAGTGTCTAAAAACCTCATTGAACATACCATTAATTTACACTAGGGTTCAGACCACTAACTCATAGCAATCCAAAACCATTTGACAAAAACTTCTTTGTTAAATTTGCTTTGCTGTTGGAAGGAAATCTCTGTCATTTCTTGTGGTTATAGCTGTACATTCCGCTTTAGCTATTAATTCATTATATTAATGCTGGATACCATATCTGCATCAATATGAAAAAAAAACTCACAAGGAACCAGCCTTTGTTCCAAAACGCTGTGTGTCATGCCCAAATTCCTCCTTAAGTACAATAGATTTAATCCTTACTTTGTATTTAATTATATAGTTGCACTTTACAGTAAATATCTGAGACTTGTTCTGTTACCTGGTCACACAAGGAATGGCTGAATATAAATGGATGAATTTTCATCCTAGACTAGAGTTGCAATACTGCCACTCACAGAACAAAGACAAATGGCTGACATAGAAGAATAATCTCTAAGTGTTATTTTTGGGTAGTGCTTTATTCATCAAACAGGCAGAAAAATGTTCTTGCCTATTGGGAAGCAGGGATATAATTTTTGGAGGCAAAAGACAAGGGAGATGGCAGCAGCTGAGAGAACATAAGTGACAAGGTGCAGTGTTGGAACAATTCCTGGCAGTCATTCCTGACGGAGAGGATTAAAAGTGGAAATCGAGGTGGTAAAATCTAGTTCTGTACCAAGCAGAGGGAAGAAGCAGAGTTAGTGTGTGGAGAATTTAGAAAAGTGAGAAGGCAGCTTTGTGTTGGGACCTGGGAGGATCGAAGCTGCTCAAGTTTTCGCTCACATAGAGGGGACTTTCTTTTGTCTGAGGCACGAATCCACACTTAATTCTGACACTGCAGTTCCTTTGCCTGTTGGTTTGGTTGTGCTTGGTGTTTGATAGCTCAGAAAACACTTGGACTCCCCCACTGTTTGTGGTGAGGCAAGAGAAACATACTAGGAAGTTGCTTTTCTTCCTTTTCCAGAGATGCTGGGAATCCCCCACACCTCTCTTGGTGGCTTTGTTGTTTTACCGTCTGTATGATTTTGATTGTTAAAGGTTACATGTATTTTGAAATCTTTCCCTGCGCTGGATGTTTGACTTCAATATTTGTACAGTAGATCTTCTGGAGCTCTGCAGCTAGAAAATCATGCTCATTTTTTAGTACACAGAAGATGTAGCTCTTGACATTCTGGCAGATTTGCCAGACCTTTGCACACAGCCAGGCATTGGTACTACCTGTATATATAATATTGAATGACAGCTCTTTGTTTTCCAGGGGACTGGTTATGGGCACAGAGCTCTCCCCTCTTCTGGGTACTTTTAATATTTGTGTTTCATTGCAGTTTTGTAACAGTTAGGCTGTTTGCTTCCTGCATGCCCATGGATGCATACCCCCGCTTTGGGAGCCACTGCCTGGGAGCATGTGTGGCTTTTGTCTTGTGTCACTCCTCTCCTGAGCCTTGTCACGTGCCTTGGGAGCTGGCAAGGACCACTCACAGGCACAGTTTGCAGCCCCAGCGTCACTTGCTAAGGGTATGAGTCAACATTTGGAGTCTGCTCTGTGACCCGGTGTCTGCAGAGCTAATTGGATTTCAGCTGAGTGGATTTGTTTCAGGGAATAGTTTATTTGTGAAAATAATTTCTTTTGCTCGGGAAGAAGGGTAAGGGGAGGGAAGGATCCAGCTATTTGAACACTCAATTGAATTTAGCGACTAATGTTCTTTTTTTCTTCCCCTTCTCCCATGGAACAGGGAGAAAAAAAGTCAGAACCAGTCACTAAATCAGGAAATATTGTTGTGGTTGACCTGCAATATTGGTCTGGCCCGCAGAGGCATGGCACTGCTAGCCAAGTGCTGGCCTGACCCGGGGAGAGCAGTGCTGGTAATGCACTGCATCCATATCCCCACCAGCACATGAGAGCCATTGAATACAAACCAGCACAATTTGAGACCAGAAAAGAAATGAGCTGCATAAAGTCTTTCGCCAAATCGTATAAGGGGACATAGCTGAGAAGGGCACCGTGCTCAGCTTATTTGGCTAATAGTCACATTACTGTTTCAAATACATTTCTTCCTTCAAAATGGAACCCTGGGGCTCAGAGAAGAGAGCTGCAGTGCCTCCAGTTAATTTTCCAGGTGAATCTGGGTCATTCCCAGTGCAGTGCCTCAATGCGATGCCCATTTGGTCCTCGGTGAGGAAGGCTCTTTTTTGCCAGCTAGGAAAGAAATAACACCAAAACCAGGTGTTGTACGGCCACTGTTGAGGAGCAAATCAAATTTCTTTTCCCAAAGTGAGGAAGTGCCCAGGGATGAGCCAGGAAGTAGCTCCTTCTTCCATGCTCCTGTGTCCACATCCACTCCTGGCTGCAGAATCTGCTCTGCACACAGAGCCCGGGGATGTAGGTCAGGCATGCTTGTGCCTTCCATGGGTGACCAGTTCTGTACTCATTTCTCCTGTCAGTCCATTCCCCACTGCTCCTAGTCACCCTTCACAGAGCCCAGCAGATAACCTTTGAGTAATAAGCTGAAATTCAAATACAAATAATTGACTACCGAACTGCCCTAATATTTGAGAAGGGTTTTAAACTAAAATAGGTTCTTCTGTGTGCCGTTATTGGCCCGGCAGCTATGTGTGTACGCTAAGTGTACTGAGAAAGGTAATATTAACAGAATGAAAAGGTCGCAGCTGTATAAAAATCCCTTTAAAATAAATAGGCTTGCCAAACTGAATTCCCCACAGGTAGACAGAGGTTAAGAACTGAGAACATTTGGGCCTTTGGCAGGTCAAGTTGTGCATCTGTAAATGCCCTTCAGAAATACAAACACGAGACAAGTGCAGAGAATCAGGGGGATTGTGGGTGGCCAGGTTTAGCTCTGGCTGTACCCCCAGGCAAGCAGGCCAGGGCTCCAAGCTCCCGAGGGAGGGATCTGGGGGCACCGTGCAGGGAGGCCACAGCACCCCTGTGTCATGCCCAGGCACCGCAGGGACAAGGGAGGCAGATGCTCGTGGTAGTCACTGCCCACATGCCCTGAGGTGAGCTGTTAGCCAGTAGTAGCAGGTGAAAAACAGTTTTATTGTGGCTGTGGTGGCAGCTGGAGCCGAGCGTTGGTGCAGTCCTGGTTGGGCAGTTTGCAGCTGGATATTTGGGCAGAGGTCTCGTTGCACTCCCCGCCTCCTTGGAGAGCAGAAGGGATGGAAAGGGAAGGCACACAACAGGGGGAGATATATAGCCTTAGTTTCTGTTGCAATTTGAGGTTGTACTGTTCAGCACCTTTGTTTCCAACCACAAGAGTGGCTGCAAAATGGTGGAGTCTAGATGATCCCTTTCCTAACTCTCAGAGAGGTTTTATGAGGTTTAATCCATTACTCAATCCTCACAGGAAAGGGGTAAAAAAGAGGAGTATTTATGTCATCGCTGACTGTGAGTGTCACGTTGTTAATTAAAAGCAAACAACTCAAATGTCAGATCTTGGACTAAAATAAGTTTAAACATTTTTTCTATAGTTTACAATAGGAAATAATTCCTTTAGGCATGCCTACTGATATTTGTGCCTTTTCACCATATCTCACATTGCTTTTAAACCTTCTGTTCACCTCCTGCTCTTCAGGACATTGTGCTCCTGTTAAGGAGGTATGTCAGCTCTGACACAGAAATGTGGCTGGAGCTTATGGGGCAGTTCAAGACCCTCTGTCCCTTAAACCTTTCAAGAGATTACTGGTGGGAGAGTTAAATTGTTGTGCCAGTTAGACCTGAGGAGAGCCCACTGCCAAGCAGCTGGGCTGCAGTCCCCGGCTATGCAGGAGCTCCTCTGGGGACACGAGTGCCAGTGTGACACCCTGGCACCGTGATGCCATTTGCACCGTCAGGTTACTTGCAGGTGTCAGACAGTGAAAAGGGAAAATAAAGAAAAGTAATAGTAATGGCTGTGAAAATTGAACTTTTATTATCTGTTCACTGTATACAAAACACCATTCTGCATAGTGATAACTCATTTGTTGTACAGTTGACAGTGCACATCAACAAACAAGTGTTCAGAGGTATCCACTACATGGGAAGGGCAGTGGTGGCTGTGGTGCTGTGCCCACTGCAGGATGAAGTACCTCACAAGCACTCGATATGCCAGTATAGAAACGGGCTAACAAGCATCTACCCAGGAGCCAAACCAGGAATGAGGATGGAGAGGGCAGAACTCATGTGTCTGAGAAACAATTTTCAGAATGATTCAGTTTTACAGAGGTGGCTGAGAGGACCCATATTTTTTTAAACACTTCAAATTTTAAAACTATTAGAATTTAATGATAAATAACAGAATCTCACAAATCTTTTGGGGCAAAATGCTCCACATTTATTTACATATGAAATGTGTTTAATACAGTCATAATGGACATAGTGTATAGTAACATCTGACAGCAGCAAGACTTTTAAGGAACCCAACAATTACTACTGTTTATCATGCAGCTATCTATATATACACAATTTGTTTTAAAAAAAAGTACAAAAATTTTTGTAGGGTTACATACAAGGTATAAAATGCAAAAACAAACTAAAAATATACTCTCACAGAGAACTCTATCTGAAAGGGACAGTATGGTACCTTTTTGTACTTGTGCAAGCAAAACTAGTGGTGCTGGACAGGAGTCTGCAATGTCTGGCCTGTGCCAAAGCTGCAGGCCCCAGGCCCACTCCTGGCTGGGGCTGGCTCCTTCCCAGTTGTGGCTGTGTGTGACACTGAGCACCAGAACGTTTGGCATGATCACATGGAGCTGGCAAAGCCCAACCCCTGCAGCAAGGGTCAACTATTTCCTTTCAATAACCAGCAAGGAAAATGCATAATGCTGTGTACTCACTTCTATATGTTTAATAAATTACATGACAAAAAACATCACCATTATAAACCTATTCCTCTAATTACATCTTATTTCTTAAATCCAGAGCAACCCAGCCCATTTGTAACAATTTGAGCTTTGATCACAAGCACCTGGTGACCTAAAAATGTCATTGCATGATATTCAGAGTTGTGCATTTATATTCTTCAAAAGTACTTCACCACTCCAGAAGGTCTGCACTTGTTCTGGTGTTGCCACCTAAAAACCAGCACTTTATTTCACACATGCAGTGGTACTTTTGTCTTTTTTTATAATGTATTTTGTAAGAAAAAGTTTAAAAGCTTCCTTAGACATGTGGAGGTCCAAGTTCTTGGACCCTCCCCTTGCTTCCTCTCTCCTCTCTCCTCCTAGCACCTCCTCTTGATGCTAAACTTCCATTAGCTAAATTTTCTTTCAGAAGCATTCAAAAACCAAACAGTTTAAGAGAACCTAAGGAACTGCCCTGGCATTTAGAACTCTGTTTTAAAGAAACTTACTACAAAAGAACAGAAAATAACGAGAAAAAAAATTTTTTTTTCCACTAGTTACTGATACAAACACATAACCAAAGAGTATAAAAATTATTAGTTTAAATATATACAAACATTTTTCAACTCAAATACTGCTTCAATGGTTCTGAGGGTATAGACAATGAGGTGAAGGGGACACTTTTATGCAGAATATATTGCAACAGCCTGAACAGTACTGTTAATACTATTATACCTTGAGCTTTCTGTAGCAAAAATGTCATTAGTATTCCAATGTGGAGCGAGATTTCTGCATCCCAAACAATCTGATCACTTGTCAGCTGAACTCATTCTTTTGGACTTGATGAAGGCCATGCCATGTGTTCTCATGTGAGTGTTTAAGGCCGCTTCAGTTTCAAAAGTCTTTGCGCACACTTTGCATCTTCTGTCCGATGCCGTGCTGTTGGAAGAGTCGTCCTCGTGGCTGGGTTTGTTTTCCTGCTGATTATCCTCCCCAGACCCATTCTGCTTTGATACCGGCTGAGGCTCCTTCAGCTTATGTACAATGAAGAGGTGTCTGGAAAGGGACACGTGAGATGTGTAGCAGAGTCCACATTCCCTGCATTGGTACGAAGAGCCATCAGATTTATGCTGAGGAATATGTTCATGAAACTGGAGAAGGTTTTCTGTTGTAAAGCCACAAACTGCACACTTGTGAACTTTAAAAACATTTATCTTCAGCTTCTTTAATGGCTGAGTGATTGCACCTCGTGGAGGTCTGAACTCCATTACAGGTTCTTCCAATTTACGCTTTGGACTAGGAACCTAACAAAGAGACAGAAATGGTGTGTCATGTAAGCATAAATATGCAGTTCTTTTCATAACTATTTGTGACTTGCAAATGTCAGAACCTTTCCTTTGGCAAATTCTAAAACAACTCTGATAAACTATCCTTTTGGGGCTCTGCTTCACAGAAGATGAGTCATTTATGGCATCAAAGTACCTGTATTTATTTAAAGATCCTGGATGTATACCCCGAAAAAATCATTCTCAGTGATTGAATGAGTCTTCGAAGTGATTACCTTTGTGTCTTCTTTTACTTCCCTTTCTTCCATGTTGGTAGATTCAGTCATTTCTTTCACATCAGGGTCTTTAATGCCGTGCATCAACTGAATGTGTTTTTCCAGCATCAACCTCTTGGTAAAAGTACGTCTGGAATCTGGGCAGTGCCTGCAGATACACACACACACACACACACACACACACACACACACACATTCAAGTGTCATGCTTAACAAGTGCCTTTTGTAGACTGGAAGAATGGGTTTGTATTTGAGATACCCCTGAAAACCAGGTTTCCCAAAGTGGAACTGTGAACTCTCAGCTCAGCCAAATTTCAGATTGTAGACTTTACACACTGCACTCTCAGGAGCCTGACACGTTTCTGCAGGCAGGAGAGGTAATTGGTTTGGCCTGTCCTAGGCATCTGAAAGAATGGGACACTGGCTTTTCCACAGTTAAGGAAAGATGTTCAACTAACAATGGTTTTTGTATTCCATTTCTAAATAAATTAAACCAGAACTTACGAGCACGTGTAAACCTTCCTAATGCCTTTGTGCTTGATACGATTGTGCCGACATAAGCTGTGGGATGAACTGAAAGATTTATCACATTGCCGACAAGGATGTTTCTTCATTTGCTTTAAAAAAAATAAGAGAAAGACTTTCATTAAAAAAGCTCAGTAAAAGTGATGCCTGTGCTGAACCTTCTGATAAATAGGAAAGAAACATCACTTACCCATTTTTGGTACTGTACTTCATGTACAGCCCCTCTTCAACAACACTGTACAAGTCAGAGCTGGACCTCTTTCAAAGCAGTGTGGCCCTATGAGCTCCCCACAGACAGACAGACAGACAGACAGACAGACAGACAGACACCTGTCTCCAGCTGTGACCTGGTGTCAGGGACAGTGGATGAAGAGAATTTCTTCCACCAAAGAAACAGGGAAGATCAGAGGACTATTTCTGGATCAATAAAGGCAGCAGATGAGGGGGTGCTTTCCCTTCCCATCACCAAACCATGTCCTCAGCTGCTGACTAGGAGCTCCTCAGTCACATACAGGGAGCGGTGAAGAGCACAGAAGAAGGACCAAACTTGAACCTCACAGACACTGACACACTAAGAGAGTTCAGGAAAGTCATGACAAAAGGAGCAGTATGATCTGATGCCAACTTGATGGCCATCTGTTTGGGGAATTCTGCGGGGCTGATGTTTCAGCTGGTCGAGTGGTAGGAAAAAGTAAAGGAAGAAATTGAGAAGGGCTGGAGCAGTCACACACTAGCTGTGTGGCAGTGAGCAGAAGCATCAAGCCCGTGGTCAGAAAAGCAGGAGGAGGATGATGCCCAGCAGGACCTGGGGCAGCTAGCTGTGACCCCACACTTGTTCTAAATTCCTTGGGGAGACTCAAGATAGAGACCCAAACAGAATTTTGGATGCATCAGATTCTGCAATGGCAGCCAAACCAAAAAGAACTGAAAAATTATTTCTGTAATTAAGTGCAGCATGATCTGCATCTTACAGCATCTTGTCTTAACAGAAGAGGATGATCAATGACTAAGTTGGAGTTGGTAATTCCTACTTAGAAAACATCTGCCCTTTGACAGAAACACACCTGCACACAAGTGCAAGGAGCTCAGTAGATGGGTGCCTGGTGTTAGGCAGACACACATGATCCAGTTTCAGACAGGAGTTATACAGGCCTGCTGCAACCCTCCCGTGTCTGGGCTGTAACGTTTGGGATTTTTTGGCAGCCCTTTTAAGATCAGGTAGAGAGTCACACCAAGGTGGCTACAAAATTTCCTACCCTCCAGCTGGCTCCCTTCCTCCAGGATCCTCAGGAGAGGATCAGAAAAGGTGAATCTGTCTGTCTGTCTGTCTGTCTGCGTAGACAATTCCCAGTAGGAGCTGGAACCTTAAGGATCTGTCCAAAGGGGATATACACAGCAACACCTCTCCTATGAATACCTCTGCATAACCCAGCCTGGGATCAGCTACAGGTTGCAGCTCTTTCACTCTGCTCCTACAAAAGCAGAAACTACTTTGAAAGTAGTATTTTCATGTACCTTGCATGACAATGGATTCTGTGAATAGCACATGAATTGCTTAATTACAGTTTTAAACAATCATTCTGAAAGGATCATTTTAGAGCATTTAACCCACACCTATGATTCTTAAGAAAATAAGACTGTAAATTAGTTCCTCTATTTATTAGGTCCCTATGACATACTTGGTTATCTTATGCTCATTTCTATTCTGTCTATGGTAGAAGTTTAGTTTTTCAACATAGTCTTTTTGACAGCTAACAATTACTAGAAATTTTGACAGGTTGGGAAGGAATGTAGCACCTGGTCTGTATCCCCCATTTCTGAAAGACATGGAATTGTATTTCTGTTCATTTTAGTATCTGTGTGCCTCCTGTGTTATTCAAAGAACTCCTTGAGTGGGGATAAAAACCAGCACCTGAATGGAAGCAATGAAAGAGGCCTTCAGGCCAGGATTTGCGTGCAACAATTATCTAATATTTCATAATAAGGGCTATTCTTGAGGTAACACTGCACATAAACATCACAGAGAGAAAGACACAGATTTAAAGCTAATATTTAAAAAGCATTATTGGTATGTTACTAACCTTCTTTACCATGCCTTTGGCTACTCTGCTGTGGATGGAATCAGACTGAATATCGCTCTCTAGTTCACTCTGAAGTGACAGTTTCATTGGGAGGTTGTGCTGCTTTGTTTTTAAGAATTGCATAAATGTACAATGCATTCAGTCCTAAATGCATTTCTGATTGCCAGTAAAAGCTCTGCTGAGTTAATATTTGGGCAGCAGGAAGCTGAAGGAATGGGGTGGGAGTTACTGGAGGCAATGATGCTGGGGTGCTATTTGCTTGAAGTTGTCCTGAGAAAATTGAAGATGACACTCAGTAGTCCAGCATTTTCAGCTTTTCCATAAAACGTTTATAAACAGAATAAATAATTTGCAGAACAGCTTTAGAGATAATAACTGTAATAGAAACCTCTGGAAATGTGCAATCATTTATTACAGCACATTAGAATCCTGAAAACGATGGATTTTCATTCAGCGTGGTTCTCGTCCACTTAGACAAAATCAGCCTATTATCCCTCCCAGTCCTGCTCTTTTGCTGCAGTGCAGCACAGTACATCAGTCTGGCTTCCTGGTTCCCAGCTGAGGAAAGAGCCAGAGCATTGCAAAGGGGAAGGCTGGCTTGGCTGGAGCCTGCCACAGCTAAGCAGGGTCACTGCTGCCTTCCTGCCTGCCAGTCTTTTTAATGTCATTTAACTGGAAATGCTACTGAGTGCAGGAACAACATCAAACAGTCTCTCTGCTGACATGAGGATGCAACATTCCCACATTTCACTTTCAATCCATTTTAAGTAAGGTGGCTCAAATTCAGGTGCTTTAAATACAAAATTCAACTTGTTAACTCAGCTGAACTCTTAAGTGTCAGATTAGAGCAACAGCTCAACTATGGAATGTGTCTGCCTTTAAAAGAAACACCAGTTGGCACTCAGTGGATGAGTAAAACATGACTGAGTCTCCACTCCCTGAGGCTAACAGGCACTGAGCTTCAGAACAGAACAGAATCAAATTGTTTAAGCTGGAAAAGACCTTTAAAACCGGGTCCAACTGTTACCCCAGCACTGCCACATTGACCACACCACTGTAAAGAGAGGGAACTGAGAAGGCACAAAGAAGAAACAAGAACCTGGAACAGATTAGATGGTTTGGATGAAATACAGCAATATCTGTCACTCTTTCCATCTTGAAAAAATTTTGGTACTGAATGAACAAGTCTACAATTGATTTTCTCAGTAGAATGATGTAGGAACTGAAAAAAAACTAAGCAGCCAAAGCAAAAAAGATGAAATAGATATAAGAACAGTAAATAATAATACTGGGACTTAAAGGAATTATTTTCAGAAACACAAATGGAATGTGAAACAAATACTTCGCCTTTCAGGTTTAATTCACCTTTTTGTACTGAATATATTCCTTTACCTTTCCATGTTCTTTCCTCATGTGGGAGATGTAAACGTCTCTCTGAGTGAAGAGCCTGTCACACTCCCAACATGTCCAGCCAGGGCTAGTGACTTTTTTAGGTTCTGCTTTCTTTATGGGAGAAGGAGATTTCTTCTCCAGCTTTTCTGTGCCGTTGATAGATTTTGTGTCCTCCTTGTTGTGACTGGCTGAGTTTTGAGTTGTGGGTTTAGTACTGAGAGGAAGATTTATCCCCAGGTTTGGTGGCCCCTCAACACTTTTCAAAGTTCCATGCATAGACTATAATAAAAGAGAGAGAAAAAAGGTACAAAACTGACATAGACATACACAGTTGTACTCAAACAAAAGCCTTCAGTTACTTCTTTGGCATACTATTATCATCAGATCACCTTTGTAAAGAAACAGGATTAAGTAAAGGCAAGACCTAGCATGACCTAACAATAACTGACACCGTATATAGGTATTTTCACAAAAAAAATAAGAGACTTACTTTGGAGGTAAAGTTTAAGTTGTGGGTTAGCAGGGAGGGAAAAAGGGCTCATAACTGTTAATAAAAAGCAAAGTGCACAGGATCAACAACTAAGAGCAAAGTGCAGGTGTGTAGTAAAGGAGGAGGCTGGCTTTAGTATCCCACTGCACAGGGGAGCAGGAAACAAGGTTCCTGTACTCTCAGGTAACTGAAGCTGACCTGGAGATTTCATTCCAGCCTAACCTGTCAGCATGTAAAATGTTAGTGCTCAACTTTCCAAATGTCTTGTAAATACAATATTTGAAATTTCATTTCTTATTTGAAACTACACCAAGAGCATTAAAGCATAGTATGGAGTCCCACTGCTGGCCAAACTGGGAGTATTACACCTCCAGGCCAGGCCAGGCCAGGCCAGGCCAGGCAAGTCCTTCACCATCTGCTCTCACAGGCTGCTGGAAATTTTCTTGTAGCGAGTCATTACAGGAAAATAAGACATACATTTTGCCATCAAGAAATATTGGCATCTGCAGGAATTATTCTGGGTTATTTTCTGTAGCTTTAAATAATCTCCTCCTGAGCTTCCTTCTGTCCCTTTCTGTCCTACTTTTACCAGGTCTGTCTCTGCCTTGATGGTTTATGTCTAGCCATACCAAACCATTACTTTCTGTGCAGCTGAGCTCTGCCTCTGTCTGGCACTCGTACTTTCCCTGAGTCCTTTTGTGCTTTTATCCTCTCCCTGAATCCTTTTCTGCTTTTATCTATAACCTGTTACTGTTTTTTCAGTCCCCCTTAAATGAATTCCAATTTACAATGCTTTGCTCCAGTCCCTACTGCTATACACACATCCTAAATGCAAAACCAGCAATACTGCTACTGCACATGTATTGATTAATCCTCTAATTTTAGTCTCAAAAATGTCTGAATCACTTATCGTGAATCATGCTAAAACCCCACTGGCTGGAAGTTCAAATACTGTCATGGAACACTAAAGCCAAAGAAATAAAGTAGTGCCCAAGCAAGTGAGCACATCTTTGAAATGTGAGGTGCTAAACACCCCAATTTCTGTAAAGAGAGCTTCTGGCCCTAACTGCAGTCAGATCGAGCTCCTGAAAGTGTTGTCTTCAGGTCTTACAGAAGTACTTGGGTATGGATATAACAATACTTTTCCAGTAATATCTGACTCAGGAAAAACTAAATACAGAAACAAGACTACACTGCAATACACAGAATTTGCCTATTTAGTGAAAAAACCCCAACCATCTGAGTAGATCAAAGGAAACAGAAATCAGAGTTTTGCATTGCTGCATGAGAGGAGCATCTAGGATATCTTGCAGTAAACATGCAAGAACTAGTGCTACTAGTTCAGAAACAATGGAAATACCCAGTCCTTGAACATCCTGGCCCAGCCTTCCCCTCATCTCCTCCTCAAGATGAAGACTGGCATTAAGACCACCTGTTTTTTTCAAGACTTGTGATCTTATTTTCAACACTACTTCAGAGAATTCTGTAGTTACAAGTGCCATAGCTGGGACTAAAATGCAAAATTATGGTTTTAGCAGCCAAAAAAGATGTCTGGTCTTCCACTCTGCAGTAGAGAAATGGCATTCAGAAATTGTGTCGCTGCCAGAGAAGCGCAGTGAGCTCCAGTCCCACTGTGTGTTCAGGCACCAGGGGTTAGGAAGGCAGAAAAACCTCGGCTTTGGTCTGTATGACATGAGCTAAGAGTCTGTGTCAAACACACCACTAACAAATGATAGCCAGGGGGCTGCTGATCCTTCAAACCAGCACGTTCAAGGATCACAGTGAATTGTCAGCTCTTAAGGGTGTTTATGAGGAAATCCACTGGAGTTTTTTTCAAAGCACACATGTTCAAGTTCATATAACACAGGTAACCTCTACATCTAGCAACATACTGCTTCCTGGTGAATTCTGAACATCAAAGGCTTGATTTTGTGATGCACTCAGCATTCTCTGCTCCTAACAATTAGAATAATACTTAAAATACTGTAAATAAAACCCAGCATTTGTTAGGATTGGACTTGCTGAGCTGTTCCCAGTACACCAAGATCAACATTCTTACAGAAAAATCAACTGAGTCATTACAGATATGCTGAAGACCGGATAAAATATAAAAGTTTAACATTTGAGAACAACATTCACAGATTATCCCCTCAGAATTGGTAACATCTCTGTCAGCAGTCTTGTTACTCCATGCCTTTTCACAGCATGTATTGCATACCAAATGGTATAACGAAGGAAACAAGAGAAGATGCCTACACACCTTGATATGATCCATCATAAGCTGTTTCTGTGCATATAGAAGAGAACAGTCCGGACACTTGAAAACAGACACCTTCTGGTTTTCAATGTGCTGATCAAAGTGGCGATAGAGCAAAGGTTGTAGAGTAAACACAGTGTCACACATAGAGCATTTATATATTATTCTAAAAACAGAAGCACAATAAACAATGTCAGTCACGTTGATGATCTATTTGCAAGAATCATGATGTTAACTTTTTTTCTCATCACAGATAAGATCTGACATGTTTAAGCAATTGTTTCACACTGCCTGAAAAAAGTTAAACTAATTCAAAACATCCTTCAATTTCAAAATATAAGAGCAGTAGAAGAAACAGAAAAATAGAAAAAAAATTTAAAAGCGCAAACAAGAAGCCAGAAAACAATAGCATGTGCCAGTTACAGATACAACAACAGCATCTGCTCAGGATATCTGACTGTTCAACACCTTCAGTTTCTGAACTCACATTGTAGCTAAAGGATAATTATCCCTGCTCCGGTTACAAACCTGTATATTGTATATGCAGTATATTGTAAGGGAGTGATTCATTCAGTTGTAGTTAGGAACATACTTCAAGATAAATACATTTTGGGCAATGTTCATGGCTGTGATGCTCCTGAATGCCAAACCTAGACTCTGTAAATGCCCTGAAGCTCCAACAGTGCAGGACAGGATTTCCCTGATCTGCCATTACAATGTGATGAATCTGCCACAAAAATGTAGAGACACCACCAAACACTTCCTTTCTTGGAGCACATGTGACTTTTGAACATAGGTTCCCCAGACTCCTGTTCTTACAGCAGTTTTCTAACCACAGATCATGAGATAAGAGAGAAATCTAAGCCATGTAATCTGTAGTGCTGCAGAGAAAGTTTAGCTAAAATAAAAGAACCAACCACAGGTGCTCATACAGCAACAGGCACTTCCCATCTTTAAGAGTAACTTCCACTTAAAAAAACAGCCATCAAACCTTCCTACCTGCTAAAGTGCTAAATCTTCTCATTAGCCACATAATATCCTTTCTATATGCCTCTAAGTAATTACCATTGATAGTGCAGTATTCCAGAGCTCTAGGGAGCTGCACTCTGTTTTGAGATGACAAGAACACGGGCATTGCTTCCATGTCCAAACTGTCCTGGAACTCCAAATGAAAAACAATATACTACTTCATATTAACTGGGAAAGACTTTGTGCTATCAAGGTCCCCGTTTCTCACACATGCTAAGATAAATGTATTATTTGCACAGCATCCTCTGATGATCAATGTACTATTGTCCTGCTTTCTGTGGTGAACCCTTCTCTGCAGATCTGGAGATTTGTAGAAATGCTTTATGAATTTATCACATATCAAAACTGTAACTCTCTAAAACCACCACGAGCTGAATCTCTGTATTTTCTATGGCAGCTAAAGTACTTTACCCTGCCTTCACAGAAGCAGAACTATCTGGTAAGGATCCAAATTTCAGACAAGTCTCTGGGCAAAGACTGTACTCACTTAAATTCACTAAGTACAGTATGAGTTATGACTATACACACCTCACAGTATGAGTTATGACTATACACACTTGGAGTATTTCCTTCAAACACAGCAAAAACATAATTTTCAATCCTTAACATACATGCAACCATGTACACTGGTTTTGGTTTTTTTTTAAATTTAATTGAAGTAGTCAGTGTTTAACATGCAGCTGCCTAAAATGCTGTTCAAAGCTTAAAGGCAGTTGTGCTTCCACAGGATGTCATTTACAGGGATGCTGGAATAAGTCAGGCAGTTCATCCCATCCCATCCCATCCCATCCCATCCCACCCCATCCCATCCCATCCCATCCCATCCCATCCCATCCCATCCCATCCCATCCCATCCCATCCCATCCCATCCCATCCCATCCCAGGCTGGTTACTCAGCACTGCTCCTGCCTCACAGGACACACCAAAGCAGGCACATGGCCTTTTCACTTCCCAAAAATCTGCTTAGCAAATTCATGTAGTATCTGGGAATAAATACAAGTGTTATCTCAGGAAAATACTTTCAGTCATATAAAAGACATTTAGAATTTGGAAAGCTTCTGCACCAGAGGATAGTATTCCTCCTTCCCAATTTTTTTTTTTAAAAACGAACTTGTTGGATAATACACTTTTTACCAATAGTACTGTAAATATCCAAAATTTGGCTTGATAAACAAGAATTTCTCCAGTAATCACAAAGAGATCAGCCATGAAAAATATCTTAGTGCCATTCCTAGACACTGCGTACTGAAAAAAGACCACCTTGGTGGTTTTCTGGGAAACCAGAGTTACAGGAGAGAGCTTCCCAGAGTTGAAAGACAAGACAGCCATCCATTTCCCTATATTAAAATAATCTAATTTCATCCCACTGAGAATCCCTGCATATAAAAGTCATTTTTCATACACCAAATAGTTTAGTGCATCTGTTGTGCAGCAACTGTTTGTAATGTAATGGTAAATCACACAGTGCCAGGGGCAGGCAGCCAGCTTGCCCGGGAGCCCCATCGCTCTAACAGAGCAGCGTGCCCTAGAGCAGAGAGCCTCAGGAGCCCCGGGGCACTGCTGAGCCTGGCACTGTCCCTGCCCGGTGCCACAGCCCTGGGGCAGCGATGGGGCAGCAGTGGGGCTGCCAGGGGGTGCTCCACGGTGCCGCGCAGGTAACCCAGTGCGAACGCACTGCCTCAAATGCAGCCTGCCAGCTCTGATCAGAACTGGGCAAGGCAACAACTCTGAGCACTGCAAGGGCTGCAAAAATCCTACCAGTCACTCTGCATGCATTTAAGGCAGCACTGGGATTAAAACTGGCAAATTTAAAGGAAACACCACTTCTTAAGAGGACTGCTCCACTATGGGTTCTGTGACTTATTACAGTAGTACATAATAAAATTTCATTTTTTTATAATCAAAGTAAATTTGTAGAGGAATGCAATTATAAGTGCATCTATATGGAAAAAATACTTAATTCATTAACCTGATCAGAAACAATTGGCAGATCCAAGCACAGTTCACTTTTCATATGTGTAGCATCTTACACAAACAGTGATCTTAATCTTTTACATTTCTCTAATGAGAACTATGGGGACCTTAAAAAAGTTTTAAATGCTGTTTTAAATCTAACAGCCCCTGACTGATGACACCATCCTGAATTAAAACAATGTATCATTTCCCACGAGGCAGAAATTACTTCCATTTGGTATCAGACACGGCAAGTTTGTTGCCATTTTGCTTTGATGGAAGTGTAAACAAAGAAAAAAATCTGCTGTTCATATGATAGAAGAAACACTGAGAAACTGAACAGAGAAAAACCTGTTACTATGTTAGAAGGAACAGTGAGAAAGTGAACTCTTAGGAAGGCTGGTTATTACATCCTAAGACACCTTCTATGTTCTTGATTGTGCCAGTTGTTAGCATGCTGGTGCCGTGCACGCCCAGAGAGAACGCGAAGCTCAGCCGTGTTTGCTCTCCACAGGGCGCTCTGGCAGCGAGGGAGAGGCACAGGGAGGAGAAGGGGGGCTCAGAGGTCACACCTGAGGGCTGCAGGAGTCTGCACACACAGAGCACCTGCAGCACAGCTGTCCAACAGCTTTCAAAAGAGACCCTGAAGCCGAGTCCTACTTGTACTCTGTGCCACCACCTTCAGCAAACTACCACCTTTATGGGCAACTTTCCTAGCCACAGAACAAAACCACTTCTGCTTCAAGCGAGAAAGAGATTACCTATTGGGAAAAAAGCTTATATAAATAGACAAAATGCTTTTTCTCAACTTCTCAACCACATTATGAAAATCACCACATGAGCACCAATTAGTATTAGCATCTCTTTTAGGAATCACATTATTTTAATTCACAGTAAAAATGCAGATGAGCTAAGCAGATTAAAACATCAGAACGAGCAACGGTCTGACCACCTGTCCAAATAATTTGTGTAATTACATTTTGCAATCACTCTCTTGTAGCATGCAGTACTTGAAGAGCTGCTAGTGCATTCAATGAGAGAAATGTCACCTTTGCCCAATGAACTCCCAGCTGAAAAGTCACGAAAGCACTACACAAATCCCACATTCCCAGCAGGCTGACAAACCGGTGGCTGTCAGAGGTGTCCTGCAAGCACAGGACACAATGCAATTCACAGTGCATTCAAATCAGGTAAGTGCAGTAGAAGATGAAGTTTGCTTACTTTGGTTCACCTATCTTGATACCCGGGTGTTGTGTGTAGGCATGGGAGTGCGTGCTGGGAGCAGATTTAAATGCCATGGGACAGATAGGACACTTGTAAAAGACTTCACAGTGACAACCTTGAATGTGAGACTTGAGTGCCGCCACATCAGAGTACACGACATTGCAGTGCACGCAGCTGCGGAGAGAGCGGAGGAGAGTCAGTGCAGCCTGCCCCAGCAGGGCTGGACATCATCAACATGGCTTTTCAAGCAAAGGTCAGAGAAAAACACACATGGAGAACAACTGGATAAAACTACATTACTCCGTCAACTGCAACAACCCTGTAAGAATCAATATAACCAGCGATTTTTGGATCACAAAGTAAGGGGAGAGAAATCTCACACACTGTCATTTGAAAATCTAAGAGATATGAGGTCAGAACATGTTTTTATGTTATTACAATAAAACAGATAGAAGGGTGGACAGACAAGTACTCTATTGATTGCAGAAAAATGCTTAAATCCTCTGCAAATTTGGAAAGAGATTTTCTAGAATTCATTTTTATCACATGCAGGGCATTGTTTAAAGTACACCACAGCAATTTAGAAACTACCACCAAATGGAAAACCAGTAAGGAAAATATTTTCACAACTTCCCTTGTTTAGATTTAAAGAAGACAAACTGGTAATGATTTTCTGTACATGTAATCAAATCAGCACTTGGATTGAAACTCAGGAAAACGAAACCAAATCCCTACTATCAGATCAATATATCAGATTGGAATTCAGAAAATATTTTTCAAAAACATACTTCTGCTGTGACGAAAATTTGTGACCTTTCTGCATCTATTCTAAAATGAAACGATTAAAAAATCGATGTCCTATCTCCAGTAGCAAACGCTCCCAAATCAGTCCAAGAACATAGTGCAATCAGCAATTACCTGTCAAATGAGACAGTTTCTTATTGATCAGTATTTTGCAGTAAGACTTGTACAAACTCTTCAAACGTAGAAGGCCTCCACCCTTCCAGAATTTTAATTTTAGCATCTATCATGGCAGTATGATTGTTTTCATATAAATGTCAATTTAATTTTTCAATAGTTCTACTGCCCTGATGATAACAATAAAGCAGGAAATGCAGTTTTACATTGAACTCAAAGATCCCATTTTACTTTTAAAATTTATCACCCTTGAATTTTATGAAATGCCATCCATTCTTTTTCTGGGCATTTAATTTACACTCTTAATAATATTCATTGAGTTTATATAGTCTCTGCTCACCAATGCATTCTCTAAAGCAGATTATTCTGGTCTTTTTTGGCTCTGTTAAGAGCTGTCCCAGAGAGGTGAGCACTTTTCCCAGCCGTGCACAGCATGATGCACTCAGTGACACACGTGCTCCTGAGGTGTCCCTCAGAGAGCAGGGTGGCATTGCCACCCCCCCGTGCCACGGCCTGACTTTGCTCTCGAGTGATGCCACATAACAACTGAACTCAGCATCCACCGTTGTATATCACACAGCTCCTAAGGCCCAAGCCTTCCTCTGGGGACTGCTCTAACAACTGCTTGCTTTCACCTTGGCAGCATGCAGTGAAACTTCAAGCTGAAGTTTCAGCTGACTCCGTGCAGACACGTAGCCTAAACCACTGGAGTCAAAGGGAGCTTCCTGCAGAGGCCCTGTCAGAGGCAGGACAGGCTGTGCTGCTCATGGGGAAAAGCACCACAGTTCTAGGAGAGGCTGGGCAGGCTAAGGAGGGAGGCAGTAACATCCCCAGAGACTGCTTTGCTTGCCTGCGTGACTTAGGCTTAGTCGAGAATTTAGATCAAGAAATTCTCGACTCAATGTGACATGAGATTTTTTGAGACATCTTGAAAAGTTTAGTGACTTAGATTCCCAGTGAAGGGGATTCTTTCTGCTGGTGTTACCAGCACAGGCCAGGAGTCCCC
Organism: Ammospiza caudacuta; assembly: GCF_027887145.1. NCBI lineage: Eukaryota > Metazoa > Chordata > Aves > Passeriformes > Passerellidae > Ammospiza > Ammospiza caudacuta. Next base: position 87,906,623 of record NC_080632.1, on the reverse strand, counting down.
AGAGGTGATTCCATGAACAAACCCAAGAGACATACATGAGAGGGAAGAGCAGTGGAGTGCAGGAAGCAGGTGGAGGAGAAATGCAGGACAAGAAACACTACTGCTTGAGAGAAAAGGGTAAAAAGAAAAGAACCCAAAGAAATGAGAAGAGCTTGGAGTTATGTCAGGACATGAATTCAAGCTGAAAACAGAGGCTTGATGCAGTAAAAATGCTTTCATCCCTTAGGGGACAATTGCACAGCCATCCTGGAAAATGAACTGTGGCACCTTAAGGGTGGAAGGAGCTACCTGCTGGAAGATTTGCAATGGCCTTTTTCCAGGCAGACAGGGTGAAGTGGACATGTTTTTGGAGTGCTAAGCAAAGCTCAGGGTACGGGTGGCTCTTCTGATCTCTTGCTGTGCTGTCTGCCACTCAAGTGCAAGGAAAATGCTAACAGAAAGCATCTTTTCAAATCTTTCAAAACTAAACATTTCTATGAAATGCCTCTGCTCCCCATTTTCTCAGTGAGTTGCCATTACGGGGAAATGTAAAAGTCAAAGGGAAACTGAGGAGTAACAAAGGAGAACAAAAGACAGGGTTGTTTGAGAAAGGCAATTTCCAAGTGATGCAAAGTGATAAAGTCTACGAATCTTGATTTGCCACAGAAAAGAGAACAACCAGACAGAAGCAGCATGCCCATCAACATCTCAACCATACATTCTGGAAGTACTGACGATGACTCTTCTACCAGAAAGAACAATCTAAAATTCAATGGTTTGGAAAAACTCAAGAAGGTTTCTGAAAACCTGAAATGAAGATAATGTATCTGAATTCTCTAGACTTTATAAACCATGAAGTCCTGAATCTGTGTTACACTAGCTAATATTCTGATTTAATCATATACAAAAGTGGATGCCCAAAACAAAGCAGAATCCTAATGTATTTATTTCAAAATTTCAGTACTAATAGTACTGTTGCCATGACAATCTTAAATCCATGAAGCTGGTATTGTCCAAACAGTGCTTATGAAAATGGAAAACCACTTTAAAAACCATAAATTATACATCAATTGACAGCAAAAGGAATCATCATACTGACCGAAACCCAACTCTTCGGGTATAATGCAGGCAGTTCTTAGTGACATGGGTCTGGAAGTGGACAGATCTGCAGATTGCTCCACATTCAGGACACGTGTATGGAGATTTATGCTGATGAATTCTCTGGTGTGATGCAAAACTGCACTGGTTAGGAAGCAGCATCTGGCAGATATTGCATGTCTTCTAAATGATAAACCAGAATAGATGAGACAAAAGGTTTGGTTCAGCTCTACATAACATCTTGTGTCAAACTCTGCAATACAGCAAATAAAGGTTAAATGTCATAACTGGGATGGGACCCAATGCAGTAGCAAGTACAAACACAAGCCCTGCTAGCAGAGCTAGCAGGTGCTGGTAGCCAGACTGACTGGCATCCTGGGCTACAAAGCTCCTTCCTACACCACTGACCACGGGAGATACACGTGCTTTATGGAAATATTACTGGGGTGCCTTCCCAGATTACCTTCATAGTGCAAGGGGCCTACAAACAACTCCAAAATCAAATTACTACTACTGCCTCTTATGGTCTGGGACTTGTGAACCTCACCAGGGCCTTGCAAAGATTTAAAATCAAACCCAAGACTCCTTCATGACATCAGTATGTTTTTAAACATGTATTTGCATGGTTTTAGGAATGTTCTAAGAATGTTCTGGCATATGTAGTGATGTGTACACTCTGCAAGAATATTGACCAAAAAAGATCTCCAGATCTGCATTATAAATTATTTACTAACATATGCATGAAGAAATCCTGAAATAAATGCTCTGGGAGCACTGTGGCCTGGTGTGTTAGAACACAGTCTCTGTACACACAGAGTTCTCCCATGTCCTGACGCAGCAGGATGGCAAAATGCAAATCATTAAATTACAGCACGTTAAGCAAAGCAAACAGGCCATCGCTGCAATGCAGGTTCCACGGGCACTCCTGCCAGCCCACTACAGTTCTGTTCAGCATGGGTACATGCACTGCTCTCCTGCAAGGCTCTGCCTGAGTTCAGCTATCTACAGGGATGTCAAACTGGCACCTGCTTAGAGCCTTTGGGGCGCAGCAAGGCTATACTGAGACACAAAGAATTACTCACTTTGGAATGCCAAATACTTGGCCTTAATTGACCAAAGAGTGCCCAAAAGTGGGGAACTCACAGCCTCAGGCTGACCAGAATTGTTCTGGGGTGTTAACTTTGTCTTAAGTTCAGATAGAGGCAAAACTCTCTGACCAGCAATAAGTGCCACATTTACTGGGCTCAGTACCATTCCCCAAATCTCTTTGGCTATTCCTGTATTAACAAGCTGTAATACAATACTGGAGAATCTGGAGCATAATTTGATTACTAAGAAAACAGCAGACCAGAACTACTTATTCCAGTAACAGAAACATTTGGAGGTTTCACAGTCCTTCCAATGCCTTTGGCCTGCAGGACCTCTGAAGGAAACTGGGATGTGATGCCACAGAAGAGCCACACAACATTCCAGCCCCAGCTCAGTGATCTTCCTGATTTTGCAGCAATCTGCCAGACTCATTTGCTAACCCAACATGCCAGTAATGCTCTTAGTTAAGGCCCCTGCTCTGCTATTTCAATGAGTACAGAAAATGATTGATTGTAACTGATTACAGTAGAACAAGAAGCATCTACTGTGAAATTCTGACATTCAGCACGTTTGCTTACCATTTTATTTTGGGCTTAAGGTGGCATTAACTTCCAGTGCTCTCATTCCAACCCACACCAAAATAAAACACAGTTTGTGAAAATCATCACCTGCCTGCATTTAAAGTCAAAGTTTCAGAAAAAAAAAAGGGTTAGAAGGAAAAATGGTGGAGGTGGAAAATAAAGATACACACATACGCTGAGTATGAAGGGAAATGAGCTATGCAGTTTCCATGGGAGCTATGTACTCCTATCTATAACTAAGAGAAATACTAACATTCATTAGCCCAGATTTACTACCTTTTCCCCCCAGCAAGTACATGAGGGTTTTATTCAGCCAGAAAACCTATCAGTGAGTCAGGGTTAATACTCCTTTAGCAGGAATATGCCTTTAGATTAATATTCCTTTAACAGGAATATTAATGGCAATAAAACATTACAGAAAAGTAACAACTTCATAGTGAATGTATTTTCATTGATAAGATTGTTCTACCATTGCTTATTTTAAACAAAACATTCTACCTTCGTAACAGGAGTATAAGAGCAGCTACTTACTCATTGGAAACACAAAACTATACATTTTCCATTTCAGGAGCAATTAGATGGGACACTAGAAAGAACAGTAAGCTGCAAATAACCTTTTTTCCTATTACCTGTTTGCAAAATCTAAGTGTTCATTTTTATTCTTTCTTCCTTCCAAAGAAAAAATACCAATCTCATCTAACTTCCCTGTCTTCTTCCCCCCACAATAATGGCAGTTTTACAGCAAAAAGACAGTGCCAAGCACTAAGAAGGAAAACAAGTCAGGGTATTTCTCATCCAAGCTTCTCAAGAGGTAACATCTAATGAAAAAGTAGCAACATACGTAGTAATAAATGCCTGTACAGAGCCTTTCTCCAGGAAACACTACCCCTACAGGATGCAATCAAACTCAACATAAAAAACAGCGGCTGCTTGACGTATGAAAAGGACTACAAAAATGTGTAATTAAGATGTAAAAGGATGCTTCAACAAAGAACATTTAAAACTACATTTATTAAGCGTTCTTTTCAAAGGGAAGAACGTGAAAATAGCTTATTTTCCTCCAGCGCTTTGCACTGTTTTGTTTAAACCTGCAGCTCAGCAGAGCAGGTTTCCATGAGGAGACACAAACACGCAGACAGGCAGCAGGCAATGCCAGCTGCCCCTGCAGCTCCAGGGCCTTCCCTTCTTCGACAGCAGTACCTGGGAACCCGTACTTCTCTCTCCACCTCCCTGCAGCTGCATTTTCACATTCTGTCAACATCACAATGGCTTTCCTTTAGTAAATTGCCAGGATAAACAGTATCTAAAGGACATGTAGGGAGAGCAACTCAGCGGCAACAGGGCAAAAGCACCAGACAGAGGGAGAAAGGGAAGGGCAAAAGGTTTTGTTTACTTGGCCATAAAGACAAAAATCCTCACACCCTGAAAGTGAGAACATCACTTTATCTTTGTTCTCTTTCAATTTCTATTTTAGCCTCATCCTCCAAACGAATTCTCTGTCTCTCATTCAACTGCTTTGTCTTGTCACCTTCTTTCCTGCTTCCTTTTCCAGTACCAAAACCACCAGGTTTTTGCAAGGTCTACTGGACCTTAGATGGCATGTTACCTAATGGGCCTATTATGGGGAAAAAAAGAATCTATCTACAACCAATAAGCATCAGCAAATCAGTTAGCCAAACAGCCTAAGTATTAAGCAGCCCGAGCTGGTGCAGAATGTACTCTAATGGTCAGCCATTAGATCCTGTTCAGAACTGCAGCAACATCTGTGCATGGACATGTTCTGCTGAAGGAAACTCCCTGAGCTATGCACACTTGTAGTATCTTACAAACAGAAATTCACTTGCATGGCATTCCACCTGGAATCCAGGTAACTTCAGTCTAACTCTGCCAGCCAATCAAAGGGAGGAGCTAAGGCAGAGCAACGTAATCGAGGCTATTTCCCCGTGCATATCTTTTTACATTACTACATGTAGTGGTAGGTGCAGTGGAGCTGCTTCATGGTACAGAACAGGTCCTACATGCAGTGAATAGATCCTGACAGGAACCTGCCTGTGCTCCTAGGACTAGTGCATTTTTTTCCTAACTGCAGGACCTAAAAGTCTTTAGCCTGCCCACTTTGTGTGATTCCCAGAAAGACTCCTGGGGCATTCCTGTCTTGAGCATGCTTGCAGGTTTTCAGCTTCCCCCGCAGCAAGAAGCTGGAGCACCAAGCTCACCTGGATGCTTTGAACCACACCAGAATCCCTTTTAATTGGCACACCCCAACAGAGATCCAACCATATCATTTAATTGACCACCTTCACTCTGCCAGGATTATAAAATACATCGCACACTGATTAATATTACGTTTTATTGAATGACGTATTTCTTTCAGGTCAGGCCACATACATTAGTAAATAATTTTCAAATGGTTTTTATGTTGAACTCATTAGCAATTGTAAGAGGAAAAGAAATGGAACCAACTAAACCAATGGTCACACAGAAAGGAAGATGTGCAAGTGAGAACAGCACTTTGCACTTTGTGAGGAAGAGCTGAGGCAAACAGCAGCATTCCTGTCAGTAGTCAGTGTGCCATTTGTCACTGCCTGAGTCCCTCCCTGCACGTGAGGGGAATGCCTCTCTCACTTAGGGCACTTGGTGAAAACTCTAAAACCTGAAGACCAATCTAGAATGAATCACTTAAAGCTATCGTTCCGGTTGAATAGATGGGCTGTTAATGAGGGTGCCAATTAAGTGGATTCCACTGGCTAGTCAAATTCCAAAGCACAGAAAGAAGCATTAACATATGATTAGTAATACCCACGATTATTTTCTGCATTATCATGTTCAGCTGTAAGAAAGCTAATGCTAAATTTTAGCAAAAATATAAGTGTCAATTCCAGACTTCAGGGCCTATAAAGATTCTAAGTCTTATTTAAAAAGTGTTGACATTCACTATGTAAGTGCTTGCAAGACTTTCTATGGTTTTCATTTATCATTTTAATCACAGAGGTTCAGATAATAACAGCTAAATGAAAGTAAAAACATATCCAAAGTCTCCTAGGCTTATAGATGAAACATTGGAATGTAAACATAGGATACTCTACTTGTCCACTTGTGTCTGCGGCCTGCTGGAAATGAGTTGCAAGAGATGTCTCATCTTGGAAAACTTCATTGCACTCCAAACACTTTAGACTATGTCTACAGAGTTTTGATGGATCTTCGTCTAGGGGCATAGCTGGAATGACAGGAGAGCTCGCAGGGGCCGAGATCACTGTCCCAGTTAAGCCAGTCTGGATCTTTGTTAGGGAGTGCGTGCCAGCTCCCCCTGCGCTCTGGAGCACGGCAGCAGCAGTATTGCTGGAAGGAGATGCTATCATTTGATCTGCTGGGACTGGTTTTAGGATCAGGTGGGAACACTGCATCACGACGCCTTTCTCCTTGTGCCCACGAGCATGGGACAGGAGACTACATTTATTGTAGAAAACTAAATTCTTTGTACAATGATTACAAGTCACTTCAATTCGCACGCTCCTCCTGTCGTAATGCTGGGTCAGGCTCTTCTCGAGAGCGAACGAGTCGCCGCACTCCAAGCACTTGTACCCTCGTGTCGGTAGCGTGATTCCGGCATTGGCAGGGGGGCTGAGGTTTGGGACGTAAACGGGTACGGGATTGACGCTGCTCAGCACCTTATTGAATGCTTCCACTACAGAGCTCTGCAGAGATGACACCACCTGCACTCGAGACACTTTTTTTGAAGGCTGGGAGGCGGCTGCAGAAATTATTGCCTGCTTGATTTGCTGCTGGGGTTTTGTTAGCACTTGGCGCAGTTCAGAGGTGGTTTGAGCACCCTGAGGCAAAAGGTTAAGGTTGGCAAGATGGACTGTCTTTGGCACGAGTTTGGCACTGGCGAGGCTCGATGCTGGCACCATGACCGTCTGCTGCTGGATGGCGTTGGCAGCTTTGATAATGGCGCTGCTGGCGCTCTGCACGGACGCAGCAGAGATGACAGTGGCTTTCACTGTGGTGTTGTTAGCCAGCTTCAGATTGATCACTTGGGAACCTGCAGTTTTCACTGCTGAAACAGGCAGGAAGGCAGTAGCCACGGGTTTGATAGTGACCTGCTTGGGGGCAAGTTCTGCAGATCCAACTGCATTGGTGACAACTGAGGACTGCAGAGGAGCTCTGGGAGGAGAGGAGAGAACAGCAGCGGAAGTTGGTGAGGACAGGAGAGATGTCATGGAGGTTACCATGGAAGCACTCTGCTCTGGCTTTTTACCAGAGTCCAAATCAACTTCTGGTAACACTCTAGTAACAGTTCTCTTGATCTCCCCAGAAGAAGTCTTGATGGTTTTTATGCGAACCTTAGGAATTGCTGGTGTTGACCCTGCGGGAGAAGACGGAGACCCTTTGCTGCTGTTCTCACTGGAGACACTTCTGGGACTATCGGGCGGTTTGACAGACGGTTTCTTAGCACCATCAATGAAACTCTGAGACTCAGGAGATTTTTCAATAGCCTGGGGACTTTCACTCATGTCTTTTGGTAATGGAGAAGACTCTCCTGAATTAGACTGTAAATCTTTGCTGCTATCTGTAGCTGCCTTTTTAGCACTCAGTGCTGCGATTGCAGCAATGCAGGACGAAAGCTTTGCTGATGACTTTGCTTTGGATTGGGAAATGCTGGCAAGATTTGTGTCACATTTTTCAGCACTCAGTTTTCCATCAAGTACCCTGTTTTCAAGAAGCTTCTCAGAATTGTCTTTTAGTAACTTGTCCTCTGTTTTTCGAGTTTTAAAAGGCTCATAGACACCTAAATTCATGGAGCTTGTCTCTGTCTCTCGTTTACCAGTTTTATTTTTATCTATACTACTTGAAACTGTGATTCCAGATTTAATTAAGTTCTCCCCTCCAAGTGCCTTTAGTTTGTCATATTCCTGCTGCGATAGAGATCCTGCCAAGACATTTGCTCTAAAATTTGCACGTATCTCCTCTTTATCTGGGGGGTCATCCACCTCAATTCTCTCATCATCATCAAATTCTTCCGCACTTGATATTGGGCTGAACTGGTTGAAAGCTGAATCCTTCAGTGTAGTCTCAGAAGCTGACCCATCATCTTTAAGTGATTTCCCTTCATCTTTACTGTAACTCTCAAGAGCTGCTGATGTCAGAAAGCCATTGTGCAAGCTATTGCCTGTGGAATGGTGGCCATCCTTATCCAGACCTTCGGAAGAATCAATAGTACGCACATTTTTCACAATGACGCTCACCCCAACATCAGATGATGATGGGACATGGGAGTCTTCATCTGCATGAGCATTTTGTTTTATGTGGCTTTCGTGGTCATCATGTCCAGATTCAATAGCTGCTTTGGGATCTACCATGTCTGGTATGTCAAAGGCTGCAAGAAGGTCATCAAAATCTGGGGTCTTCATATCCCCCATGGCCATGTATTTGATTGTAAGCAAATCTGTAAAATAAGCAGAAAGTCATCACTTTAAGCCCTAGTAGCCCAGTCTTACAGAAAACAAGTGCTTGTTCACATCTGCCATGCAAAGAAATGCTATTTCACTTCTGAAGTAATGTTTTCAGAGATTATACATTACAGAACAGTGACCAAGCATACAGTAGAATTATTACACCAAGAACTATAGTAATTTATAAACTCCACAGATAGTAACCTGGCAATTTTATTCTGGGCCCAAATTGCAGTGACTTTCTTCCTGTTCCCTCTCCTACACCCACTCCTATCCTCACTCACCCAGACTGCAAAATACCTGGACATGCATAAAAATAACATGAGACATTTGTAATTCCTCTGAAGTCTTGACTTTCCTTAACAGCTGCACTATTAATCTGAGGAGTCTTCCTGAAAATAATGCAGTATAAAGTAATAAATATCTGTAAGACTTAGGTATTCATCAACACTGGCTACCTGGAAGTCCTTGTGGATTATGAGAAGGCAACTGAGGAAGATTTTTAAAGGATACTGGAATAGACACAGACATTTCATGAAACAGCTTCAAATAAATATAGAAGAGTTTGGAAATTTGTTTACACAGTTCACTTAATGGTTTTGGGCCATTTGTCTAACCTATGAAGTTCTTAATAAAAAAACAGATGCACACATAGAATCAAAATCACAAAACAAGTTTCTCTGAGGATTAAATGGAAAAGACTGCAGACACCAAAGCATATAAAATCCACGTAAACTGACAGAAAGCTTTGACACAGTTTCTTGTAATCTGGGATACTAATTAGTTGCATTCTCGTTGTACATCTGTCCATAGGTGTCTTTTTACAGTTGTTGCATCCACTCAAAAAGAGCCAGATAGTCTCCCTAGTCTGAAACTTCTTCCAATTATATATCCTGGAGTTTAATTAACATTTACCCATAACAATGAATGAAGACCTGCTTACACACTTAATTCCTCTTCCTCCAAGTACGTTTAAGATCACAACTGCCCAGCAGAGGAGACAGAGCTGTCCTTTACTGAGAACTATGGCTGCCCTTATCAAGAACTTCTCTCATTCTTCTAACTTTTCAAGCAATCAAAGTTAAACAAAAAGGGAGACAAACATGGTCAGTTGTGATACATAAGGAAGACAAGATCTAACTAGGCCATTTTACTATCTCCTCCTCACTATTCTAGGACACCCATCTTAAGATTCAGTATATAAACTATGTTTCCACCACAACTGCCAGGACTCTGTAGCCATATTCCTCCCCTCTCTTTTTTTTTCCCTCCACAAACCTTTTAGTAACTCTTTCCTTTAAGGATAAAACTCTGCCTTTTATCCAAAATCATAATTAAGGGACACCTTTGCTGCCAGACCAGCTGTGAGTCTATTCCTTCTCTGGCCTAACATGATGCCTGTAAATACTTCTTACATTCTCAATTTTTACTCTTTTATTTAATCCTTAACCTTTGAAGAACCAACCAACTCTCCCTTCTTGACACTCACCTTTCTATTCGCCCAGACCTTCCAAATAGCTAAACCACAAGTCTAACAGCTTTAAACAATTGCTTTAATTGGACCAGACCATCTTTTCTGCCTTACTGAATTCCTACCCTTTGCCTTCAAATCCCATCTAAATATCTAATTCCTTGCTTTTGTTCAGACAAATGCTCAACTTCAGTTCCCTCAGCAGCAAATCCATTTGTTATCAAAGGAAAAAGGAAAACCACCAAATTTAATCTTCCTCTACCTATGGCATTCACATTCTTGTGACTTCATTCCTTTACCTGCCCTAAACTCTTGTTTTTACAGCTCTTTGTACTACATACATTTGAGAACTGTGCACACTGTAGGATGGAGATGTTGTCTTTTGCATGTTCTTCCAAAAACACCAGCATTCTTTCCAGTTTTGTGAAATGAGAACACTGTGAGAACACTGAGAAACCTCTTTTCAGGGTCTGGCACATGGCAGCGTTTTGGGTCCGTTATAGCCACATAGAGGAATTAGTCAGTTACTTCTACTGATTCCCAGGCAGACACACTATTCCAGAGCAGAATTCCAGTAACCGGGAATAATTACACCACCTCCAAACAAGAGTAATGATGCCTAAGTAACATCAAGCTCATTCTGGAAGAAAATGCCTACACAGGGAGCAATACCAGCCTAACCAGCACAAAACCATACTTTTTTGGGTTTTGGTTTCTGTGTTGTTGTGACAAGAAATTTCATCAGGTAGAGAAGGCATAAGGGATTCAATCAGAATTACAGTAACATGTATCCTAACATTAGACAAATTTCATCTTAATACACACATGATGAGCAGTTCATTGGTTATTAGTAATTATGACTGAATTACACTTCCAGTCATTTGCTCTGAAAGCCAAGCCTTGTACAGACAGACAAAGCCATACGCTAATCTAACCACAAAACCTTCTTCAGGAAATGGGAACCACATCTCCAATCACAGCCTGGCCTGGTCTGACATACTCAGCAGGCAAGTGGGATGTGCAAGAGCCCACTTCAACCACAGTCAGCAATGGCTCTCATGCTTACATACATAATGAACGGGTTCCTTTTCACTATCAAAGGGCCCATGGCCTGCTACTGTTGCAAAACCCAGACAAACACCCAGTTCCACAAATCACAGAAATTCCTTTTGTCATATACAAAGTAATTCTTACCCTAGGAATTTTCGATTTCTTTGGATAACAGTCTTATTTAGCATCTATTTAGCATCCACAGCATCAGTAAGGTCGTGCCAGCCCTAATGTAAACATCTTTGTGAAGTATGAGGTGTTTTACAGTTAAAATTTATCCCAAGAACCCACTTTTTCTATATTATACACCATATCCACCTGCCTTCAAAAAAGGGGAAAATCCAATTTGCTTCCATGTTCAAGACTCAATGAGTACAAGATTTAATCCTCCATTCTGACAGCCAAAATAGTGTTACTTGTAGTTTATGACTCCTCATCCTGTAGTCCAACACATCAATTTTTGAACTGGGTATTTCAGGTTCTCTTTGGGTATTGGAAAACAAGATGGGAAAGAGGAGGGGAATCTTCTGGAGTCTGAACCACTGCTGGCACAGTTTGAAGAGAAGCACACACAGCTGGTTCAAAGCTCAGGACAATTAGCCTTTGGCTGGCAAAAAGAACAGGGATGTTTCAACACGTGAGCAAGGAATCTCCTTATGCACAACATGGAGCTGAACAGGCCATCCCCAGCTACAGCTGGCCACATGAAAACCACCTGTATTTATCAAGAGATTCAAGCCACGGTTTGGGTCTACCTACTTCCCAAATCCCTCCTAAAACATAGATGAATTCCTGAAAAGCAGGGAAATCCACATACCACTCTTTTCCTAGTCTACCTAGAAATTAATTTAAATAATGGCTTAATTTTGTACTTCTCTATGAAAAATAGGCTGGGGCAGTACCACGTGAATAATTCAGATGCACAACAACAATGAAGAGAATGTTGAGATTCCCAAACGAATGCAGACTGGAATTACACTCTAATTGGCACAAGCTTCCCACCTCTATCCCGTAAGGTACTTTTTCTGCAGTAGATAACAATTGTGGCCAAAGCACAGCACGAGCAGTGCAGCCCCTCAGGGAGCTCTCCCAGCCAGGCAGGGCCCAGCAGGGCAACAAGCAGGCCCAAGAACATGAGGGTCAACTTTGGGTTTTCCTGAACATATATTCCTGGTACTCTGCTGCATATTTGTATTTTAACACACAGGCATATGGCTAGGGAAACAACAGTTAGTCAATTCATTCCAAAGGGACTTGGAATGTGATAAATCCTTACCCTCATTCTGAAGATCAAATAACTGAGACCAATGCAAAACGAGATCCTGGGTGCTGATACAGAAGAGCAGCCCTCCAGCATTAGCATTTGCTGCTGGAAAGCTGGCCTGCGTGCACAATCCAAATCTCCTAAGGAAGAGCCTTTACAGATATTACTAGACTGAAAAAAGATAACTCACCAAGAACACTGCAGACTCCATCTATTCAGTTTTCTCATCTTACAGCCATCAGAAATCCCTGCAAATTCAAAATCTCCTTTGCTAAAAACAAAATTTCGTAATACAGATAGCATTCAAAAACCCAAACAAAACGGATTGAAGGAATTCTATCGCAATCCGAGAACTTAAAATTTTAAAGCTGCCTACTATTCTGGCAGAAGGAAAAAAAATCCCAAAAAATGCTCTTGTGTAATATATGAATTTTAGCTGACACTTGGAAAAGAACATGCATCCTCATCAGGAAGAGATCCTATTCCTAGCATACAACAAGAACTCCTGTTAGCAGCATCATTCTGCCACAGACATCTCTAGTCAAATATAGACCCTCTGCATCCTGATGCTGAAGAACAGGAGCAGAAATCAGCACAGTGATCTGTCAGGCACTTTGCTCTGCCACAAGCTATTCACTGCTCTATCAAACCTGAAAAACAGCTTATCACAGCTGCAGTAAAGCTTACAAGCACAGAATTTCAGGCCAAATGGTAGTATGCTATTTTCACTTTTCTACGATTAATAGCTCAGTGCCTTACGTAATCTACTGCAGTCAGAAACAAAAAGGTTCCCTTGTATTGTCACCCTGCCTCAGCAGCCAGCACACAACTTACCCAGTATCCACAACCTCTCAAGGCTTTTAGGGCTGTCTATTCTGCTGAGCACGGAGGAAAGGACCCTCATTTCACACCACAACAGAGTATTTCCAATGTTCTGCCTCCATATTATCTTGATTGTAGGTTACCAAACCAGCTAACACAGCCAGGACTGGGAAGATTTTTAAAAAATCACACTGGTTAGGATTCTAGAGTTGCTGATTTCCTGTTATAGGAAATAACAGTTCCAGCAAAAGAATCCCCCAGGCAAAATGTTTAGTGATCCACTGTGCAAGCTCTAACAGCCTTTGTTCTTCCCTTTGCTGGATTCATTACTGCTTCCTTCTCTCTGCCCCTCTCCCTCTCTCTGACTCCTTCAGATTTCACTAGAAGATAAAAACGTCAGTTCAAATCTAAGCACACATTTTGTATTTTCTAGTTGAGAAAGAAAACCTAAAAATTCTGTCCATTATCCACTGCTTTAAGTTGAATGCAGTCACCCCTCTGCAGCTGCTGCACTGCCCATCCAGTTTCCTATGCACAATATTATAATTCACACCACTGGAGCTCCATCCAGCCCCCAAAATACATCTTTCCACTTGGCTGCTGCAAAATCCTCCCCAGCTTACAACAGTTTAAGAAAAGCCATCCATACAATTTCTTTTGCACAGGTTTTTTCTCTGTAGGCAATATTAAGTATGTGTTTAACACTGAAGACCTTAATTAAAAATCAAGTATTGGGTCACTGAGATGTGGTCAAACAACAACATGTAAATAATCAGACAGCAAATCCTGCATGTGTGACTCTCTTAATACAGCACAGAACAGCTCCCTGCCACAACTGCTCGGCAATTCATGATTGTCATTCAGAGGCCTATTCGTATCACTACACTAGGAAAAAAAAGTTTATCTTCAATGAAAATACTGTATTTAACCAAGATATCAGTAACTCTTTACAAATAATAGCTTTAATCCTTTTAAAACTGGAGGATCTTAATAGCATTTCTTCATTAACACTTAAACAGTTGTTTCCTTCCTAATGTGCCAAGTGTGCAATCAGGATGTAACTCCAATCTATTGTTCTATTCAGCCCAAAACACCACGTCTCACCTTGTGAACCTTGACCTTTGAGGGACTTTTTTAGCCAGTGCTCAGTTACTGCCACAGCCGCATTACCTCTGCAAACACCAAAGGGTTAAAGGCAGCCCCAATCAATAGGCCTACAAGAAAAAAAAAGGAAAATGAGTATGCCTTACAGCATCTTTTCAATGCTTTTATGCACAATTCTACAACAATATTGTTTCCTTCTGGTCTTAGAGAAAGGCACAGAACCCACCCCCCCCCCATTAATGTTTCCTAAGGAAGCAAACCACAAGACAGCACCCTGTAAATAAAACAGCATGCAAAGCATCCTCAGTCACAAGCATATCTACAATTACAAATAATTCAATCCATTTTATTTAGTTTAGTTTTAAAATAGACTGTATTGCCAGTGTCCCACCCTTGCAAAGCAAAAATATTTTAGTAAGGGTCATAAATCTCAGCTCTTGCCCATTCCTTAAGCATAAAAAGGCACGAAAAGCCAAAGTAATCTCAGTTACTGCAAATATGTACATTTACATACAGAACCCTTTATGACTACATTAGCCACATACCAGTGCTGTGTGTCTAAAGTGTGCATTCACATACTGTTTTGGGATGGTATCTTTCTGCAAGCTCCTCTGCTTTTGGCTGCCATGAAGGGAGGAAGCTATCCCAGTGTAGTAGCTCAGTGACTGCATTGTGTTCAGGAGCTGATCTGCCTCAAACCAGTTCCAGCCGGTTCTGGTCACCCTACATAAAAAGCTATGGCAACCCTCGCTGAGTTGCCAACAAGACCCTGAAAATCGCAGGGGCTGGTTTTTGTGTGGTGTGGGGCCGGCACAGCCCTGTGCCCCGGCTCCCCTCCTGCCCGGCCCACGCGGCCCCTGCTCCCCAGAGCCCCCCACACGCTCCCTTGCTCGCCTCCCCCACTTACCTCCCACAACCTGGCTGAGAGCTGTGTGTGCGTGCCTGGCTGTAGCTAACAAAGAGACCGCAATAAAAATCCTCACAGGATCTCTCTTGCAGCACCAGGCAGGCTCGGCCACAGCCCTGGGAGACAGGCTGCTAACCCGGGCTGCTGCCCCTCTGCTCCCCCAGATGAAGGGTGGCTGCTCGCACGCGTCACATATGCCCCCTCATGCCCACGGCCATGGGGTGCCCCATCAAGGGCTTCTCCCATCTGCCCTCCCCACTCCTCGCTCCATCTGGGGCCGCCCGAGTGGCATCTTCTGTGCTCTGAGCAGCATTACTATAGAGTACCCACAAATGCGCCTCCCTCCCCTCAAGAAAGCCATTTCCGCAGTAGCAAGATGCCTACAAAATAGTTCCTTTGCCCCCTCCTCGCAGCACCGACTTGGCTGCTACACTGATTTTTTTTTTTTTCTTTTGCTATTCGACTATGCTGGAGGCCTTGAGAAGCAGCGAGCTGCAGCCCCACGGCTGGGCAGCCCCCCCGGCTTGCACCCGCCGGCTGGGGAGGCCCGGTCAGGCTCTGCGCAGCTCCCACCCCGCAGAGACCGTGCGGACCGGCCGCCTGCCCGGCCCTGCGCCTCGCAGCCGATGCCTGCCCAGGGTCTCAGCCCCTTGCGGTGCCCACGCCGCTCCGGGGGTCCGCACCCACCTGTGCCCGTGGCCGCTCTGCTCCTGCCCGCTCCCCTTCACCTCGGCCACGCAAGGGCCTTCCTCCTGCATGGCTGACAGGCACCCAGACCGAGACAGCAGCCACCCCGCTCCTCTTGGCTACTCACCCTTGCTCTGGGAACACCAGTAACCACCTCCGCCTACGCGCTGAAACCCCCTCCTCTCGGAGGCTGCGGGAGATGCTGCTGTGCAGGGCTCCCTCCGGCTGGGTGGGCGACCCCGACAAAGCCCCTCTGCCCCTGGCTGCACCTGCAACTGAACAGAGGTCTCGGGCACAACCCTGCACCCCTCCCTGCGGAGACACCTTCTTCGCATCCCTCATCCCCACCCCGTTCTGGGGAGAACCACCATGTTCTTCCGCTGCCTCGGCCCGTCTTCCCTGCACAGGCTGCTGCGGCCGCAACGGCGGCCGGCCCTCCCTCGGCCCCTCGGTCCGGGGGGCCGCTCCCTCCTCCGGGCTGCCGCGGCCCCGGGCACCTCCCCGCGGGTCTGCGCGCTCCCGGCCCGAACCGGCCCTGTCCGAGCGGGCCTTGCGAACCCTGGGGACGGCCGGGGAGGAGAGGCCGTAGCCCCTTCGGCAGCGAGGAGAACGATCCGCCCCCGCCCGGCCGGCCCGGAGCCGCCGGCCCGGGCAGTCCCTGCACGGGTGCCCGCGGGCCTCCGGCCGCCGCCGGGCCGGGAGGAAGCGACCCCATAGCATGCAACCTCCGGTCCCCATGCGACACACCTGCTGCGGCCGGAGCCGGCGGGCTCGGGCAGGGCTACGGCCCGCGGTGCGGCCCGGCCCCGCGTCGGAGGAACATAATGGCAGGAGGCTGCGGGGCTGGGCGGTGGGGGTGGGGGTGCTCGGCGGCACAGATGGGGAGACGCTCCCGTGTGATTCCGTGTGGAACGGCTCCCTGGAGAGTGCCGGGGGCGGGGAGGCTGCGGGGCCGCCGAGCGCCGCGGGGCCGGGGCCGGGTCGCGGCCTCCCGCAGCCCGCACAGCTCGGGGGGGGTTTCCGAGCGCTGCCGGCGGGCAGAGCCGCGCCGGCCGCCGGGGCCGATCTCCTCCGCGCCGCAGCCGGCGCCGCCCGGGTGCCGTGGGAGACGCTCCCCGGGGCCCGCCGGGCTCTCGCCGTGCCCCAGCGCCTCAGGCCTCGAAGGGCAGCCGGGGGAAGAGCCCGCGGCCGCCTCTCCGCTTGCAGGCCAACAAAGGACGGGAGGAGCCACACGCTGCCAGCTCTGGCGGCTCAGCCCCTCCGCCGGCGCTGCGGCCGCTGTGCCCGGGCCCGGCCGGGGTCACCCCCCAGGTCCCGGGGCGCGGCCGGGAACCGTGTCCCGGAGCGATGCTGCCTTTCCTTCCACACCCTGTTAGCCGGGCACTCTGGGGCCCGCCTGCGCAGCGCCTGCGGCCCGTGCGCTGCCTCCGACCGGCCGCCTTTGTTGGCTGCGCAGCATCCCGGCGGCATCGCCATTGCTAGCAACGGCAGGGCGAGATCCCGCCCTCTCCGGTACCACCGTGCAGCACCATTTTCAGAATGTAATGCTTTGCACGCGAATCGCTTTATTGAAGCATACTCATGGCTTTAAATACATAACACCCGTCTCAAGTTAACGCTACGGGCAGACAGTATACGAAATATTCTAGATAAAATAACGTGTATTAGTGCATTAGCGTCTGGTGTCTTAGAGTCTCTTACGAGCCTGTTAGGAAGGCAGCAGAGTCCCAAAGGCGGTTTGCACAAGCACAGCTCCTTCTGGGAAGCTGCCCCAGTAACTGTGCCCGCAGGTATCGGTAGGGCAAGAAACTACCCATCGCCATTCCCTGGCTGCTCCAATCCTGCCTCCACATAAAAATTGTAACTTATTCCAATTAGCCCAAACAGCAGCAGAACACAAGTTCTACTGACTTTAATGCTAATATAATAAATTTATTTTAGGATTATATGACAGTGGATTTGTGCACTAGTTTTAATGTTCAAGAAGGGTCATGCAGTTCAGCTTGCACAAGCCTTGGGCTCATCCTCCAACTTACTTGTAGAATTAGGCCGTGATAATTACAACACCCTATTTCTTCCCAATTCATCAGTAAACTGATTTGCTTAAAGAAGTGAAAACTACACTCTCTTTACTTCCATTGAATTTCTGTGGTTGGCTTGCATAATAGCATAAAAGAAGATGGCAGCTGCTACTACTACTCTGGTATTAATATCTGAAATGTTAATCAATTTCACAGTTCATACATGGGACAAAGGTCCTTGTGTGTGCTGCCCTTCACACTTGTTTTCCTTCCAGCCAGGAAGCAAATCTACTTGCTTTCCTTCCAGCCAGGAAGGAAATCTACTTGCTTTCCTTCCAGCCAGGTGTCCTTGACATCTCTATAGGAGAAAAAGTCTGTCACCCTAAGTATTTGACTTAAAACACATAAAATGAAGAGAATTTAAAGTATATCTTACAAGTCATGCCAGGCTGATAGCACTTGTCCAGTGTGTTTTTAATTCAAGCACACAAAAAAAAGAGGTTCAGCAGCATGAGTGTCCCTGCAGTCACTTCTGCATTGGGAGGTTTTGGCATGTTGACCTTATGTCTTGGCTCTGAAGTCTTAGACCAGAAGTCCTGTTCACTCTCCCAGACACTCAGCTACATGATCCTTAGAAGCTGTGGTGGAAGAAATTGTCCTTGTTTAAGTCATGCTGTGTTGTCCCTTGGCTTTGCAGCAGCCAGGTTCCCAGTGCCCAGCCCTGCTGTGCTGACAATGTCCATCCCAGCCAGTGAAACCATCATCAGTGGATCCCTGCAGCTGCATTCCAGCTCTGGGGTGGGAGCTCCCAGAGTCCCATCACTCCTTCTTTCTCTGGGCACCTTGAGCCCCTCCTTTTCTTTTCCTGGAGAAACGCCTCCAGTGCAGCCTGCTGCTCCTTGTGAGCAGTCAGCAAGGAGTGCTGCCAACCCAGAACACTGCTGCTATGGTGAATGCTGAACTTGAGTGCAATAATAACTTCTCAATTATTTAACTTCTAAGGATTTTAAGGCTCTTGAAATTCAGAACTCTGAACAGTGGTGTATTCATTTCATGCCTTCTGCACAGGGATCAATTTTAACTGCATCAAACAGAGCTTCTGTACTTTAAACATGTGCTGGGACCAGAGAGGATTTTGCAGGTGGATTGACACAATAAAAACTGAAGTCAATTTACATTTGATTTTTTAATGTCAGAATAAATACTGCCTGTTTTGTCCTTCCTACTTTTGGGGAAAAATAAGAGAACATTTTCTTTCTAGCTAGCAAAACATGCTTAACTTAAAGCAAGAAGGGTAAAATGCAGATTCCATATTTCCAATTCTGAATTTGTTTTCAGAGTAATAGCTTCACAGCTTCTGGCAAATGCTTAATAGTGTTTGTAAATTCTATTGCTTTTTTCACCATAAAATTTCTTGTAACATGTGATCAACAAGAGCAGAGCAGAAGTTTATATTTCTTGTTTTAGAATAACTTATATTTTTCTTTTTGTCATTGTTTGGAATGCAACCACATATATTTAAACATTCAATATTTAAAGACCAGCTTACAATTAAATATCCCCTTTTCAGATGTTCCTATCACTAATCTCTAGGTATTTTCTTGGGGGAAAAATAATTTTCCTTTCCTGGTTATTAAAATATATCTTCTATTACATTTTGGACTGAAACACCCAGGATTGCTTTTTAAAATTATGAGTGTTATTAAAAGAAGGCAATCTCATAGGAGATAAGGACTTTGGTCAGGAGAAATGTACAAACACTGCCCAGAGCTGAGGAACATCTCTGCAACAGGCAGTTTCCCCCAGATCTAAAGAATGTGTCCATGGAAGATGGCAGCTCATGCTATCCACCTGTAAGGAGAGAATCTTTAACCACAGCGTGAACATTTGCAATGCCCAAGGAGCACGAAGCGTGAGAAACCCTAATGACTCTCAAGGTTTTAAATACTGTAAAGGCCCAAATACTGCCATGTCTTGAACAACAAGAGACTCCCATTTTTAATCATCTGCAAAAGAGATGCTGATTTAGATATAATACAAAGCCAAGAGGATTCGTCAGGGCTTAATTATACCTTTTTTTCTGGCTGTTAACCAGAGCAAACTAAGTGTTATCCAAAGAAATCAGAGGTGGTTAGTGAGGATCATGGATCATTGAAACAGTTCTGTTTCAACGCCGTGCTGAGAGCTCCCAGCTCCTCTGAACAGGCAAGAGCAGAACAACACCCCTCAGACACTCACCTACCCATGAACTTTAGAATGAAGTGTATTCCAGTGGGAAATAAAGGGCTTTGCTCCAAATCTGCACATAGAGGAGCCTCGGTGTTGCACATGAACGGGCCTGGTACACAGGCCATATGCCCACAGCACTTGCTGCCTCATCCCCAAGCTGCCAAGCAGTGACACTGGTGTTCAAGGCACACAGCTGAAGGCACTGTCACAGGGTTACATCTGTTGGCAAAAGCGTGCCTTCAGCCCAAGCATTTCTAGATATGAAATAGGAAAGATGAAATAGAAAAGCCTGTATGATGACTGATGATTGTCAAAAGCTGGGAAGGCATTTCTTCTGCACAGGACTACCGTTTTTGGAGAAATTGACTACTCCCAGAGGAGCAGCAGCAGAAAATTGACTGCTCCCCAGAGGCAGGGCAGCCACAGCTCCCCTGAGCAATCTGCCAGTGTCTCACTCCCCTGACAGGGAAGAATTTCTTCCTTATTTCCAATCTAATCCTGCCCTCTGTCAATTTAAAACTTAAAAAATTTAAATCCGGTGAAAAACTATGTACCCTAATACTTTATGTCTGTATACTCCATTTATACAGCATCTAGCACCATGAGGCTCCCTGAGCACTCAGTGCATCACACCAGCACTTTGGCCAGAGCAGCACTCAGGGTGTGCAGGGAGAGCTGCTGAGGGACAGCGCACACCTGATCACAGCCATCTTTCCAGCAGCACAAAGAGCACAGCCTCAGGCCAGACCTCCCAAACTCAGTCCCCAACCTGCTTACACAACACAACCACAGGCACAGTGCAGAATGCAAGGCTGATGGCTTTTTGGATTTTCCGTGACACCGTTCTCTTTTCTGCTTACGAACATGTTCCGAGTGCTGGGCCAGAACCCCTCAGTCAGCTCCTCATCTGGAATTAGCCACCTGCGTGATTAACATCAGTACCACAGAGCTCAGCAGCCTGGCACATTGAAGAATGCCTGTTTTGTTCCCATACGTGCCATATGTACGGGGCTTTTTCCTTCCTCCTCCTTATATTTATTCAAGTATCGGGGATTATTTCTGAATTATTCATCATACAATATCTGATTAAACTGTGGCGGTGCCGGTTCCCACTGCTTAATGAATGAGCCATTAGGCTTTTGCAGATGGTGCCATCAACAGCTCCTGTGCTGTGTGTTCCATGCACTTACCCAGCAAACGGAGAGCACTGAACCTGAACCCGGTGTGGGAGACGAGTAATGCCCACGCAGTGATCCCACAAACCATAACAAGAGAGCAAGTGTTGCTGCAAAACTTACATTTGGTCCTAGCTGTTATCTAATACAATTTTCTCAGAAAATCTTAGTATAGCTGAGTATAAATCCCACCAAACTACCCAATACATCACTTCAAGCAGGAAAGCAGAGGACAGAAACTGCCAGCAGTTTACCTATGTTGTCCTGCAAGGTGTGACAACTGCTGCCATGACTTATGGCATGAGCAGGGCCAGACATCATCTGTGTGCTCCACGCACTTCTTTCTTGGAAGAGGAGACCGAGAAGTGAGAGAAGACACTGTATTCCAGAACCCAAGTGGGTTCTGTGTCTGGGAGAACAGACACAACAGGCACAGCTGCACCCTTGCTTTGGGAGGGCCTTAGGAAGTGGGAGACAGTGCATAGCCGCTTGAGAAATCCATCCCCAATCACACAGCTTGCTGCTCCCTCGGGGCTGCCACCTGCACAGCTGGGGAGAGGCACTGGGGATGGTGCTGTGACACAAGAGGTGCTGCTCCTCTGCAGGGACGGGCACACAGGCACTTGGGACCAGCAGCAGCTGTGCTTGCACTTCTGCCTTTCCAAAGCCTTCTCTGGAAGCACATAATAAAAGAAGGACGAACCCAAGAGTGATTTTTCTGCCACTTTTCCTCTGTTTACTTCAGGAAATGCTGCCCTCACAGGTGAGGGTGGCAGCAGCAGCTCAGCCTGGCTGTGGTTCCTGATTCCAAGCTGCCCGTGATGATCTTCCTACAATGAAAGCAAAGTTAAAATCAAGGCGCCTTGCTGGTTTGTGGCCGGCATGGCCAGGGAGTCTTTCCAGCACTCACACTTTCCATGCTGGTCCTTGGCATCTCCTGCTGGAAAAAGGACATCTGATTCATCCCCACCTACTGAAGATGAGTCAGGATTATACAAATTCCATTTTGTTTGTGCAACAACACTACTTCCCATGTTGCAAGCTTTCCTGTCTGCTGCCAAAAAAGTCTTGGGTACAGAGGAGGGGAGAGCCACCAGAGCAGCATCCAGCCCCAAGGGTTTCACTGCTCAGCAGCAGCCCATGCTTAGTTCCATCAGCTGGATTAGCAGTCCCAGATGGCTTTCCCCTCTGCAGTACAGGTGGGCAGGCTCTTGACGTGTTTCATGTGAACAAGCAACTGCAGCAGCTGCAGCCTGGTGTGCCCCAGTGACCGAGCACGGCTCCCTGTGGGACACGAGCTGTGGGGGCACACAGGGGTTCCCCCAGCTGCTGTGCTCGAGCGTGGGCTTCCCACACAGTGCAGGGGCCACCAGCAGCCAACAGCCAGGTACCTGCTGCTGTCACTAGTGACACTGCTGGGGCTGCCTGCACCTGCCTGGCCAAATTACAGGCTCACCTTGTCTGGGAGGGGTCATCCTCCCTTCCAGCCCCAAGAATCTCTTCTCTTTGTCCTTTCACCTCTGAAACCTCTGCTTCAGAAATTAGGCTTCCATACAGCCGCCATGCGAGAACTGGCTTGGCTTCAGATCAGTCAAACATCTCCATCTTGCACTGCATGGCTGCAAATAATAATGCAGGCTGAAAAAGCAACTGCTGAGCAACATCTCTCTACTCATGAGATTTATTTTTTATTACTTCTTAGAACTGTCCAAAAATGTCCATCCTACATAACTAAACCCACTCTAGTTGTGATACATCGGAATTCTAATAATACCTTTTGTACCTTATATATACACCACAGTTTGAACATCCTAGAGCTGGCAGGCAGATGGAGTTTAACACGAACTACTCCATCAACAGATGCTATTACCACCGAGTTCTCTTTGCTCAGTCTGGGAATGAAGTGATGGGCAAGGCAAGAAAACATGTTTTCTTACAGAGACACCATCTGCCAGCTTGAGAAGCTGCTGTCACCAGTGACTCAGGATAACTCACATAAGGAAAAACATTATTAATACCACTCTCAAGACAGCCCTGTTATTAACTACACGTTGACTGTATTGTAACTATTGTCTAGCATCAAGACTATAGCAATAAGAAAATACTTAACTAATTAGTCTAAAAGGAAAATAACTGTAAACAAAACTACTTGAGAAAGGGCAGTTATTTATCTTGGGAACCTTTAAGTAACAAACCTGGGTTTAATCCTTCTTTACTATCATATTCTGTTAAGAATTGTTGCATGATATCAGACAGAGCTTTTCCAGTTGTGGAAACTTACAGTTTCCACAAAACAACAAGAAAAAAAGGTTTTTGTTTATCAGAGCTTATAAAGAAAAAAAGGGACTATTGGATTGCCAGCAGCAGAGATGAGGAGTTCCCATGGATTGTTTTATAGAACAGGATGATGGGAGGTGTAGAGGTGTCCCAGCACATGCAGGGTACTAAGGGCCTGCTGGGCATGTGGCTCCTCTCATCAGATCATTAAAGGAAAAAAGATGCTCATGGCAAGGCCACACTAGAGTGGAAGGTAGAACACCTCATTCCAAGTAAAACTCACTCCAGCTGGCAAGTGGCTTGCTCCTGTGTATCCCACCACAGGAAAGCATGTTGTACTCTTGTCAAAACCTGGATTATCCCAGTGCAGACAGCAAGAGAGGAACCAGCAGGGAGGCTCTGCAGTGGTAATGAGTTCCACCTCTGATTCATGTGCTGGGATGCAGTGAGGTGCAAACAGCTGCAGTTCTCCACCTGCCAGCATGGGTAAACAGCTTGTCATGAAGCACAGCTATTTTCTGATTCAAATAAACCCACTATTTCCACTAAAATAAGGGTTAGTAATCCAATGGGTGTTACAAAATTGTGTTTTCTTGCAGCTGCAACACTGAACCAGAATCTGCAGCAATTTTCTGCATATCCCTGAGGGAGGCATGAAACAAAGCCTATAAAGCTTTGAGAATCAGCAAACTAGTGTTTTATAGTGACTCTGTAGCTTCCTAAAAGACTGTTATGCTTCTTACAGACCAAAAAAATACCAAATTTGGTATGTTATGAATATCTCAAAGCAGTCCTGAAAAATTTCTGGACCAATCCCGGTCCTGCAAGGCAAGTCTCATGCATACTGCTGGCATTCAGCAGAAGAGGAAAGAGAGGAAAAGAGCAGGCAGGCACAAAGAAGACAGGATGTGAACAGAGAAGACTCCCGGGACTGCTTTAAACACCTACAGCTCTGAAAAACAGCTTTCAGAGGGGAATAATCTGAGCAATTGCTGACAGGCTGCCTGATGGTAACCCACAGAAAAGGTGCTTACCTCTGTAGGCATTGATATCTTCTTTGTGGTGACTGTTGACAGGACCCAAGGGAACGGCAGGGGAGGTTTAGGTTAGATATTAGGAAAAGGTTCTTCTCCCAGAGGGTGGTAGGACACTGACCAGGCTCCCCAGGGAATGATCACAGCCCCAACGCTGCCAGAGCCCCAGGAGCGTTTGGACAATGCTCTCAGGCACAGGGTGTGACTCTTGGGACTGGCCTTGTGCACAGCAAGGAGCTGGATCCGTGATCCTTGTAGGTCCCTCCAACTCAGAGTATTCGGGGAGCCTGTCCTGCCACGCACAGTCCATCCCTCTTCGTACAGGATGGCGGGAAGCAGAGCTGGCACATGTTTAGAGAGATGAAATAAATCATAACCACCACGTTAAGTCATCAGAGAGCCCAGGAAGCATCTGAGAGCTGCTTTATCTTATGTGTAGTGAAGTAATTTGCACAACAGGTTGAAGACTTTTCATCCTGCCTGCAAGTGGCTTTGAAGGCTGGGAGCAGGGTGCCAGCAGATTCTGTCTGCAGGGCAGAGGGGGAGGCTGGTGGCTCCCTCCCACGCGCGCTGCAGATGTGGAGGCTGTCGCTGTGGTAACACACCCCCACAGGGATCCTGCTCACCGCCTGCAGCAACAGGCATGGGACACAGCACTTCTCGTTAGCTCTTAAAATAAGCCTGCTTTGACTAAATTGCTGCAGCCATACCTTAGAAATTACTAACTGCCTAAATGCTACAACACGGAAGTGTCCCCACTCCATTCCTTGACTACTGCAATTACTAGATGATCAATCTTTTAAAAAAACCCAACAAACCGAATTCCCAATCTGCTCTCCTCCACCTGATGCTTTAAACCTATCTCCAATTCCCAGCAAAAACCTTGGAGCTCAGAATGCTGCACTCTAAAATGTGAGCACATCTTACTGTACCTGAACTAAAATTCTGTGCAAAGAAGAAATACTGAAACATATCCACATTACAGCACTGAGGAATCTATGTCAAGGTGAACATAGCCCAGGAGCTTACAGCATGTGAAAGCTGCCAAAGTTACTAATTAGCTGACAGAATGAGGAAAAGTAGTTGATGCATGAACCAAGGCAGTAACTACAGAGACAGCAACGCCAGCCCTGAGATCTGCTGAAGAGTTCCATGGTGCAGATGGTCTTGTGAGTCAGAGGCCTTTCTGAAGCTCATGAACCCTTCTTTTGCCAGAGAAGCCTGAGTTTACATAGGTTACCTTAAACCTTCCTTCTTAACGTATTCAACATCCAAACCCAGGTAACAAACACTTCAGTTACACAAAACCATACAGCAATGCTACAGTAGAGGGCAAAGTAATTTAGCCTACCAGATACTTCAGCAAAAAACAATTATCTGCAAATAACTACACTGTAGGGAAAAAAAACAAACACCTGAGGCTTTGATTTAGAAAGCGTACCACAAGTCAAAGAGAGAGGTAACAACTACCTAGGTTTAGGCATGTCTTTTAATCCCACCAATTTCACTTCGATTGGAATGTTAATTTATACCCGTTGAACTTTTAAAGTGCTTTCCTGGACCTAGGCCAAAGGACATGAGTGCTGCTTGCACTGAAGAACCAGAGTATTTCATTCTAAACACTAATAATTAAAACAGTTAGAGCACTTCCTGAAGACAGTGCTGCAGTGAGAAAATGCCTTTCCATCACCATTCTCTTTTTAAAGAAGGTTCAGAAAGATAAAGTTTTCCTCTACACACTCTACTGCCACAGGCAGACTTTTGTCATACAATTTGGACAAGTCTGAGTGATTTAGGTCACTCAGAGAACTCTGTTAAAGGTATTAGCAAAAGCAGGTTTAATATAAGTGTGCAAAAGGGTGATGAGGCAGAATGGCAGGGCTCACTCTGGTAACTGCTACATGGATGATGCACACAGAGGAAAATCTGTCTAGAATCAATGTAGAATGATTTACACAGACACCACGAGTGCCAAAGGCTAACAGAGGCCCTGCTGCTGAGTCACAGGGCTCAGAGCTGGGCAGGGGTTTATGCTTGAAGAATTTGGCACCACCTAACTGCTGACTATTTAACATTTGTGAAATGATTCAATTCCTGTAAGTGCAGCAGGAATTTAATTCTAGATCTAAGATGGCAATATCCATACTATACTGCCCAGAGAGGATTTAAATCAATTCACACACACACAAGTACATACATGCATATACAAATATGTCCAAGGATACCTATTAAAGATCAAACACCTTTGCACCTCTCAAGAGGCAAGGGTTGAGCTTCGAGGAGCAAGGCTATCAGCCCAGGCCCAGATCTGTATATCTGCAGCTGAAGCTCATGATTCAGATTTCCCCTTTTCTGTTAAGGAAAATATTTCTTCACATGTTTTGTTTCAATAAAGTTTTGGGCTCGTTAAGGCTGGAAGGCGTAGAAGAATGTAGCAACTACATATGCACATAGTACATAATTTTATGGACAACAATTTATTACCCAGTAAGAAAAAATAATAAGCTTTTATACAAATTAGGAAACTGACAAAGTATTAACTAAGTAGCGCACTCCTAGAGCATGTCTCAAGCTACAATCTGATTTAGAAGTCAACTGCACAGAATAGTTAATGCAGGTAGATCTCATTCATTAATAGGTATGATGCTACTTAACATCCTGCAGAAGGAAAACAGAAATTCAAGCTCATGTTCAGATTACGTCAAGCATAGCTGTCATCCTGGAAATAGCTATATCCATGTACCTATATCCACCTTTCAGCACAGAGCAACCTAAAGATCACAGATTTAGTTAAAGAAACATTAACATTCCCATCTCAAAAGTTTTATGGCCACACCAGGACATTGCCAGGCCACCAGATTGCAGCACTCTCCACTGCAGATTGAAACTGGCTAGTCTGCCTCAACAGCATTCACTTATCTTGTTTTTATGATGAGGATCTTAATGAAAGCAATTCTTCCTCTCAACATTACCAGTACAGGAAAGGCTACTACCCCTGTCTGAAAACTCCCTTACACCCCAATATATTTTGCATTTTCAAGACTTTCAATGACCTAATAAACATCACTTTTCTCGTGATTCTTGTTTTAGCCCTCAGCATGTCTGTGAGACTGACCATACAATACCTTGCTTGCTGAGCAGGCACTTGCCCTCATCTTTCCAGTTAGTGTTCTTCCAGAATATGAAGAATCAGGTATCAGATCAGCAAAAATTTTAAAGAGTGTTATGTAAAAGAAAAATCAAATAGAAACAATCCACCACAGTATGATTCTGTGACTTTGCTCCCTCTGATAATCGGAGGTTCTCTTAAAATCAAAAGTGATGTCAATTTGTTGGCTTTTCGGGTTTTGGGTTCCTTGTACAGATCTTAGCCCTCTCAGATGCTGCCAGACACCGGACATGTGGCAATCAGGGAGGGGAATGCAGTCAGAGCTGCTTTCTGGCTGCATCCCAGGCACTGGAACATCAGTGACCAATCCTAACACATGATGGCCAAAGAACAGCATAGGAAACTTGGAGCAGTTCAGATTTTTCTCTGTACCAAAGAACAAATAGTAGGTGAAAAAAAAAAAAATTAGAAAGAATGCATTTTTCATTCCTAAATCTATGGGTCCAGTTTTGTCTCTTAAGGTATTAAAATTTTTCATCACAATCTCATTCCCAGCACCTACTCTAGACTCTCCAAGGGCCTTGTCCAGAAATCTCCAAACTCCAGAAGATGGAGAGGCAGTGTGGAAGCCCCTCTGTTCAAGGATGCCACTCTGGTCTTTCCAAACACATCCCAGCTATTGCTGTTCAGAGAAGCTCAGGCTGTCAGAGAGGAACAATTCCAGTTCAACAGTATAATCCGTTGTCTCTACTGGTACATTCTGCTTTTCCACGGTGGGTGAGTAATGCTGTACTTCGTGTCTTGGAGCCAACATCCTGGCAGTCCCACTGCAGGAACATGCCTCCGGATGTGTGATGCTGTTTGAGCAAGCACAGTGTGGATGGTAAACACCTGGAGAGGAACTGGGTTGGCAATGACTAGGGATGTAGTATTCAGCTGCCTCTGGACTCGATTCCACTGGATTATGAAAAGGATAACCAGGCATGCAACATGTCTGGAGACAGTTCTTGGGTTTGAATCCAGGGTGAAGCCCTAATTTAGCAATAAGGGGCTTCCCAACATTAATCTCCTTTCTTTCGTCCATTGTATCTTCTATTCCTGAATACTCATAGTGCAAGCAAACAGTGAAGATTAAATGTTCCTGTAAAAGCAGAAAGAAGGGGAGAGAAAAAGTTATACTTCCTCTGCAAATAAACACTACAGGAAACGCTTCGGGAGGGTCCAGTCTCCTGGAGAAGCAGAGTGATCTCTTTAGGAGCTAGAGACACAATGGGCAGGCCTTGTTTCCTGACATCCTCTTTTGGCCACTGCTTGTTCACTGAACAGTCTGTACTTCCAGAAGAACTTGTGTTACCTCAACTGCCAAAAGCCCCGAAGAAGAGATGCCAGGCTGTGTCTGGCACAGATGCTCATGACACAAACAAACAGACACTTAGCAGTGCCCCAGTCTGCTGAAGAGAACCTTTCAAAAACTGTGTGCCCAGGAGCACAGCACAACACATGATACACAACACTTTCATCTCCTACTAATGGCTGTGTAAGAGGCAGCTCTGCTTCAGGACATGTTCCTCCTAAAAAGCACAGGAACACCCTCAGAGCATGCAATAGGTGATCTGCACAAAAATAACCATCTTGGCCAAGTTCAGCATGGGCCTGGAAAATACAAAGGGCTTTGCACACTGGTTTCAGGATTGCATATGCATCAATTCCCTGCCTTTTACTTTGCAGCTGAAACTGAAGTCACTGAACTGTGTTATTATCCATTCTTTCCCTCCAAGGAACTTACCACAGTAACAATACACAGCTGCCTCAACAGAACTGCAAAGCAGCATAAATAGTGTCAATTATCTGTGCAAACTCGTAATGAACAGTATATACTAACCCTTAGCTTTTGCAGTGAACTCAGCCTGGTGTAGAGGCAGTGTTTGGGAAGATCCTTTGAAACTAAATAGCTTCCAGTTTCCTCAGGAGTTCCTTTATTGGCCTCTTTAGGATCTACATCCAAGTCCTAAGAAAAAAAATAACTTAATTGATGATATAGAATTTGTAGATCATAAAATAGTATTTCTTTCAGTTTGATAAGTTAAAGCACTTTAGACCCATTTTATTATACAAGATGCAACTTGATATGGGTGGAGCAGAAAATTTTCAACTTCAGGGGAGCGAGATCATGAGACAGCAGCAGGAAGCACTTACAAGTGGGAAGTCTGTGATGTGGGCTCTGCAAGCTGTGATTTCAGGGGGCTTCTTAATTATCTGTGTATAGATTATCATGACGTTGGAGAACTCTGCTGCAAACCCCAACTGAATCTGAACACCACACTGGAATTCAAGGGACATACTTTCTGGAAGCTCTGCCAATAAATAACACATTGTTACAGTCTAAATATAAATTTAGCATATGCATTTTTCTTTTTCAATAATTTAACAAACAAGAATTAAGTGCTTGGGCTCAAATAAACATCTGCATCTCTGAGAGAGCCTTCCTATATGACAAGTGGTCTTAGAAATGCTATCCCTGACCCTCTGCCCCAACGGTCAAAGAAATCTGAAGATGTACTCCAACAGGTTTAGGTGAAAAAGATAAAAACAGGTCTTAAACCCCACTGGCCTTCTTAAAAGGCTAGGAAACCTGGAACTCATCTCAGTCTTATTTTAGTTTTCTTAGTTGTCTGCATTGAAAACTTCTTTTAATCATGCACATTTACTATACAGTTCACCTGGCTATTTTAGGTGTTGACTTTAGAATGAGATAGTGACATCTTACAAATGTCACTGCTAGACAAGCAGCTCTGGGAGACTGTCCCAGAAGACAGACAACCCATAAATCTCCCCTCCAGGGTCTGAGTGGTCTTAAATATACTGAATATACATGAATTCTACATGTCACCTTGTTCATTACTATCTCATGTAAGGGTAAGCCCCAACCCAAAAACTTCCAACTGAACATAGTAATGAAAATGTAGCTATAGCTTTGCACTTCTTCCATTTCCACTCAGCAGTGCCTGCCCTCCCTCTGCCCATCTGAAAGCAGACTGTACTGTACCATGAGCCTTGGCCCACTGCAGGTTCCGTGCCAGGCACTCTGCAGAAGATGTGCTTTGCTGAACAGGATCAGTTAATGCCCTTTTCTCTGACAAGCTGCTGCGGATCTCCAGGGCTTGCTTGCCTTTGGTAAGGGGACACTTGCCCATATCTAAAAACAAGATGCAGAGAGGTTCTTTTAAAATCAATGCTGCTGCAATTCCAACTGAATTAAGTACCTTCCTGCAATGTGTGGTTACTGTGGTTATGGCAGAGCCAGCACATCCATCAAGAGCTGCAGTTTTACAGCAGCTCAGCTCTTCCTTGCTCAGCTCTTCCTTCCCTGAAGGCCAAAGCAGCTCTGCAGAGCCCCAAGGGGTTGCATGCAGCCTGGCCAACATTGTCCCGTTCCTCAGAGCCAGTCCAAGCAGATCACAGCTCTTACTGGGTAAGGTCCTAATTAGAGTGCCTAATTTCAAGAATGTGAGTAATTCCATTGGAGGAGATTATTGTAAAGAACTGGGGGCAAGGGGAGTATTTTAGGTTTAGATACAAGGGTCCAATATTGATTATTTAACAGCATCACTAATGACCTATGTGTCAGGAGAGAGAACAAAACTTGGAAAGTTTGCAGATGATTAAAAATCAAGAGGAGTGGCTGATCCCCCACAAGACTGTACTGGGAGGGTCCTGGACAGGCTGTGGAATTGAGCAGAGAGGAATGTCATCAAGTCCAGTAACAGGGAACACCAAGTTCTGCTCCCAAGCAGGAAAAATCCCTTGCAGAGGCCCATGAAGGGCCCTGACTCACTGGGACACAGATCTGCAGGAAAGGACCTGTTTGGGGACCTAGTGGTCACCAAGCTGACCATGAGCCAGCACTGCACTCTTGTGGCACAGGCACAGCAAGAACCACGGAGCCAGCAGGCTACAGCCTTTTCCATGGAACACTTAATGGGAACATTCCTCTGGCACTGTCTGCACAGAACCTGTGTACTCCCTGGCACCCAACACCTGGGAATACTCCCAGTGCTTGTCACGCTGCCTGACCAGTCAATCTTTCCCTGCATTCCTGAACAGAACACAAAGCTGTGTGACCTGCAGCTGCCCCAGGCTGCTGCACCCAGGGCAGATGCACCCACACACACCAGTCTGACACTGTTCTGTGCTTGGAGCAGGTGTCTGCACAGAAGCAGTATGCTTTCCCTCCACACTTTTCACTTTAGTGCTTCTCCCATCAAAAATACAATCACTGAGCCAGGCAAATTCACACAGTGCACTGCTCTTTTTACTGCACTTAGAGAACAAATCATTATCATTGCTATAGCACCCTGA
This sequence comes from Ammospiza caudacuta, assembly GCF_027887145.1. Lineage (NCBI taxonomy): Eukaryota > Metazoa > Chordata > Aves > Passeriformes > Passerellidae > Ammospiza > Ammospiza caudacuta. The sequence continues at coordinate 87,874,914 of NC_080632.1, read as the reverse complement.
GGCAAGTAGGATTACGTTAATTGTTTAAATGAACATGCAAACGACTGGACTACCACATGCAGCTAGCACCACAGACAGAAGAGCAGTTTTGTGGATGGGCAATTCAAAGCTCCACGCTGAAAGATACTCAGAACAAATAAGGTTCACTGAAGAGGAAAGTATAAAACTGAGCACTATTAAAGAGGCTGAGCATCAGGAATGTTGTTCATATGCTGCCCAGTATCACCTGCTATCTGAACAAAGCACAACAAGAAAGATTTAATTCGTGTAACACATTCACCATGAGAGGAAAGACACGGAAGGAAAGTTGTTTTCAGTAATGCAGACTGAGGAGACTGTTAGTGCAGTAAGCTGGAGTTCACCTTCTGCAACCTCATCAAGCAGAACAGTGACCTTCTTGTCTTCTAACAAACGGTCCTTCAGGAACTTCATGAAGATTCCATTGGCCAACCCCAGCTGCTGAATTTCATAAGCTTCTGCTCCCTGGCACCTGTGAGATCATCAGCATCGGTCAAGGAAAAAACACTGAAAAACCTGCAGGATTAAGAGTAAATTTATACTGGGAATGGGGAAAGAAACCCTACAATTTGAAAACCAGGCTGTGTCCAAGGCCAACCTGCTCTTCATGTTCCCTTGCAAGCAGCTGATGGAAGTTTCTCTTAAAAATGACACCACAGACTAAACCTGTTCATCAAACTGCTCATATGAGGAGTTTAAATTTCTTATTGACAATTTTAGTAAAGCTCCTGACTACTTCTATTCAGCAGTTTTTGCACTTGAAAAGTGACCAAGGTTACTGGCCCACAGCACAATTCTGAAAAAGATCAGCTATAAAATCTCAGTCATTTCTGTGGCACAGAAGAATAACTTCCTTACGTTGCATATCCAAAAACAATGTTGGCTGTAACCTTCAGAGCATCCAAGATAAGAATCGTGTCATCATATTCATTTCTGTAATAAATGGAAACACAAGAAAGTAAAATAGTAATTTGAGAACTCATAATGGCAACAAAATCAAAACGCAAAACTGAGAGAGTTCAGAACCAGTAATTTGTTTCACTCCTCCGAGTCTGTAATGAATCCTGACTGCTCAAATACAAAAGCCAGCGCCATCAACGCTCTGCCTGAGGGCAGTGTAAAGACAGAGGCACCAGGCATTACCCAGAGAAGAGCTTGCTGTACTAACCAGTAGAGTCTGGCTGCAATCTCTGCAAAACACAGTTCTGATATCCACCCATTTTATGTCATTTCAAAAATGCCATGTTTTTTAAAATGTCTCTTTTCCCCACCAAACATGGCGCTGTTAGTACAAAGCTTACGTAGATGGATTTTCTATTTGGACAGCAGATTGTGAAGCTGAATTGGGTCATGGGCATTTCATTAGCAAAGAAGTTTGGAGGCTCCACAGATACTGAAGTGCCAGCAACTTTCTGTTATGAAACATTCCCCAGAGACCAATTGCCAGAAGTGCTGACTGAAGAGCTGATTTCAAGTTCAAGTTTAATTGATCATAGTAGTGTCTCAACATGGAAAGAACACAGTACTTTGTGTAGAAAAAAATCCTATAAATCAGTTGGTTTTTAACCTCTAAATAAAGATACAACATCCTCAGTACAGAAGCAAAATCCATGGCTCTCGGGAATTCTAAAATAAGCATTTCATTTGAGCCCTTCTGTTAAGTTAACATGCCTTTGATCGCAGGGCTTTCCTTCCTCCCTGTAATGAAGAAGATGGATAATAATCCCAGGGGAAAGGGTCCTGTTTCTTCTTTAAGATGCCAAATTTTACTTTTATCTGATCAGTCTGTTTATAACATCTAAAAGACAGCAGCAGAAAAGAAATAAATGTCATTGAAATCAGGAGGCAGGTATGTACCCTTGGGGACAAAGTCTAACCACCAGGTTCACATCTCTATCCAAGGCCATGGGCACAAGTCTGGGTGAATCCTACCGATGCTAAAAGCACTCAGGTGCAGGCTGTGAATCCTCAGAACCATGGACTTTGCAGTACAGTGAATTTTCAGCCTAAAGAGTTCTCATGTGCAGGAGGCCCGGCGTTCTGTGAGGAGCCCAGAGAGCAGAGGCCAGCTCGCTCCCGGGGTGCAGGGGGTACCTTTTGCGACACATGTCCAGCAGGAACACGTTGAGTCCCGTGCGCTTCTCCTGCATCCGCCGCAGGATGTTCTGCACGCACAGGCAGTTGGCTGAGCGGTACGGGTTCGGGGCATCAACAGGAACCATGAAACTGTTCCCGTAGTTTTCGTAGCCATGGCCAGCATAGTACAACAAACCTGAGTTCAAAACAGGTGCGACAGTGAGCAGGGCATCAGAGACTTCTGTCCATTTCAAAAGGGGCCAAAACTGCCATGCACAGTGCTGACTGTGGGCCAGGGAGTTTCCTGAAGTCACTCCAAGCCACAATTACATCATCTCCACAATACACCAACACAATAAATTAAAAGAAGCACAAAAATCACACATGCAATAGAATCAGTTAGACATTTGCATAAACACACAAAGTTAAATACTCTTAAAATGTTCTAATAGCTATAACCTCTAACAGAGATGGCCTGTTATGTGTAATTCACAGACAGGAACAAGGAGATGTGCCAACCATAAAACATCTTCTCCTCATGTGCAATTACTAAGCTCTGAGCAGCACTAAGTCTGCAGCTTATAGACAGAAAAAAAAATAATGCCAAAGAGTTTGGTAGGACTCCAGAGGACATCCCCATTACCGACTACCAACAGCTCATGTTCAGTTGATTGCAGCTATATCTCCTAGTCACAGACTCATGACTCTTCTGGGTCTACTAAACAAACTCTTTGCATGCTTATCTACCCAGAAATTATTATCCTGCCATCATGTCCCTCATGTGTCACCGCACAACAGTCTACAACACTTTAAGATTTAGAATCTTCAATAAAACAAGAAAGTTTTTCTCAACCTCGAGAAAGGGAACTGCAAGCTAGGACTTAGATATTCCTTATATGAATAAAAATGTCCAATATTAAAGTCATTTAAATTTGCATGAAGATTAGATATCTTAGAATCAATAATCTCTACTGCCATAAAATGCAGTTACCAGAGGCTTGTATGATTTAATTGAATTTTCCTATTGCCTATTCCCAGTACTGGTTTTCCTTAATGATGCAAATTCCCCCTTCTAAAAAGAATTTTTATTTACCGAGTCAAAGCAGTCTGTGGGTCAGATCTGCAATTAGAGTACAGTGCTCAGCTGAATAAAAGTCAACAGAAATCTGACAATTTATGCTGGTTGGAGATACCATATTCTTATGTTGTTATTCTTACTAACATTTGCTGAAACCTTTAAGTCACTACAACACTGGTAGATTCAGATAGAACCCAAAATAAGCCTCACCCTAACATACTAGCTCATGGAGGCAGGCATGCTAGATGTTTTCACCTTTTCAGTACACATAGATACAAGAAACGAAAATATGAGGGCTACCTGAGCCTGGCGAGCTTCAAGAGAGCTAAAAATGGTATAAAGTGCAACTGCATAACCTTGTGTCTAGGCCCTAGGCTAAAAAGAAATTCTTCATGTGATTTCCAGAGCTCGGATCTGGACTGAAATCAGGGTTATATTTAAGATTCTCTGTATCTGAGCATATATTCTGTAAGTAATTGGACTGACTGACCACATTCCTTTTCTATCCTTGGCAGATGATTGTGCTACTTGCCAAGTACCTGCAACAGCTAATACGTTGAGCTCAAGATCAGAAATAAATCTGCACATACCTGGGGTAAGTGGAGTAAACATATTTGGAGGGCCTCAACAGAGACACACACAACAATTTTAAGTAGGCTCAAGTTCCTCAGAGACGTCAGCATTTAACTGATATCTGCCTCCCTCCCTCCCTCAGTCCCTCTCATTTAAAAAGAAAGCAGCCTAAATATTTTTAGCCTCTCAAACACATAGGTCAGTGCTTTTACCCTGTGTGGAATACAATGTTAATTGCAACCTACATTTAGAACAGCACAGACTAAGACAGCAGGGGAGACAGTCATCATCACTTTGTTTACTACTCCTGCTCTTAAGGACCAGCATCTGAAATGCCACTTTCCTGGCAGCAAGCCAGAATTACACAACCTAGTAAGCATCAGGTTTATATGTAGCAGGGACTAAGCAGCAGTAGTCATTATGTCTCTTCTATTTGAAGCTATGCCCACTAGAAAAGGCAATAAATCATTACCTATTTGTGCTCTGACATCATCTTTTATAGGCTTTAAGCCATTCATAGCCACTATGCAGAAAGAACAAAGTAATTCTTTAAACAGAAGTAGTTATTGCCACACACCACCGAAAACTGTTCTGCTTACCTTTTGTATCAACTGGCTGGAAAAGTATAACTGCAAAAATATGCCATGTAAGAGTTTTCATATGGTGCTGCTGAGAAATTAAAGCCTTTCAGTACTTTATTTGCTACATTCATGTCCACAATTAGGGAGAAAAATTGAGAAGGTGCAAAAATCTCAAAGCTCACCCAAATAGATAAGACCATCTATTTCCCAGGGAATAATAAAAGCAAACTGCTCTCAAAAGCCTCATGTTCCTGCTGCCAGACTGAGGCTCCGTGTCAGGCAGGTTTTGGCTCAGATATAAATGCCCAAATGTCAGAGCAGGCAGTTCTGCACAGAGAGAGCATCAGGTAACACATCCGTAAAAAAAGTCATGCTAAGAAATAAGCTGACCTTGTGTTCCAAAAAGGGATCAAATAATGTTTTCTCGAATGGATTTTTACTACAGGAATTCTGCAATCCAAAAAATAGGGATCTGGGAAAATATTTTGCTCTCTGTCCTAAATAATTTCTGGAGTTTTCTATACAATCTTAGCAAATACAATCTTAGAAAAATGACAAAATAATGGCAGTCAGCGAAAAGGTAAGAACTTTCCTTACACTCCAAACCAGATCACTCTTGGCCTTTTCCATGCAAGGCTTTTACTCCATACATCAATTCCATCATGCTCTCCCCCACTTCTGTCTTGTGCTTTGCAGCCCAAAATCAAATCTAAGCAAGCAAAGTACTATCAAACAAAATAAAAGCCTGCAGTGCAGTTTTAGGTGTGGTTAAAGAATGAAGTTCAAATATCTGATCTGTTGTAAAAGTAAAGGAACAACAGCATTTTAACCAAAGTCAGAGGGTATGCTGGTGGGCGCCTTTAACTTATTCTTCCCATTCTACATACATGATATTTACCCTGAAGGTTGTTTAGCTGAGGCAAATAGCAGATGTTTGCTACTTGATACATACAAAATGGACCTACTTCAGAAGGGATGCACGTGTCCTTACCATAAACTCCTTCGTCCAGGAGAAGTAAAAATTCATCCACTGCATTTCGCATCTCAGACTCAGTAAGATCCAGCAAAGACACAACTTTGAAATCCAGCTGCCTTAGCAAACTGGTCAATTCATAGACATCTACCATTGGAGCCTTGAGCTGGGGATGATTCCAGTAGCTCATGTTTCCTATTAACAGAGCCACCTTGTCTGTGGCTGCCAAGACACAGAGAGAAAAAAAAGAAGTCACATTTATATATTCCATGGATTCAACACCTTTAAATTTAAAATTTTCCAAAGTGAAAAGGGTATCAATCTCACTTCAGGCACAATATTTTATCTGATTTTACAAGTCATCCCACATCAACAACACAGCTCAACTCTCTTTTCAGCCTGAAGGAAAAAATCACCTGCGTGAGAGGGGAACACTTACACTCCCCCTCACACTAATGAACCTGAAAGAGCCATAAAATTCTGACAGAGGCCAGCAGCCTTTCCATCTGGTTAAGTATCAACAGGACAACATGCTTGACCACTCAAGTCTACAGTGCAAATTTAAGAATATGATTTAAAAACCCAGCAACTATTTATCAAATGACATGTGCTATCCATCTCATTATGAGCTTCAGTTCAGCACCAAAGCATCCACAGGACGGAATGGGGAGGGCTGCAAGCATTTCCTCAGCAGACAGGATAGCAATGCTTTCCATCACATCATCCCAATAGCACTGGCTCCAAGGGTTCAAAGGAATGCAGGAACACACTGGCTAAGGCCTGGCACAGCAATCTGAAGCAGTAAGCTGAAACAGCCCCTATGAGAAGCTGCAAACGCTTCCCAACCCTAACCCTAACAGCACTGGTGCCCTTGGCACAGTTTACTCCTGAAAGGGCAAACAAGCATTCTAAAAGGACTACACAAATATCCACAGATCTCCCTCCCTGGAGCTCTCTATTTGCCCCATGGGTCTTGCACTGGCAGTGTCAGTAGCAGCAAAACTCAGGAGCAGCAAAATCTGCATCCTAGATGTCAAATGCATACAGTCATTTCAGTACAAAACTACTTACCCACAGGTCTGCGACTTGATTCTTCTTGTGGGTCTGTTTGAAATAGAAGAAAAGAGAAGCGTGTCAGTGACTACAGAAAATGAACTGCATCTTCCCCACAGCCACAGTCTAATAGCACTGCTTTCTCTAACACTTCGCTGGTTTAATGCAGGAAAAAGCCCTCTTTGTTTTGGTGGGGTTTGGGGGTGTTTTGTTGGTATTGTTGTTTTTGTTTAGATGATTTCCTTCACTCTCTTCCAGCAAACAATCCTGACTGGATGTGAATAGCTAATTCTATAGATTAAGAAAGAATATATTCTGAATCTCACAAACTGCACATTGGCATTTTCAGTGACATCTGACCAGTTCATCCTCTCCAAACAAAATGCAACATGCCAGGAGGGACATGCTTAGCAGGGATTCCCATCTGAGTGTGAAAATGCCTTTATTCTGTACTTCACAGAGGGGTGGCAAAGCCAGTGCTGTGCCAAGAGAAACAGTGAGCAGTGTGCCGAAGCGGCTCACCTGGATAACACGACACCGTATGACAGAGAAGCCCTTCAGTGGTTGAAACTGAGGCTGGGCAAACAAACATATTTGATATCTAACCCAGGAAACTATCTTTGGGAGTTGAGGCTTTGGGAAAACCGTATGAGGGATAATCCCCTCTGGAGCTACACCTCTACACTAACCACCTAACAGGCTTCAGATCACATTGGCTGACTCCAACATGATTGGAAAAAATATGCCACTCAACAGGAGTGATAGCCAGACACCTCAGATCTTTTTCACTTTAATTATCTGAGAAAGTAGCAATGTGCTAAAACTGGGAGCCCCAAGAAACCCCAGACAAGAAAGATAATTCCCTTTGTATCCGTGTATGAATATGTGCAGCCTTGGGCTATTTTACAAACAGCACCCCTATGATTCTCTATATGCTTCAAGTTCAATCTCTTGGAACTAGAAAGCTGTGCTGCTGTTAAGGTGATACCAGCTGCTATTCAATTCTCAGTTACAGGTACATCCAAATACTGTAAAGTTCATACTGCAACCCAGCAAGCCTTCAGTGTAACATAAAATGAAGATGCCAAGTTAAAGTTTTTCAAAACTTATCACTTACCTGATTCCTGAAGATCACTTAAATCTTCTGTGAAAGAAAACACCAATAAAATAATAGTTTAAACAAGAAGCAGAAACCTCATTTTATTAGTAAAAACATAAGTGCCATGCTATTATTAAACAAAGCTGAACACAGAAAACAAACTACATTTCTGAAATACTTTTGGCTTCGCATTTGTGCAAATCAAACCTTTTGTGCTTATTCCACACAGAGAAGAGAAAATCCTACAGCAATACATTAAGCTGTGCTAGACACAGCATTGCAGTACAGTAAATGTAAAGACAAAGGGGGAGACAGTTAAGACACCTGAATCCCACAGGCATGCAAGTAGGTTGAGGGAAAAAGGAACAAGGTATCAGAATCTGAAGAACAGATGCTTGAAGGGCTGAAAAAAAAGCAACATCCTGAGCAAAAAATCTGATTTTGGGAAGCCATGTGTATTCAGAAAGACTTCAGACACAATCTTCAAACATCCTAAGTTACCAGGGGTTTCACCTCTTTTTTTCTGAGAACACTGGAAAGCAGGGAACAGAAAATGAACATCTCTGAAGCAGCAATGCTCTCTGGGAGCAGCCTTGCACCACTGTACCCAATCCCCTGTGCTGCAGATGCTGCAGACTCTGAGATGCTCAGCAGGGAGGGATGGCACCAACATTTCAGTCACAAGACACTTCTCCTCCCTGTTGCAACAATGCAAAGGAGAATAAAAATCATCCTAAGGAAGTTGCTACAAACACTTCTGCAGACATGGAGCTGGCATTGGAACTAGCTCTAGCCAGCTCTCCAAGATCACCCAGGTTCCTGAACATCTCCAGATTTTCTTGCTAGGATGTTGCCTCCTGAGCCTCACCAGAGAAATCTCCAGATCACTTGAATACCACAAAAGAAGGAAGTAGCCTGTTTTTTCTCCTGTGAGATCTAGATCATGGTGTCCAGGCAATGAAGAGAGAAGCACATGCAGGAGGACTGTTGCATCATCCATCACTGTTTTAAACCCAGGTTTGCCTGAAAACCCACATATGCCTTTCAGCAACACACTCAACAACCTGTCACTCCCATCACCAATTTTTAAAACTACAATTAGAGGTTTACCTTACCTTCTGTGCACTCCACTGCTACAGCTTTCCTTCCTTGTGTTTTAAGGAGGGGAAAAAATTGGAAGATGAGCTCTCAGTTATGAGAGTTAGCACACGAGGCGGAAGACAAAGGGCACTGTCAAGCTGCTGTGCAATGTGGCTCACTTGACAGCAGTGTAAATTTGCATTGGCCATAACACGTACAGTAATGATTCCTGAAACCCAGAAGTACTACACTAGGGTATTGCTTAGGTGAGGAAGTCCTCTTCAGTTCACTGCAAATACACAGCACTGAAATTGATTCATTCTACTTGAAATGAACAATCATTCATTCATTCTACTTGAAATGAACAATCAGTCTAACCTCTGATTGCTGAAGGACTCCATGTAACAGAGTTCATATCCCCAGCAAAGGTTAAAGTGGTTTTGAGTTGTCAAAAAGCATAAATCAGCTAGCAATCTGCTAACAAGCCACATACATGCTGGCAGGGCCAAAAAGGGACAGCAGTTGTGCGCTGGTTACCATAAAACCCCAAAACTCTAAAATGCCATTTGCTGGATGCAAGCACAGGTGTTTTAACAAATGGATAAACTAAAAATATAGAAGGCATGTACTTGTCTTAATACTGAAAGCTTCAAAAATAAATTTTAGTGATGTGGAAAAAATGGACAAAGGAGCTGACCTGTATGAAACAGAAGAACTCCTTACCTATAATGACTTTTACTTTCTTGCTGTCTTCGTCCTCCCGGTCATTGAACACATGACACCAGTACGTTCCTTGATGTCCCACATCCACATATGTTACCTATGCAAGCATCACCACAATCATCCCAACAGACCTCCAAAAAATACCTGCATAAGGTATTTAAGCCTTGCATCTAAGCCCCACAGGCAAAAAAGAGTTAAAAAACTAAAAGCAGCACTTCATCAGAAGTTACCAAGGTTCTGGAGAAATTATTTTCTTCAAGGGAACTTTCTGTGGTAAGCTCAAAGTGGTTAACATTTGCTCCCAAGTGTGACCCATTTTAGTAACTTACTGTGTAGACATTTTTGCTCCCATTTGCCAAAGGAAATCCATTTCTGAACCATTGGTAATGAGGAATTGGGTTTCCAACAGCTCCACATTCTAGTACCAAAGCATCCCCCACAGTCAGGTTTTGTGGCCGAGGCTGATTACAAATGCACAACTTGTTTTCAGGCAAACCTGTTAAGAGCCCTTAAAAAAAGGAAAAGGAAGTACCAAGAAAAGGAAGTGTGAGACAACCTAAGCACAGCAACAGGGACCCAAGTGCCTGGAGGAAGCAGGAAGGCACTTTGAGAAGGTGTTTGTGCCACTCACCGCAAGGCGGATCCTGAAGCTCACAAACTTCAAGGCGCGCCCACCGACTGAACACGAAAGAAGATTCACTGTTCACGCGGCAGATGTAAAAGCCAGAATCCTTTACGCTCACTGGACTCAAAACCAGTTCTGGAGAATTACCATGGGGAACCTGCATCACAGGTGAACCAAAAGTCCTTCAATTTCAATTGGTTTAATCTTAACCAGGATCAAGCATTATAGTACTTATTTCTAAGTCCTTAACACCATCTTCAACTCCTTTACTTGCTGGTAGGCTGAGACAATGGAATTTACAGCTTCCTTTCTGCCCCATTCCACATTCACAGCCCCCAGGAATGAAGTGGTGTGAACACAAGGAATCGCAGTTTTGTTTTAGCACATTTGTAGGATCATCCAGCATTTCTTAAACTTTATGAGTTTTATGAATATTTACAGCAATCTTCTCTCATTGTGAATAAGAGTCTTAAAAAAAGGACAATCCAAAATCATTATATTTTATTTTCACTATTTAAAAACCTGCTTTCTCTATGAACTCTTACCTCTCTTTCCTGCTTGAACCACTGGTATTGCACAAATGGGTGTCCTGTTGCCCAGCAGCACAGCTTGACGACCTGACCAGAGAGCACTGCTTGAGAGTCTGGCTGTACAACAATCTTCACACCTAGGAAAGTTATGAAGAAATACAAGCCCATAATTCATATTTGCATTTAAATTGCCCTTGGAGCACAGAACATTTCTGCCATTAAATATACTTGAAAATAATTTGTTTGTACTGTGTATACACACAGCTCCAATTAGTTAGATTACTTTAGGACATTCAAAATTGTCTTCCACTACACAAAATCCATGCTCAAATTGATCAGTACTCGATGAAGCTCATAAAAGATTTAAAGTATATCATTAATGCACTTTAATTTTAAAGGAAATTATGTGTCTCATGGTATCACAGCTGCCTTTTTGGAAAGATATTCTCAGTTTTAAATGTTTGCTCACTCCCAACAATTTCTTTAAGCTGTTCAGATTAAAGCCCAGCCTGAGGGAATCAAAGCAGTCAGAGTTTAAGTCCAACAGAGCACATTTTCCTGCTATTCCTTATGCACTCTTGTGAGCTGAATCTTTGGTTTCAGCTTTAAGCCTCTGCCTCCTGCAGAACACAGGGCTGGGGTTTTCTGCAAGGTCAAATTTTCTACTGCAAAGCTTAACTGCCAGGAGAGCAACTCTGACCCCACTCCCATATGAAGCAGTTATTTTCTCAACCTAAACCATTCCAGATCTTACTACAGGATGGTCCCAAAACCAAATCCACTGGAGACAAAACCCCAGTCAGCAAACTGAATGACAACACTCAGCCAAGTCCAAGTCTGCAACAGCACTGCATGAAAGCTTGGCTCACATTTAACCTCAGAATCAGATCAGCCAATAACCTCAGTAATCATCTGCATCCCAACTACCAGAATGCAAGCACTAAAGATGATTTTGGTTACTGTAGAGGGCTACCTTGAGTGTTGCCAGTCTAAAATCCAGGGCTGCAGTGAAAGCACAGCTCAGAACTGACCTGAATGGCTGAGACACCGGAGAGCCTCTGTGTGCTCCAGGGCCTGCAGGGACTCCGTCAGCTCCACCACAGTGCAGCCCCGATCCCCCAGCAGCTTCAGGAGACTCCAGCTGGGACTGCCTTCCGGCTCCAGCACCTGCAGGGAGCACTGCTCCAAGTCCAGAGGGCTGTGGAATAATGGGAGAGAGACACGGCACACGCCTTCTCAGTACCTTTTCCTCAGAAAGGACCTGGGTAAACAATCACTTGTAGATAAATAAAAATATTTTTAAAAATAGAGATGGGAAATTCCTAGCTGATTTGGATATATTTGCAGCATTTCCTTCCAGTTTCAGGAGTTCAGAGGTTATTCAGTGATACCTCCACAGACAGAAACTGGTATTAGTGAGCTCGATGGTAAAAGAGATGCATGTACCTCACAATTCTCAGCAAATGTACTTCTATTTTTCACTTTTAAAGTGTCAGCAGAAAAAGTAGTACAGCACCTTTCATTTCCATGAGCCTAATTCAGAAGCCGTAGAGAGTGAGTCAGACTCTTAACTTCAAAGAACAGGAAGACTGATTTTAAAGTTGTTGTAAACAAGTGACTGCTGGAGCCCAGCCTAACACACCGACTGTACAGTGCAGTTAACTGTGTCTGAACTTTATAGATTCAACTTTGGTATCGTTGTCATCACGCACTTTCAATCACAGCCGATTCAATCAACACAAATAAAGAAACAATGACAGCTACCTAAAGAGAATACAAGGTTACGTATGTCCACTAAAAAGATTAACCAACGTTTCCTTCCTTAAATCACAGTGCCACGCAAGCCTGGGGGCGAGATACCTTCAGTATGTGGTGATACCGTCACTTACCAAGCGGACTTTCAGTGTTTTAGGGGATTAGAGAGACAAACGCGCCCCGCCGCCCGCGCTCACCTCAGCCGCACCGTGCCGCGGCTCCCCGCGCGCTGCGCCAGCTCCCGCCAGCCCTTGCCGGGCGCCGCGCGGTCCAGCAGCTCGCTGAGCCTGCGGAGCAGCGGCCCGGCCAGGCAGCTGAGGGGCAGCGGCCCCGCCGCGCCGCGCTCCATGGCTGCTCGCCGGGGCGGTGCCGCCGCCCGGAAGGAAGCGCCGCGTGGGGAGTGCGGGCACCGCGGGACGGGGCGGTGAGCGGGATCCGGCTGAGGGGAGAGCGGGCACCGCGCCCTGAGGGAGCCCGGCCCTGAGGGGGGCACCGCGCCCTGAGGGAGCCCGGCCCTGAGGGGGGCACCCCGCCCTGAGGGAGCCCGGCCCTGAGGGGGGCACCGCGCCCTGAGGGAGCCCGGCCCTGAGGGGGGCACCCCGCCCTGAGGGAGCCCGGCCCTGAGGGGGGCACCGCGCCCTGAGGGAGCCCGGCCCTGAGGGGGGCACCGCGCCCTGAGGGAGCCCGGCCCTGAGGGGGGCACCGCGCCCTGAGGGAGCCCGGCCCTGAGGGGGGCACCGCGCCCTGAGGGAGCCCGGCCCTGAGGGGGGCACCGCGCCCTGAGGGAGCCCGGCCCTGAGGGGGGCACCCCGCCCTGAGGGAGCCCGGCCCTGAGGGGGGCACCGCGCCCTGAGGGAGCCCGGCCCTGAGGGGGGCACCGCGCCCTGAGGGGGGCACCGCGCCCCGGGTACGTCGCGTCGGACACCGAGAGGGAACAGACTGGGTGCGGTTGTACCCATGTTGAAATGTGAGTGTCTAGTATCCGACTTCGAGGGCGAGACCTTCTGCAGGGTCCCCACCTGGTGCTGAGAAGGTCGAACGTGGCTTTAGAGCCAGGCCTGGGGCATCAACCAGACAAAGCCCCCAGAACACTGCGGGCCGGGGTCTCGCTTTGAGGAGAAGCAGCTTTATCCAACTGCAGCCAGTACAACCATCATCACAACTCCTCTCTTCTCATTGTCACAACTTTCCCCAGCCTGCTGCCACTGTCGAAGCACGCAGTGTAAAGCACCTTGCGTCTTTATCGAGGGAGAAGAGGGGCTGCTGCGACGAGCCTCCCAAGGAGATGTTCCCATGAGTGATGGTCATCCCTGCAAATGGACAGATGATCTGAGGTGAATTCTCACCTCTCTGTTGTCATTATAGTACAAAGGTTCTATTATTACATTGCAAGGGTTGCATATTGCCAGAGATTCGTACCTCCTTGATGTTACTTGTAGGCAACTCCTCTAGGCACTGACTCTTCATTGTCCTTGTAGGAGCCAACTCAATACAGCTCCCACCAATCCACTCTTTTATAACTTCTACTTATTGGCTACAGGTGTGGCCTGTTAGCATCAGGCCTGCTCCTCATCTTCAGTAATTAACCAGCTGCAACTCTTTAGGGGATAAAATTACATTCTATACTACCTTCATTTACCCATACCGTATCCCCCTACACTCTGGTATTGCAACTTGCTCAAAGTGGACTCAAAGTGTCTAAGGAGGTAATTTTACGAGCATTTTTAATCAGTGACCAAGCATTCAGGTAGCTCAGAGAGGTGGTGGATGCCCAATCATTAGAAGTGTGCAGGATCAGGTTGGACGAGGCCTGGAGCAACTTGGTGTGGTGGAAGGTGTTTCTGCTCATGTTGGTGTAGGACTATATGACCCTTAAAGGTCCCTTCCAACCCGAACTGTTCCAATTTGAGTGTTGCTGCCTCTCATTTCTGTGGGGGTTATTTTGACTGTTAGGCTCTCAATATCCTTATTGCTATTTCTGGATGAGTGTGGCTGGAAGTGCTGTATTTACTGCTGAAGACCTGTTTCCTATCTGTATAGATAACACTGGGAGCAAGAAATATTTAGCACAGTGGTATCTTGTAACTAGTTTTAGCTGCATGTCCTTCAAAATGCTTAAGGAAAAACTTGGCACAAAAAGTTGCTTTTCAGCCTTTTCCAGATCCCTTGAGCTCAGGGCAGTTTGTGCAATTCATTCCAATTTGCCCTGTGTGAGACGTGTCTCCTTCGGTACCAAGAGTGGAAATAGTTTCTTACTACAGGATTTGCTTATTTGCCTTTGAGGGATGAGAATCATTAGGTGAATTTCTGTGTAGAGATTATGAAAATCTTTGATTTCCTCAGCTTGCTTGTTAGGTAGGCGCTGTGGATTTTCTCATGCCCAGCAGTGCTTAACTTCCAGCAAGTAAGAAATCCCAATGGGTCTAGGAGAGCAGTTAGGCACGTGCTTAAAGAAACAATCCGGTGCTTTGTTATGAAGAGCTAAGGCCAACACTTCCTCTGTCTCGAGACCATTAGGAAATTCCTACGGACTTCTATGGAAGTAGGATGTGCCCTCTCCTCACTGCCAACTCCCTGTCTGGCAGAGGTTTTCCCAGGAAGGGCCATCTGCTGCATGTAATGAAATCGTCTCTCTTAAAAGTCAAACTGTTCAGTGATCAGACTCCCTACCCCGAGGTCACACTCCAAACACCAGCGAAGCCGTCTGGCTGGCTTGCAGCTCCCAACAACGCGCACAAATTCAGCCTCCTTTGTCTCCAGCAGGGAAGCCCAGCCCAGGACCAGCCTAACCCAGAACATCCACAAAGAGCTCGAGGGTAAGTGAGGGGTCGGGGTGTTTGGACTTCGAAAATTATTTTTCTGCTTTTTTTTCTCCTGTGGGCAAATAGATGTGAATCATAAAAGTCTAATATAGGAAGAAGAGCAAGTTAGTTTTATTACCAATGCACTACATAGATATAGTGATTTATGCACTACATGGATATAGTGATTTATCCTGCTATTGACCAGGAAATGGGATTTGTTATTTCCTTCTGCTAAAGAAGAGCCATTTTTGTTTATCCTGATAGATTTGGGTTTTTCTAAACATGTTGCATTTATAATTCTGCTCACTGTTTCTGAAACTGCACTCTGCTACTATTTCCACCAAGTCTCATTAAGACAAAATTGCAAAAATTGCACAAAAGCAAGCTTCCTTCCTTCTCTAAAGAGTGTGTAAGTGATACTAGGTATCCTGAAAAACAAATTTATTAATTCTAAATGTTTATTGCATGGTCTAATACTCATTAGATAAAAAGTTCCTCCATTCTTGAGAAAAAGGTCTGGTCACTTGGTAGTAATAGACGATTCCCAGGCTTCATTAATTGCTCAGTCTGACAGGGTCAGATGCTTGACAGATGTTAAAAATAGATTAAGACAGATCAGTGTTAAGAGTTGTGCTGTGATTGCTTATTTTAATTACTCCATATTAAGGTGTTTGTTTGACCTGTGCAGAGCCAGTCATTTATTATTCTATTTAGCTGATGAATTATGGCTGAGGTGTTTTTATAGTGTGGGGCTGTTTACAGTGGGTACTGCACTAATCAAAATGTTGTCAAAAAGCCTTGGATATTGGCAGCTGAAGAACTGCAATGTATCACAGAATTTTTGGCAAGGGCATATTTTCCAGACATCTGCTTTTTGAACAGCCAGAACTTCAGTGATGTTTTTCTTACCTAGACCTAGTTAATCCAACAAATAGTGTAATAACTGGTTTTGATAATACAGCGTTTCTGTGGTTTGGTTTCTGACACTGTGCACTCTTTGACAAGTATGCTGCTCGAGGTGTTCCATTTGGTTGTGGTATCTCAAAGGACTTGGAAAAGAATAATGTGGTTATTTGTATTTGAGACAGCACTGAACCAGGCAGAACTCCTCTGAGGTGAAGAAACAAGCAGTAAATGCATCATTGTAAATCTGTGCACCCATGGGTTGTCATTACTACCCCATCAAATGTTACACTCTGTAGTAGGCTCAGTGCTGTACAAATCGTCACTATAGCCCTGTGGTGAGTAGAGTTCACAAAGTTACACTGAATCTGGAATTCTGGTTTCTTTTCTTTCGGAGGTTGTAACTTTTACAAGGTAACAGTTTAAGAATGCAACCATGATCACAACACATTTGGAAAATGTTTTTATGGTGTTCCAAGTTGGAGAGCTTGTATAGACCAGGAATGGCGGATCAGAGATTTCATGTGGAGCTAGATTCCATTAGTACTTACAGATACACTGAGCTTAAAAGATTCCCAATGTAAGTGTTGATGAAACTTTGAACCAAAAACTTTTGAAATCTTTGATTTCTGTTAAAGGAAAAGTTTGAATAGAGAACATCAGGAAAACCATTTAAACATAGCAAAACATTCATGGCAACCTTTCTGGAAAGACAAAGTTATATGTTCCAGACCATAAGTATATTGTATTTATTTCCATACAGGGCATATAATACCTCATTTAAGAAATACAAATTGGTGTGTAATGTCTGTGTTAATTGTATAACTGGAAAGTCTTATGTTTTGTTTTACTTTGGAAGAAGAAAAATGTAACATTGCAAAAGACCTCTGTTGAGAGGAACCCTGCATGAGGAGCAAAAAAATATGTATGTTCCCAGATACAAAACAGTTGGCAGGGTAGGAATGGTGATTGGATGCAATTATACCTGTTGACTTCTTAGAGGAGCTAAATAAAACATATGCCAAGTTCTGTAGGGAAGCTAAGACACATTTGAGGGACATTCCAGGGAGAATGGCAATGGAAGTAGCATTAACCCTGGAGCATAGCAGCATTTAGGCAGGACACTCCGATTTCACAGGTGACAGGTTTTTTTGTTATACATATGGTACTGTAGTTGGTCAATCTTGTGATCCTGCAGTTAGTGGAGATTCCTTTCTTTCTTTCTTTTTTTTTTTTTTTTTTTTCCAATTGTTTCTGTTCTACTTTTGCTGCTTTCTGTTCCTTTAATCAACATTTCTTATATCCTGCTGTTCATACCAGCAAGCTTTCTGGTTGGATCTGTGTACTATATAACCATTTCTGTTCATGATCAAGACAAGTTCTCTGGTTATTGGTGGTTTGGTTTGGAAATAATTCATGTTCATCTTACATGAAGTCTAATTATACTGACAAAATATATTTATTCGTGGTTTGCCAGTAAAACATCTCTTAAAGGGATGTATGGGAATGTATAATGTATGCTCAGGGAGGCGGAGAAAGAGCTTTCGCTAAATCTAAGAACAGTAGTGGGTAGGGTGGGATGGGATGGGATGGGGTAGGATAGGATATAATTATGTTGCAAAAGAATAACTGCAGATTCCAAAGTTCAGCCTGTGGAATGGAGGCCATAGTAGGAAACTCAGCTGGCAGCTGGGGAGTTGTCTCAGACCAAAAAGCTCAGATGAAAAAAGGCAAAGCACACAAGCACTGACTCTCTAAACAGGATCTGTCTGCTGGAGAAGCACTTCAGGTGAGCAGACCGTGTGTGGCTCACATCCACATCCTCCTCAGGCGCACCTACGTGCAAAGGAGGAAGGCTTGCCTTCTTGTGTGTACAACTCCGGTGAAAGTTAATCCTTGATCACTTCAGGCAAGGGCTTCTGACAGGATTGGTGTGGCCAGCAGCAGTTCAGTTCCTGCAGCCACAGTGTTTCTGGAGCTCTCTCTCATGGTTCAGGTGTCCCAGAAGTGCCGTCAGCTCGGTGCAGAGAGCCCAGAGCGTTGGTCGATGAAAGGCTGTTTCCCAGGGTGAGCCACTGTGGCATTATCAGTGTCATTGCCCGGTGTTCTGCTGAGATAGCGCTCAGCCTCTCCTCGGCCTCCTCGGGTGGGCGTGAGGCAGCTCCTTGGCAGGGCCTGCTCTGAGTGGGAGCTTTGGGGGTCACAGCTGGGCTCCATCGAGGGGGGGCATTGGCCAGGGGCTCACCGTGCCATGGGAACGCGTGGGACGGGCCCGAGCCCGGGGCTGGGGCTGCTCTGATAACGGGAGCTGGCCAGCAAGGTCAGGGACAGAGAGTGCTGCTCAAAGATAGCAGGGAATCCTACCGAAAAGGGTGTGGGCCGAGGAGGGCCCGCACACAAAACACAGATCACTCTGTGAATAGATCCTAAATAAAAGAAAAATGCTTCAGAGAGGTCATAAAGGGTATTTTCCCACTGACTCTAGAGGACATGAACCTCACAGAAAGGCACAAATTCACTTCTGGCTTGCTAAAATGCATAAGCTTCCTGTAGAAATAATCTCTGTGATTATAAAATTGCTTACAAAGAATGTGAAAAACAGAAATCACTGCTTACCGTTTTTAAAAGTTTAATGATAATAATAATAATGATAGTAATAGTATTAGGATAAAAAAGGACAATATTTCCAGTGCTGGGGGGGGGCATACAGACAATATTATCTTTATACAGTTACATCAATAAGATACATACATATTCTTGTGTTTCATGCATTATTCAAACGTTCTTTTGAACTTTCTGATGTTTTGGGAACTCCTTTGTTTGACTTCTTCATACTCCAGCTTATCTGCATGACATGCTGGGTGTCAGGTCAATATATTTTATTTCTTTTTGTGTCTCCATCCTGCTGTTTCGCATCCTCTGGTAAGATTTTAGTTTGTCCTCCTTAATTTTAACATGGTATTCTCTAATTGTCCTCCGGTGCTCTGGTTTGTGTCATGGTTACCTTATCACTTGGACAGGTTGGTCAGTGGATGGCCTTGCACTGGTTTTGGTTACACAAAAGCCTTTTTTCCACATCTTATGTTTTGCTAAGGTCTATAACACAGTACATTCATCACACTATTATTTCCATAAGTGATACATAGCTATTATATTCATTACACTGCTATTTCTATGAGCAACACAGTGCATACTTTAGCTGATAGGTTATATTAACATGCAGCTAAAACCAGTTACAATTGATACTATTTCTAAATAGTTATAATCACTAACAGCATGCTAATACTTAAATGCAAAAGCCAGTATTATCTGGTCATTTTTCACAGGAGGATTTTTGTTTTGGTAATAATTTAATAAAGTAGGAAAAATGTGATGCAAGAGAGAAAATTTAATGGCCACTTTTTAAGTTTAATCAAGTTTCTATTTTTGTTAATTTTTTTTTTTTTTGCCATTAGGAATAATCCCTCTGAAATCACCAGAAGTGGCTTTGTCACCAGAACTACCTACAAAATATAAAATAATTTAAAATTTTTTCCTTCCATGTTAAAGTGTAATTCAAAACTGTTTTGATCTCAGTTGAAATAAATTATCAAATATTGAATATATTTAATAATGTATAAAAATAAGGTTCAATTGGGAGTGATGTCATTTCAAGGAAGATAATATTGAACAGTCAAATTTTATATTTAGAATTGGAATTTCAGACAATACTTTCACTATGAAGAGTGAATAGACTTTTCACAACCAGTGTGGAATTATGACAAAGTATGAATTTTAAATGAAAAACCTCTTCTGGAAATTGACTTGAATTTGTTTTATTATATATATGCCTTACAGAAATGTTGGGTGATTGTTTTAGCCATTTTGATGCTTTTCCCAGCCATTCTTTTGTTAAATATTATTTGAAATGGATTATTTTTCACAAACCCTGATAACTTCCTGCCATCAAAGGGTTTTGGTGAAGCGGCTCCATCTGTCTCTTGCTGCCTTGTTAATCTGACTGTTGCAGGTTTGCATCAGTTCAGTATTTCTCCTCAATCACACCCAAGCACAGTTGCCAGGTTGCTGTTCTCATGCTGCTCCCAGCTTTGTTCTCCCTTAATCTCAGTTCCCAGGCACTGAGCTCAGGCAGGAGCAGACCCTGCTGAGCATGAACTTGTCTTTCATTTGCCTCAGGGGCTACCATAAAAATTCCCCATGGTTCTGATCAGTCCGAAATGGAAAATCTGTTTACAGAAGGTTCGAGAGCCAAAGCAGGCATACTTCCTGCCATGACCTGCTCAAACCTGGTGTGTGAATTCCTCCTGTGTGGCTGGGCTTCAAGTGCCTCCTGTTGTGAGCCAGGGCCTGATTCAGCAAGTAACATCATTGGTTTTCAGAGTGAGAGTTGGGACAAGCAGCCACAGCACCCTGGCATGTTCTCATGTCTTCTGCCAGCAAGTGTTCAACTCCCAGTTTATTGGGAAGTGAGTTCATTTCGGGTTACTGGTCAATAGCTGATGGTAAATTACCGTGGTCTCTCCCATTCCTCTTCCCTTTGTGAATTTCACTGTGCATCCTCTGTCACAAGTTTTCCTGATGAGCTGAGAGGGTATTGTACTAGAAGTTCTCTTTCCAGTTTATGTCTAAATTCAGTAATTGGATTTTTAAAAAATCTTAATACTTTCTACTTTCCTCCCAGATGTAAAAAAATAGTATCTCTTTGTCTTGGGTGGAAACCCATGCAGTTTTCTCCTGAAATGTTATTTTGCTTTAATTTCTGTGGTTGTGTCTGACAGTGCATGGAAACCCAATGTAATTTTCATATGGAGAAATCTTGACAAAGCAAAAATGAGAGAAGCATTGAAAGAATGCAACAGGAAACATTAGACAAATGCATATTTGCCTAATGAGGAGAGGCTGAACTCTGAAGGGTATTTCCATGGTACTGTAATACAATGGATGAGGAAAAGATTAATCCCTACTGCTCTGTTTTTGTCCTGTTAAATATATTCACTGGAGTTGAAAAGGAAAGCAGTGAGATCAGAAAGGCCGCTTTGGTTGCCCCATGTGCTGTTTGTCTGGGCTCCTTGCCGTACATGGACTCAAACTGTCTGTCACATAACTGATGTTGTGTCCTTCCTGTTCCCCACTTTTCACCACCCAGGTGACTGTGGAAGAGGTGCTGGTGGCAGGTTTCCCCAAAGGGAACTAAGGTATCTCTGTCAGCTTCGTGCTCTTTAGGGAGGGGCAGAGTGCAGCCGCTGCTGTGTCACCCGCGGGCTCCACTCCCGCTCCAGCTCTCTCCCTCCTGTGGCACCGAGCTGGGCCCTGCTCTGCAGGCAGTGCTGGGGCCGGGGCAGGGACATCGGCTGGAAACATCATTCCAGCAGAAGCAGGGAGAAGGAAAAGGAGAAGGAACAGAGGTGTCTTTAAATGACTTCATTGGATTACATGGCAAGAAAGCTTTTCCTACTGCTTTTCACCAATTCTGGAATAAATGTAGTCACTTTTTTTCAGAGCCCTTAGTCTGGCATCCTCCAGGAGGTCAAATTGACTCAAAACTGCTACAGTACTTTTCCAGTGCTACCATTTCACACCTTTTCCAAGGTGACTGATGAACCAGAGTGCTCCTAGCAGTGTACAAAAGCATCTCAAGTATCTAAAATACTAACACTTGGGAATGCTAGGGAAACAGGGGCTTTGTTACAGGAAGAGAGAAATTATTCCACATTTCTTTGGATTCAGCCAGTGGAAGCCTTTTGGTGTATCTCACTTGGATTTCATGTGAATTCAGCATTGCCACACCACCGTGCTACTGCATACCCGCTTGAGGGGAAAACTTGATATGAGCAGGAAATTGAAGCAAGCCCACCTCATTTCATGTTCTTTCAGCACAGGAATGACAAATATCAAGCCAGAGCACAAGAGAATTGCTTTAAACAGAAATTGCCCTATAAAGTCTAAGCAGGCTGGTTGTTCTGGGCATTTCTACAAACAGAGTTTGAGATTTATGTCCCTATGATGCTAATCCAAGGAATAGCCTGCTGTTGTGCCAATGTGACCACCAAAGCAGCAGGTAGCTGTAGCAGTGGTGTCCGTGTGGAAATGTACATGTCTGCAGGTTCCTGTTTGCATTTAGAAAAGGTGAAAGGCTGTGTACTAGAGCCCCTGTCGAGGTGCCACATGCGTGTGTGGGTGTGCTCAGGGTTTTGTTCTCCTAGCACAGATCACTCCAGACACTTGCAATGTGCTGCCAGTAAGTGTCATTGCATAGACAGCCGGGTTAGCGTTACTGCCTTAACGTCTGATCTTGGGTCTTAAATAATGATTTCTTATTTTGAAAGTGCTTGCAAATATGTGTCAACTGACCACCTTTTAGAAAATACCTACAGCCATTTCAGAAGTAATTTTAAGCTTTGCGTTTCTTTTACTTGCAGGTGCACAGAACAAGATCTGCACTTCATTGAGAGCTAGAATGACTTTTCTTGACCCAGAACCACATACAAAGAACAAAACTTGCGCAGAATTTGTTGTTGTCCTAAATGAACTCGTGAGAGTCTTCAGGGTAGAATGAGGAAAATGGGAAACATTTTGAACAAAGCAAGAGTTCCCCCTGTGAGGGTGAGACTGTGTTGATTTCATCAGGTTCTGACTCTTCAAAAATCATTCATTTACTGCTTGAGAAACTCAGCAAAGCAGGAGTTTTGTCTCCACTTGAGAAATCCCTCAAGACACTTGCCTAACACAGAAGACAACATGGATGGTAAGAATGTAGTTAAATCCCAGGCAACTTTTTCCTGCCTGAGGGATTTGTCAGAGGATAGTGATGACCTGCTTCATTTTAACGGTGTGGTTGATGTCACTGCTGGAAGAGCAGCGGAATACTGCAGCAGGCAGGTGCCTTCCCACCCCACAGATGTAACCACTTGTCACACAGGCAACTGTTGCCTTAACACACAAGACTCTGGATCTCCTCAGTCTCTGGCCGATGTCCAGGCATGTAAAAGGACTGGGCTGGGCAGACCTCTAAGCAGGAATTCTCTGCTGGGTGAGCAGGCAGACACTTTCCAAGGTAATCTCACTGATTTTGGAAAATATGACTCTGAAAATTCTGCTGCTGTTCTGGAGATTTATTCAGAGAAACTTACAAGCGTAAGTGATGACTTTTCTGATGATGACCTGGAGTACTTTGAATGTTCAGATGTGCTTACAGTGCATGAAGATGAAATCTGGAGAAAGAAATTAGAATTTTTACTGGAAAGCGATGAAGATGATCTAAAACTGGGTAAGGATTGTGATGGGTGTGCTTACTTCCTCAGTGAAATGCCTTGTGTGTTCCAAGTGTCAGATAACACTACGCCTATGGATACCCCCATTGGCTTCTGTGAGCATCAGTCAAAAATCAAAGGAGTAAACGTAAGGAGAGACCCCTCTATGTACAGCCAGTCAGCTCTGCAGACAGAGATGACTCTCACTGTTGGACAGCACCAAGATAAAAGTGCCATTTTGAAAGACAAAGAGAAGAATCAAGCGCCTGTTGCTTCTGCAGCCACTGGAAATGAACATCCCAGAA
The DNA here is from genome assembly GCF_027887145.1 of Ammospiza caudacuta. Taxonomy (NCBI): domain Eukaryota; kingdom Metazoa; phylum Chordata; class Aves; order Passeriformes; family Passerellidae; genus Ammospiza; species Ammospiza caudacuta. Next base: position 87,851,488 of record NC_080632.1, on the reverse strand, counting down.
GTGAAGAAGAGACTAATGGAAGTGACCATCTGGCTGCAGGTTCCTCAAGGGACGGACCAAAGCCCACGGACACTGTCCCTGCCCAGGTAGATTCCTCTGCCCATGGCACAGGTGTTGCTTGCCCCGATCAGGCTTCGGGGACAAGGACAGAAACCAGCCCCGATGGGGACGTGCTGGGGGAAAGCTCACTGCTGCTGGAGGAGGGGAGGAGGAATGTGCCAGAGGAAAAAGCACGGCACGCTGTCTGTACCTTAACAGAAAGTCTGAGGAGAAACCTTTTCAAGCTGTTAAACCCTATAGAACTTTGCAGATATGTAAGTACTATAGGACAGTCTTTCCAGGATGCAGCAGCAGGTAGGGAATCCAGAGCTCCGTCTCCCAGACAGGAAGGTGTCTGTTCAGCACAGACTCCCGAGGAAGCAGAGAGTGTGCAAATGCAGGCTGCTCTGTGTCCAACAGAAGGGGCAGATAAAGACAGTCACTGGGAAAGGAAAAGGACTCGGGGGCCGTCTGAGCAAAACCAGGTGCCAGATGAGAACATCTCGTTTGGGGTAAGTAACATCTTTATATTTTAACACAAAGAGCTGCTCTGCTGAACTCAATGCAATTTATTCCTGTTTGTCACAAAATACTGTAAAATCAAAATTACTTTGAAAGATACTATTCATGTACTTCTGAATGACAGCTACGGCTGGGAGGGAAATCTGGGTTTAGAAAAGGCCCAAGTAAAGCCTAAGCTGTTCTAATTATAGAGTGAGCCTGATAATGGTGAGAGGCACTAATGGGCCTCTGGACAGCTGGATAGAGAAATCTGATATGGAGGGTATTGCACAGGTCTTAGCAAAGTAATGCTTCTTTCAACCCAGAAAGTTTCTCAAATATCTGTTGGTATTTGAGCAGAGAATGCTTTCATTTACTTTCTTTTCAATCTATATGCAAGAAACAAAACCATCCTCCACTAATGGTGCTGGAAACCAAAACCAAATCAGCAGGGGTTTGCTCTGGTTTTGTAACAACGAAGGGAATTCAATGCAGAGAGTTCATGTTACAGAGGTGAATGGAGTTCTCTGATTTTTAAAAATAAAACAATGAAAGACTTGGATATTACAGTTGAAACATACAAACCAATTAAAAGTTAAAACCCCTGTGGTACTGTCCATGTACTTGCATATTTTACGCTGTTGGTAGAAAATGAGCTGGAGAAATCACTACAGTTGTAGAGACTGGTATGATACTCTACCAGTTTTCCTAAGTAGGAAAATTGAGTCATCATTTTTATTTCACACTGTAAGGACTCAAGATATAGAAACACTATTAAATCATGAATCATCTTATTGTCACCAGTTTTTCTAGCTTGAAGCTGTGTAGCTAATTGCACAGAAAAAAACTCCTTTGTCACAAAAAGTTTTTTCCAGTTGCACATGCTTTTCTTTGTCTGATCATTTGGGAAAAATATCTCCCAGTTCGGTAGTGTCACAGTAGAGTGACTTTATTCTCACCACTGGGGTGTCTTCAGCAGTCAGAAATCACTGAATTCTTCTTCCTGAAAAATGCTCATAGGTTTCTCTGGTTTTATGGTACATAAAATTCCAACCCCATCTGAGGAGCACATGATGTCCTTATGATGGGGAATACCCCTCACTGGAATTAACCTTCTCAGAGCTTCCTGACAGGGTGTATGGCCGTGGTTTGCCAGAGGCTGTGTTTGCTTTCTTTTCCCCAAGTCCAGTGCAATAATTTAAATCCCAGAAGCCTCTTAGCCAAGAGCAGCTGTCAGGTGCCTGGCACAAATTTCAGAGCAGCCCCTTAAAGTCTTATTGTGCCTAGTCAGTAAATCTGCATTTCCATGGCCAAAACTCTTCACTGGATAAAAAATTACTATTGGTGTACACAAAAGGATGAGAGCTGGGCACACACCAAACCCTATTTTTAAACATGTGTGTATGACAGTGAAATTCAGGTGTAGCTTCAAAATTATGTGGTCTTGAAAATGAGCCAAGCAAAAGCATCCCGCCTGAATACTGCTCCCTTTTTTGGAGCACTAGAAAAACGTGGACAGCTTCTCACAGCACCCATATAGTAAGCCAGAAACTCCTCAGAAATCTGCCTGTGTAATCTAAGAGAGGTTAGAGCAAATCTATTGCTGCACACAGGTTTCTGTAGAAGTACCCTGGGGTGCTTGCTGGAGCCCCGAGTGAGACTGCTCTGCGGGAGCAAGGGGAGGGGCTCGCAGCAAGCCCCGCAGCTGACCGCTTTGGAAGGGTGGGATATTTTCCCTGTCCATATGGGAATCGGGTCTGCTGAGGGGTACAGAGCAGCCACGGGATCACAGCACTAATGACCCAAGGATTTACACTTCCCCGTGGCACCGAGAGTTCGAACTGGAACAACCTTTGCAGTGTGTCTTGTGCAGCACCTGCTGTGCTGAGTGACTCTCCTTCCATTAGATAGTTAAAGTGCGAGGCTCCTCACTCCTTTCACGACCTCATGGCCTAGCCTCAGGTGAAATTCTTTAATTACCTGATGCTTCAGAGCAGCTTCATTAATAATAGTTCCAAGACACCAAAGGTGCCAGCTGTGTGATGTTACATAGTGTACAGAGAGCCAGGAGGCTTTTCTGGGTGTCATGAGAATCTGGTTCTGTTAGCAGTCAGCCAGCACCCTGTTCCTGTCAGAGTTCAGTGGTCAGCACCCTTGGGTCCCTGTCAGTGGTCAATGGTCAGCACTCTTGGCACAAGGTGCTGCTGTCACTCCTGGGTTACAGAGCCATTATTCTGGTTTTTTCCATATCAGAACAGCCTATTCACATAAAATCTGAGAGATACTTGGTTTGACCTTGCCAAGACAGATTTCTGTCACTTTTAGACAATTTTGAATTTTGTTATCCAAAGAGGAGAGAAGCAGAACTGACACAGGTAATTGGGCGTCCGGCTGAGATGAGAGCTCGGTGCTGCGAGGGAACAGTCCGGGCCTGAGCGGCTGTAGCTCTGTGTCAGAGCAAGTAGGGGAGTCCTGAGTGGAGTCACTGCAGCTCATGACACCGGTCCTGCTCATTCAGTGGGATCTACCCTAGGAATGACAGTTAACATCCCATTTTGTTGCCCATGTCTTAAGTTGGCTCCAGTCTTTCCTGGGAGACACACCAAGAAAAAATCCCTTAGAAAATCTGTACTGCTTTGGAGCATGGGCTCCTGACAGCTGTGCATGGTCAGCCTGTTGCTCTGTGTTGTTGGCAGATGACTCACTTTCTGGCCTTTAAAATATTATAGTTCTTCCTCTTTTTCTGTCTTTTGAGCAAGAACAGCAGGAGGCTGGCAGGATGTGCCTGTCACTCTGCAGGATAAAGCACAGCTCAGGTCTTTTGTTTCACCTGTCTAAAGCAGATGAAATAACTACAGATATTGAGGTGTTTCAGCTACTCCAGGGCAGGTGTGCCATTTAAAAGGGAGTGTCATTTTAGGGAAGGGGAATTTGAGTGGCATTGCATGAAACAGGGAAGTGGCAAGATCCACTAAGGCGGATTGCTGGAGAGCAATATAAAGTAAAAGCAGTCCCAAATGTAGTGGATTTGAGGGAGCTGAGACCCAGAGACAGTGAGTCTGTATTCTAGTCTGTATTCTAGGGATTGCTTGTTACACTCCATTTGTACAAACAGAGGGATATAAATATAACATGGGGGCTTTTCTTGCAAAGGAAAATTACCTTGCAAAACCATTTCCGCTTAAAAAACAGTGAGAAACTGTGAGGTAAAATTGATTAGCTTCATTACAAATCCTTCTCTAAGGAGCAACACTTTCAGACTCAGACCCAGGAGGTTGATTTCAATCCTTTATGTTGATAATTACAAGTCAGAAATTTGATTATTGACAAATACTAAAAAAAAAAAAAAGTTAAAAAAATGCAAGTCTTTAGGCCTGTGTCAAGCTGTAGTTCTAATTTTTAATTACATTGCTCTATTCTCCTTCTTTGAAGAGTCAAGGTGCTAATCTTAAAAGTGTTATCCAGAATTGTGAGAACCTCTGTATGGAGCCCAGCACAGAAAGGGAAGGCATCCTCAGCCCTTGTGAGAGTGCAGGCACCAGCCAGCTCTCTACTGAAAACACGCTGCAAGTGAAGAATGCAGATTTACAGACCTCTTCTCTTCACTGTGCTCCTTGTGAAAAGAGAGAAGGTTGTCACCAACAGGTCTTCTCTGGACAAGAAATTATTAGGAATGGCAAAATGTCAAAGAATAACATTTCTCCTTCTCCTCTATGGGATATGGACTCTCTTCCTGATAAACAGGAACGCTTGTGTGCTGTTCTCTCTTCTGCAAAGCTGTGTGATGAGCCAGGGGAGGGAGAGCAGAGGCCTGGGCTTGACATACATGAGAGCAGTAACCCAGATATTCTCTGCAGCCAATCAGCCAATGAGGCTGTGTCTGAAGCTAATCCCAAGTCAGTCCTGGAATCTGGAGAACCTGAGTGCAAAGGAGATGCTGATATATCTGCAGTGCATGACAAGCTGTGGAAACTTCTTCATGAAGATGACTCAGACTATCAAATCCCATTTGAAAGCAGAGGCATCCCAAGTTTAGGTACAGGGCTGACAGATATCAAAGTCACAGAACTGAACTTTGTGCAGGAGACCCGTTCCAATCGTCCTTTGCCAGTGGATTTGATAGAAGAGCAGGGGCCCATCACAGAACCAGCTCATAACCACAGAGCTGAGAAGGCCGACTGCAATGTTTCTGATATCCTCCTGCAGAGAGCTGCAGCATGTGAGAGTGCATCCATAGGAAACATTTGTCTTGCACAAGTGGTAGGAACAGATGGTGTCTGTCTAAATTCTGGCACTGGGAATGACAGGGAAACACCATCCATTTGTGTTTCAGCAAGCAGTGTCCTCCTAAGTACCCAGGAGTGCTTGGAGCCGAAGCCAATGGCCACGGGCAGGAATGGATCCACTGTGGCTTGGGAAGGGAAGCCTGCTGTTAATAGTGCTGCCCAAACATGCGAAGCAGATTCTCCTCAAGGGTTACAAAGTACTCAGAGTGGTAATTTAGCATGTCCCAAAGCTGACTTATCAGATATGTCACATGGGACAGTTGGACAGTTACTTCACACTGAATATAACACACCCATTACAAATGAGTCTATACCTGGAGAAGGCTGTCATTTTACAGACTGCTATCCAGTGAGGGGAGAACTGGCTTATTTCCCTGAATTGGAAGACATTTTCCCCAGTGAAAATACCAGCCAGTTTACACATGCAGAACACTCTTCTGTTAACTCCATACATAAAAGTTGTGTAGTGAATTTACAAGAAAAAGAAAATCATTCAGGCTTGAGTGCACCAAATTTCACTAATTCTGACGGCTACCATCTTTCAAAAAATAATGGCTGTCAGGATTTTCAAATTGTTCCTAATGCACAGAAATACAGTAATGTAATGCAATTGCCTAGTTTAATTCAGATTCATGAAACCATAGCACATAAGAATCTACCCCAAAATACAGACCAACTGCCAGAAATAGCAAAACAAGAAGGGGCAGTCTCTCCCCCTTTTGGGGAGCCATTTTTAAGAGATTTTTATCTAGAAGTGCCCAGCTGTGAACCATGTAAACCAGGAGGAGAACAGACAGAGATTTGCATACCTGAGGAACACAGGGCTGAAGCTTCCTGTGACTCAGGAGTTAGTCAGGTTACAGAGAGTCAGATTGCAGCTTCCCCTTGTAATACAGCAGAACAGCATTCATTTTCTGTTGACAGCACCTTCAGGTCTGATGAAGGGTTAAAAATAGATTCTTCAAAAACTCCCACCTATGCAGCTGGAAGTGTAACATCAGCCAGCGCCCCGCTGCCCAGGGAGGCTCCAAGTGAGCACCACAGCACAGCAGGTGGGGAGGATGGAGGTGCCCAGGACTGGCTGCATTCCCAACAGCTGCTTGGAAACAAAACCCTGCCCTTCCCCACATCTGTAAGCCACTCAGAGGGCCTTCCCAGTGCATCTGCAGTGGCGTGTCCTGCCACAAGAAATGAGGGAAAAACTGGAGTCAAAACCATACAAACTGGAGTCAAAGTAAACAGAAATTTAACTACATTGGAAATTTCCTGCATGCCATTGAAGGGTCTGTTCCAGAGGGTCCCTGGAGAAACCAAAGGAGAAGCAGCCTTGTGTGAAAATGACCATGAGATTCCAAGAGCTATTGAATATAACCCAGATGAAGCTGAAGCAAAGGCTCCTTTGCACACTTTGACTGGCTCCCGGGCTCCAAAACAGATTATGAATATTAACACAGAGCAGCCTTGTCCTGACTTGATCCCTTCCAGCAAGATAGCTGAGGCTGAGAATTCAGTTAAGTCCACTGAGTATGATAAAATGGAGGAAGTCAGGACAGAAGAGAATGTGGTAAGGGGTTTAGTTAATTTGCCACCAGTTGATTCAGGGAACAACCAGCGTTTTCAAGAACAACCACCCCGCAGAAGAACTCCATCATTCTCTTTGGCGTGGACCACTCTTGATCCATTCCCAGTCATCACAGAAAGTCAAAGAAATCAGGAAGGGTCAAAATCCTGCCAGATACCAGTGGCTGCTGCAGAGCCTGAGCCCATCAAATGTAAAGAGGACGCAACAAAGAGTGGGCATGTAGCTGCTGGAGCTAAGAAGAAATTACCACCAGCAACTCTGTCCAAAAAACCCAGGTTGGAGGAGAGGGGAAGTGTCAGCAAGGACACCAGCTGTGCTAAAAAGTCTGACAAGAGCGAGGGAGGCGTGATTCATAAAGAGGATAGAAAAGAGCAAAGGAAACTCATTTTGAAAAAAGATAGCAAAGGTAAGAGAAAATGGTTTTTCTTTTCTGTCCTTTCCCATCATTCTGGCTACAGTACAAAATTAAGATTATTGAAAGGCACTGCAGGCCTCTTTCAGATTGACTCAGTCAGCTAAAGGTGTTCTGCCCTCATGGAGCTTTATTTCCAGATTTGTTCACTTAGTAATGAGTGCTGTGTCCATGCCACAGAGATGAACCCTTTTCCCAGCTGGCAAGTATATTCAATTCATGAGCTTTTTAACCTATTTAAAATAATCACTGCCTCATTGGCCTCTTGGAGTAACTTTGCATGGAGGAACAGCATAATGGTACCACATAACTGCACACCACGTAGCAGCTGCAAGCCCACTACTTGTTCTGTTCCCAAAGGGCTTGTTCCCAGTTATGCTCCTGCATTGCAGCTCCCAGCTGCAATTCCCCCCTCTTGGTTGCCACAGGATTTATTACTAGCCAAGTGTTACTGTTAGCAGTAGGGTACCACTGATAAACAATGTTTTGTGTGCTGACTTCTGACTGGTTCTGCATTGCTTTGCCCTGCTGCAAAAATGACACGGATGAAATGAGCAATATTAAACTGACAGAGGAAACATATAATGGAAAGGAGATCTGGGTTGCTGCCAGAGTTTCTAGAAGGTTGCTAACACTGTAGCAGGATTGTGACTCCTGGGCGGATGAGGGATTTGTTGTTGCTATGGGTAGTTTGCAAGGACCAAGGTCTTATTTTTACCTTCTGACATGACATTTCATGTTCACATCATAAAATGATTTAATAGTTCAGAGCAAGACTGAACAGTGACTAAAGGTAAGCTACACATTTGTGGAGCTTTTCACACACTCAAATTACTGTGCGGTCTCATGAGACTTCTACTTTTTCTAATCACATTTAAAAAAACCCCAGACTTGTCTCTGTTCAAAGATGCATCCTTTTCCAGGGAACCAGATGTGTGGGAGGAGAGACACATTCCTTCAATGCCTGACCTGTTTCCATTGCTTGAGGCTACACTTGCAAAATGTTTTGAACATTCAGGCTGCATCAGATAACAGTGAATTTTATTCACCTGTTTCAGCTCTGCCTCAGTCTCGACTGAAGTATGTCTGTGGTCTAGAGGACAGTTGTGGCCCTTTCCCTGGCACTGTGGGAAGGCTGGTTTGGTTGCTGTGGAATATACTCAGTGTTCTTTTGCATTATTTCAGCTGCAGGAGAGAAGGCTGGCCAGGCCAGGAATCTGGAGCCATTAGTTCTATTTCTAGAGCTGTCAGGTCCTGTCTGTGTCACTTTAGCCCTGATACAGCGAGGTTCACATGCCCCAGGACTCAGGGACTGCTAGTCCAGTGGGGAGACCTGGACTGGATGGGGCCTGGAACTGGGAATGGGGAAAACCATGGCAGTGTGCCTGACCCTTTAAGTTGGGTGTTACTGGAGTAACACCAGTGCACTGTAATCTGCAGGAATGGGATCCCTGAGGGGCACATGCCATGCTACCTCGTTCAGAGTGCAACAGCTCAGAATTTACACAGTTGGAAACAAAACATCTTGCATTTTACATCTCTTGCATCGAGCAGGGATGTGTCACTTGAATGATCACGGGGCTGATCCCAACACCTTTCTCTAAGTCCATGTCAATTCCCGTTCTTTCCAAGTCCCCTCCAGCCCCCTGCCCGCACCATGCCCATGTGCAAAGACACTGGAGTGTTCTGTGAGGCAGTGAAAAGTCCTAGCAGAGGTCCAGGCTGGCAGGACCTTTTGGGACTTTCCCCCAGGCTGTGATCAGCTAAAAAATTCTACTAGTTATTAGTATTGAGACACCAGAAGTCATAATTACTTACCGGGGATTTCAGCATTTGTGTTCTTAATGTGAAATGTTAAAATGCCAAAACAATGTAATTGTCATCAAATCCTAAACTATGGTTCTTGTGTTTCAAGCTCCCAGGCTGCTGAAGAAGATCCAAGCAGAGTTATTCCCCGACTGCTCTGGAAGTATTAAGCTGTGCTGTCAGTTTGGTGACATTCATGGTGACTCCACCATTATATGGACTAAAGATTCCCAGGTACTGGCTCGGCTGCAGAGAAGGTAAGGGAATGTTTCTGAAGGACTGGGAGTTTTGGGGTAACTGCTATTCATAGGAGGCAGATCTTCTCACAGTGCATTGATATTGCTCACAGTTTGTGCTACATCACCTCTCAGCTTGTTCATAGCCAGTGTCATCCAGATTTAAAAAAAATATCAAAGAGGTTTGAACCTCATTTAACCTAGAGAAGGGTGGAAATAAAAGCTTCTTAAGGGCATTACAGCATCTACCCTTTCCATTTGAATGAAATTAGTTATTTTCCTTGTAATTCTGGTATTTTCCTTGTAATTCTGTATTCTGATTTAAAAAGCTGTTTACAATGCTTCAAAAATGCAAAATTAAGATTATCCAGAAAAAAAAAGAAGAAAGAAAATACATTTCCATCCAAATGCTCACTTCTGAGAAAATGAAAAATTTTGTAGGAAGGATTCTTCTTAGATGTTCTTTTAAGTGGAGAGGAAAAGTTGCATGAATTGCTTAAACTTTCTATTCTGATTCTTCTTGTTTTAACTCTTCTGATTTTGATTGTTGTATTGCAATACTAAATGTAGTATCAATACATGTCATTATCTGCTGAATAATTATGCTGCGTCTTAACAAATAGTGCAGAGAGATCAAATTTATCTGTTTTTCCAGTGAAAACAGGTAAAATATGTGATAGCACAAAATGCTCTGTTGCAGTGCCCAGGATGACTCTCCCGTCTCTCTGGAAATAGCTGAAGCCAGTTACCGAGACCAGGGGATGTATTATTGCTGCTTGAATAACATGTATGGGAAGGTGACTGCTGAGTTTCATCTGACTGCTGCAGGTAAGCCCCAGTTTAGAGTTTTGATTAATAATAATGACAATGACAGTTTCCATTCAGAGTTTTTTACTACAAAATTCTTTTTTTTTTCTTGCTTCCTCCTAGTATTGGAACGTCTGTCAAGTTTACAGAGTTATGAAGGTAAATATAAAGTGAAGGAGCATTGCATGGCATCATAGAGAGACACACACATACACACACTGGCAGCTCTTTGGCACAAACACATGGTTCTTGCAGGTCAGCTGCTGTGTAACTGTATCCAGGAGCAAGGCAGGCATGGAGCTTTGGAATGCTTTCCCTGTGTGTTAGCTGGTGTTCAGTGACACCGGGCATGTGGCCTGTGCTGCAGCTAAAGATAGTGCCTTGCCAGTGGGGTTGTCATTCCTGAACAGCCTGCAGAGATCCAGGTCTTCAGTTGGCATGGTGACTTTTCTTTCTTTTCCTTGAAGAATTAGAATTAAGCATTTATTTCCTTGTGCAAAATAAATACAGGACTTTTCATGTAGCAGCACTGTATAACTTTTAATCAGAGAATTTTAGGTGGAATTAAGCAGTGTTCTAATTCTGGCCTTATCTGTGCAGTGTTTCCTCTGTGCTTTGAAGAGAAGCAATAGTGTACAGAGGCTAAACCAGAGGTAACTGCAAGGGACAGCTGAAAGGAATTCCTTGTTGTGTAGTTCTGTTCTCCTATTTATCCTCTTTACTGATGGTCCTTGAAATGTTATTATTAGAGACACCTGAAGTGCAGTTAGGATGTTTTAGTTTCTCTCAGTGCTTAACTTTTTTCCCCCTTATGATTTTTTTTGCATTTGGATTCCAATGAACATTTAAAGCGGTGAAATCCAGAGTCTTCCTTGATTTCATCTGTAACAGACTTGTTGGCTGCACTCTGGCTTCTCTCCCTATGATCCTGAGCTGCCACCTTTCTCCATACTGGCTTTAGATACAGGCAAGCAGCTGCCTCTCAGGAGCTGCTTGGGGTCCCAGCCCTCAGGAACACAATTTCTGCTTCCACTGAGCATTTTTTCCTCCTCTCTGGAGAGGTGCGTCTGCTGTCTCATGCCCACCCCTCCACGTGCCTGCAGAGATTCCTGTTGTGTTTTAGGTGTGGAAGAAATCGAATTCATGCAGCTGATGTTCAGAGAGGACCCCCTCAGCTCCAGCTACTTTGGTGGGACACTGCACGGAGCAATAATGACAGAGGGGCTGCACTTCGGTGAGGGGATGCACCGCAGAGCCTTCCGCAGCCGCGTGCTGCAGGGGCTGGCGCCCGCCTTCGCCCCCGGCCACCCCTGCGTGCTGAAGGTGCACAGCGCCCTCACCTACGGCACCAAGAGCCGCGACGAGCTGCTGCAGAAGAACTACAGCCTGGCGCTGCAGGTGAGCTGCCCCGGCCTCGGTCATCCACGCCTGTGGGCCAAAGCTGCCCTCAGATTCAAACAGATGATCTGTTGAATGTTTTGAGCAATATTCCCATAGGCATGTCTGTTGTAATACAGGAATGCTATGTCCAAAATACTGCGAGAGAGTACGCAAAGTTATATGCAGCTGAAGCTGAACCCTTGGAAGGCTTTGGAGAAGTACCAGAGTGAGTATAAATATATATTTTGTATACATATATATGCCTATGTATACCATCCTGTGCCATGGCAGCCCACTGATTGCTAGGACTAAAGAGGAAAGAGGAAACCTGGGACCAGTGTTACAGCTCTTTCAGCTTGGTTTAGAGTTGGTACCTGTTCATTCACTCTCTGAGATCACTGGCCACTTTTGTCTGTTTCTTACCCTTTTACTGAAAGAATTCTCAGGATTTTATTAGTTTCTATCCCTTAATTTCAGAATCATTCAGATTTTTCTTATTCATCGCCCTGCTAATAACATCCCCTATGCCACAGTGGAGGAGGAGCTGGTTGGGGAGTTTGTGAAATACTCTGTCAAGGATGGCAAGGAAGTGAATTTCCTGAGAAGAGACTCAGAGGCTGGCCAGAAGTGTTGCACCTTTCAGCACTGGGTGTATGAGAAGACCAATGGGAACTTGCTTGTCACTGACCTGCAAGGTGAGTTGTCTGAGTAGGGGCAATTTTTATCAAGCTTATGCTCTTGTAAGAGGGCAGTTTGGAAAAGGAAACTAAATCTTACACTCTTAATGGAGGAGTTGTTCTTTTGCATGTACCTTAGTGAATCTGGACACTCAGTATGAGCCAAATCTGCCTTTTTCTCTCACCACGCAGAGATTAATGAAATACCTGCTGAGTGAAAGACTTCAGGTGTTAATGACACCCTAGTCCTTCCCCTTTCTTTGCTTGTATTTGAATACTCACCAACAATCACTCAACAGTGGAATGCTCCACATTTGGGTCCTGGCTAGTTTTGAAGAAATATATTCCTTCAAAAAGTATAGTGAAGAAACACCCTCATGTTTGCTAAGTGCTACCTCAGCTCCCATGGGTGTGACTCCTCTTCAGTCCTGCAATATATCTGGAACAGGGGAAGAAAAACAGAAAAAGCTGGAATCTTAGGAACATCCTATACTCTTTTACATGTGAAGGCAGAAAAAATAGCAAAAAGGCATCTAAACAAGATCCCTGAAGTAATTTAAAGGAAGGAGAAAGAACAAAATCCTAGCACAGGAAACAAGCTGTGCTGTTGATCACCCTGACAGCTGCAAAATAGCAGCATGAGCCTGACTTCTAGAAACTGCTGGTGACACAGAGAACATCCTCTTCTTGACTGGGGTGCTTTAAAATGCTTTGAAAAAAATGTGACAAATAATTAAAGTGAAAAATGTGACTCAATAAATAATATTTAACACTTCCATATGTGAACATTGTCCTAGAAATTCCAGTATAAGCTAAACTCTGTGTTTTCCTTGCTGCTTTGCAGGTGTAGGGATGAAGTTAACGGATGTTGGCATAGCAACCCTGGCCAAAGGGTGAGTGAACCGTGATTTCTCAGCAGCATGCTTGTCCTTTACTTCTCTGACTCTTCACCGTTAAATGTGGATGGGGGAGGGTGCACTGGAAATTCATTCTTACTTTAACTTTAGAAGAAAACAGTCCTTATCTAAGTTTTTTAACTTCTTTTTCCCGCCTGTAAAGGAAACACTTTTATTTTGTTATGAAAGAATGGGGCTACCCTGTAGATTGAGCTTTGTTTTTCCTGCCTACCTCCCTTGAAACGGGCTTGTCCAAAGGGCATTTCACAAGTGACACGAAGGGTTCTGGTGACAGCAGGTAAGGCTCCTGGTGGTCCATCAGCTGGAGGAAGGTAGGGCTGAACACACGGGGCCAGCACTGGCTGCAGTCCGGGGTAAAAGGCACCCCAGAATCACTCCTGCAGCCAGCAAAAGTGCCAGAACTTTGGGATATGTATTTGTGACACAAGCTTTTATAGAGACTCTTCTCAGTGGGATGCTGTGTTTTGGCCACTTCCCTGATAAACAAGAACAATTGTGAAGGGATTTGATGGTATCTCTCCCCTTTTTCTCTCAAAACCAGCAGTTCTGAGCCTTAACAAAAGATTATTCAGGGCATTGCTAGAGCCTGTTTTCTAGTCATGTTGCAAAGGCTTCAGCTCTTTTGGGGAAACTTCAGTGTATGTGTAAAGATCTAGACTTGTAATATTCTAACTTTAATCCACTTCTCTTAAGTTAATTAAGGCTTCTAGTTATAACACAGGCCAGCAGAGCTGTGGATAGGAGTAGGCAGTGGCTGCTGGACAGGGAAAGGGGATGGGGGTAAGTGCTTTAATTTCATATTCTCCTTTGAGAATCTGCCAGGAGAAAGAAGATCTGATCATGTGTTCAGCCTTTGTTCTAAAGACCTTGTCTGTATACCTCACAATATCATCTAAATTATTAGAGTGTTATTAATATTAAGTTATATTATATAATACCATTATTAAAAATGTGACTCTAGAATATTCTGGGAGAATCTTGAACATGTGCAGGCTGGCATCCATTCAATTAGACTGATTTACTGATTTACTCTTGCAGCTGTAGATCCAAAGTAAAATCAGTTGAAATGAATGTACATCATCCTGTTACAAACCAAAAGAGTAATAAATGTTTTATTTAGGCAACACCATTCTCAGGAATCAGAAAATTTATAAAAATGCTTCAGTGAATGTTGTCCAGCTTACTGTGGGAAATGATTCCTATAAAAACACACATTGTGTTGGGGAGGAGGAAGTGAGCACACAATGCAAGCTGTAGTAAGGATCACCTCAGGCATATAGAAAGGAAAACAATTTCCCTAAATGAACAACCTGCTGAAAATGTTGAGTATAATTTTGTTTGTTATTTAGCTAATAGTATTCCTGCAAGATGACAGATTTTTCCTGGTCCTGTATTTTGTTTGCATGCTCCTTTCCTGGAAAGAAGATCTCTGTATTAATGTCAGCAGTTGGATTTTTAATTCTGTGAACATGCGTGGGGAAAATCAACTCAGTGCCTAGAACTCCTGTGTGTTGCTGGGTCTTGCTGCTTTGGGTGTGTTCAGCCGAGCTGCTGAGAGCTAACCTGGTCCCATGAAGGGGGAACAAACCTTCTACTGGTTCTACTGAGCCAGAAATGCAGAGTGGGACTGCTGCGGCTTGCGCTGTGCTGGCAGAGGGGACACAGAACATATCTCTTCTGTACTCCAAAACAGAGTCCACGATGTGTGGAGGAAGGAATTTTGATCTTTTGTCCTCGCTTTGTGTGTTTTGCCAGGGAGCTGGAAAGCAGAGGAGCCCAAAGCAGTGGTGTGGTGAATGTGCTGCAGGAGCTGCACTGCAGTTCTGTCAGGAGAGGGCGAAGTGGATCTAGGAACGCCAGGGAAGCATTTTTAATGCGGCCAGAGTGCCGCTCCTGAGCCTTAAAATCGGCTGCTCTGTAGCCTCTCTGGGGAACGGAAACAAAAACAGCACAGCACAGTGCCTGGCTCTTTGCATGCAATGTGCATGAGGGCCCAGGGATTTATCCAGGAATGGTGCACAGAAAGGAGGGAATCAGGAGCACAGTAACCCATGGTTATGGTCATTAACTGGAGTGCTGGTTGCCAAGTCTGGATCTGAAATTCTGCCTGGTTCCAGGGCACTGACAAGTTTAGCTTTCCCTTCACATGGTAACAAGAGGCATTGGGGAGTTTAAGCCTGAGGGCAAATCCAACATTACCCCTTCAGATTTGAGGAAGATTTGGTTTGGTTTGCTGCTGGATAGAAGAAATTCTCTTGCTGAGGGCAGGTTTGTTTGCCTGTGGAATTCCTGTTTTGTGGGTGTGTCTGGTGCATCCACCAACACAACACATATCTGTGAGCTCTTGAGAGCAGCTCAGTAAAGTCTGAAGTCTCTGATTTCTCCAAGGCAGCAAGAGAACCATTGATGGCCCTGCTGGACTCCAGGATGCAGTCTTGGGGTAACAATGACGTGGCTCTTCAACCTGCTTTGGTTAAACAAACACAGAGCTCACTTGGAGAGGAGGGGAAAATCCCTTCAAGGTTCACCTGCTGTTCAGAGCCAGCTGAGTGGGGTCTCCAGAGCAGGGTCTGTCTGTCAGCAGGAGCCTGACTTCTCAGAGCAGCAGTATTCTCTTTAGCACTGTGTAGTCTGCCTGAAGAAGGATATTCTCTGGATGCTGGGAATGAGCATCCTCTGTTCATTTAAGAACCAAATCTTGTTTGGTTGGCTTTGTGTAGTCACAACTCACAGTTCACCTCTGAGGACACTGGATGTCCAGCAAGCCAAGGGAACAGGGTAAAACAGGCACTGATTAAGGTTAAAAAAGGAGAGAAGCCCCCTGGCCTTTCTTTTTCCTTCTCCATCCTGAGAATTTAACCAAAAAGGCTCCTTTGAAGAGCAGGTGCACCTTTTAAAATAATCTGATGCAGCTTAAAAAGCAGGCCCTGGGAGGACTGTCAGCATCCAGAGCAGGGTGAAGAAAGGAGGGATACATGTGCCCTGTACTTCTCATGGTGGGAGGTACAGTGGGGGCTGGATGAAACTGCCTTCCTCAGGAACATTCCTTCCATCCTCCCTGAGGGGCTTGGTTCCGTGGGATCCTGTAGGCAGCCAGGGGAGGGGAACAGCGTAGCCTGGAAATGATGTACATGTTTAGATGGAAACAGCTTCTAGTTCTGAAACACCTTGTGGAGCAACCTTGTTTCTTCATGGTGGCCACCAGAACTGTTCATAGAGAATAATGTAGCATGGATTTCCTGTGTGTATGTTACTGAGAAAGGTAGCCAGCAGACAATTTTATTCCCAATTTAATGCCATGAAAGACAGTGCCAGGACCCAGCCCACAGAGCTTTGCCTCCAATGCTTTTCCCTCTTTTGTCACCATTTGTTATCTGGTTCCTCTCACCTCCCAGTGACCCAGTCTGAGTTTCTGTGGCAGTCAATGCTTCTCAAGCCAGCATGGGTAGAAGAGACTTGCTTATTGCTTTCAAGTTGCTTATGAGTCAGCAGTCATGCTCTGCCTCCCTGTGCTGAAAATGAATCTTGAATTCCCATTTGGTTTCTTTTTTTTTTTTTTTTTTTTTGGTTTTTTTTGTTTTTTTTTTTTTTTTTTTCCCTTTGTTGCTACAGATACAAGGGGTTTAAAGGCAACTGCTCCTTTTCCTTCATTGAGCAGTTCAGAGCCCTTCACCAGTGCAATGAATACTGTGAGATGCTGGGGCTGAAATCTCTCCGAACCACTCATCAAAAACAGAGGAAAGCAACACCCACTAAAAGCAAAAATCTGCCAAACTCATCAACAGTAAAGAAAATGGTGCCCAAGAAGGCAAGAGAACCTAGAGACTTCATTTCTTCAGAGCACTGAGTCTCACTATCCCACTTATGAAACTACTCTTGAGGACAGTGATATGCACCAGTGACCTGAGGGGATAACTTTGGTCTTTTGCCTTTTGACATTGTTTTGGAATCATCCTGATGCTGATGCCAGCAACCAAGGAAGAAGCTGATCCTCTGCTCTTGGTGCCTGAGATTTAACATTGGGACAAGGTTTTGGAAACAAACTATGCCATCTCCTGGATTTCCTTACAGGCTTCTGTAAACTGGCATTGGAGAAGAACATCTCTGTGTCTACATCCATGGCCCTGTGGTACAGCTGCTATGGAAACATCAACATATTTAAGATGCCAAGTACAAGATTTGCACAGTATTGCATATGTATGCTGGGTTATTTAGAACAAGAAGTCAGGAAAGGTGAAGTTTGGAACACACTGATGATTATTAAAGTTACCACTTCCATTGCAAATCAGAGCAAAACAAATCTTGGACTGTTCAGTGGGATTGAGGCTTCTCAGTACACTGCTGGTACCTGGCTTTTGGAAGTTCCTACAGATGATGCCTATTCTTTACAATAGCGTTCAGAAGAATTTCTGTGAGGACATTGTGACTGTTTCCCAAACAGGAGGTTTAGAACATAAGGCAAGGGGCTTGAGCATGGTGGGACGGGAACAAAGCTGAAAGCATTGGATAAATGGTGTTTCAAATAGATTTTTATCAGAATTTTGGGAAGTGTTCTGTTTGAAAAATGCCATAAGCATCTCAGCCAATTAATATTCCAAATGTATGTTGTAGTTTGGTCCCAAAGTCAGAGATGGAGTTTCACTCTATTGGCTAATTGCCTTCAGCTTTATTGTCCTGGTCAGTTCAATGAAAATCACAAGCTGACCTCTCAGAGGGAAACACAGCCCTATTAATGCCAAGGAAATCCACATTCCTAATGATGACAGTATAGTGATGATTCCTTAAGATGTCTGGTGTGCTTTACAGTGGGGATCTGGAAGTGCATGTGTGAGATATGGATTTCTCCCATATTCTGGTGCTTTGGCCTCTAAAAGAAGGAGCGGAGTCATCTTCCTGTGCACGTACTGTGGTTATTTATTCCTCAGCACAGTGGGAAGATGGACTGCCAGAGGTCCCAAACCTTCCTGACCCGATGCCTTGTCTGCCGGGAACTATTTAGTGTGATAATGGCGTTTGATAGACTGGACACAAACACCATTGTCACACTCCACAGCTCTGGGAGCAGGTCCTTAGCCTGGGAAGGAGTGTTGGAGGCACGCTGCAGACTTCAGCAGAGGGGGTTTCAAAGACCTGCAAAACAGACACAAGACCACGTTTGTGCATATTTAGATGTGGCACATCAGGGTCCTCACAAGGAGGCGGGACACAGGATCCTGAATTGGTTTGAGGTGAATATTGTGTCTCTGCTAGCTGTGAGGATGTAAAAGCTAAATGGCTTTGAGTGGCCTTACAGACAAGGGAGATGGACAGCACCTGAGAAATAATCTATACTATTCTAGAGGCAAATTCCTGAGGAGAGGGATGAGTCATTTCTGCAAGGGCCTGTGTCTTCCTCCAAGTGGTGGAGTCAGCCCAGAATCAGCATCAGACTTTTATAGCTATGTCAGACCTGAGGAATCACAGTGCTGGGGATTATATTTGATTTTCATATACTTGTTTTTAGCATCATTTTTGAGTAGCCCACATGCAAGACAGCCAAGCTGGTCTATAGTCCTGGTCCTACTGCCCCTGTGCTATTCCGTAATGTTCTTCTGGGACACATCAGCACCTGTACATCAGAGAATTAAACTCTAGGGTCCATAGCTGTGGTGCTCATCTCTGCACAGGCTGGGTGTTTCAGAGTGTTTCTCTTGTTGTTTAGCGTGCTAGCCAAATAACATTTCTGCACACTCGCAGTCTGAGAGTCGAAAATATCCCATAAAAGATTATGTGGACTAAGGAATGGATTAAGAGCACACAAATATGCTGCACAGGGATTTGTAACCCATGGAAATTCACTTATATGCCATCATCATATCTGAATGCTGCAGAGAGGCAGAGAAAACAGAGAAGGAGGAGCACATGGAAGGGGGGAGGTTAGAAACCAGGGCTGGGGTGAACAGCAGTAGCCTTAATTATTTCTAAATACTGAAAATTGAACTTATTGAATGCCAGATTATTACAACAGTAATAATCTGGCATTCCCATCCCTGCCATGAAAGCAAGCCTAGAAATGCTCAGACATGGCTGACATCCAAGGGGTTTTCATGTCCCACTGGTTCTGTCTGTGTTTTGAGTTTGTAGTGCTGCAGTGGGACAGTGCTGAGCATTTGAACACACATACAAAACAGGCAGATGTGCAGATCCACAGGTCAGGCTCCTATGCAGTCCCAGCTATGAAGGAGATAGCTCTGAAAGAAGGAGACAAGCTCCAGCACACCCTGAGCATCACATGGCACTGGGTCTTTGGAATTAATGATGGCAAAAACCCAGTCATGCCAGAACATTCTGTCAGTAAGGATGCAGCTGTGGCCCTGAGGTTCACGGGGCTGGTTTTGGTAAATGTGCCTGTGCTGCAGCTGGTGAGAGGGAGAAATGAATGCCAAAGGGACAGAGGTGCTGTACCTGGCTTTCTAATTCACCTCAGCGTTGGTGTCTTCCCTTTCCTCAAACACATTTTACTCAGCCTACTCTCTGCAGCAGAGGGGAAGGATCATGCAAATTCCTACTAATTAAGCTCCCTGAGGAAAAGGTTGGCAATCCTGTGCAGAGCAGGAAAGCCCAGAAATCCAGGCAGAAGGACTTGACTTCACTGCAGAACATGTAAAGAGAAAGCAAAGCAGCTGATGCCACTTCAAATAAGCAATTTTTAGTCCCTCAGCTACGTGGGAGCTTCCAGCAAAGCAACAGGAATACTTCCAAGACAAAATAGCATGCAAGAAAGAGAAATGGCCACGAGTTTTTAGTATTGCAAGGGGAAATACCCCAAAAATAATAGGAAAGTTACAGGGAGAAAACAAAGCATAATCATCAGAGAAAAATCCCCCTTTTGCTTCTCTTCTGCCGGGCATCTGTGTAAAGAACATAATTGGGATGTTCCAATGCAGAGGGCATTGTAAAGAACAAATGTGTTTTCAAGAGGGTTTTTTGAGATGGGTCACAGAACCTGTCCTTCCCACATGGCCAGACCTGGAAGGGTTCCTGGTCCCCCAGAAAGTCTGTCAGCTTCCCCAGCACCCCATCTCTTAAAAACAATAAACAGGGTGGCTTACACTACCCTAACAAAAGCCTAATCTCTTTCCAAGTGCAGGTAGAGATCACTAGGTCCAAGACATTAAATCCTGTTAAATTAAACAGTTGAGCCCTGGATATGTGTGGATATTTTAGTATGCAAAGTGCTTAGTGTTGGAAATCCACCTGCACTATTTTATTTTTGTTAATCTCTTTTAGCATTTCCTTTTCCTCACATGAATTTTGCTCAGGGAGGCACTTACCATCGGAGACAACAGCCAAAGGATCCTCTGGTGTGCTGTTAGGGCTTGGCAGAACTGGGATTCTCTCGCTGGACGTTTTGCTGACTGACTGTACTTGAATCTTTGGAGTCGTGGATTCTTTTCTGAGTTCCCAGCAGTGGGCAGCTGCTGCAGGCCTCTGCTTTCTGTGGACACCTTTCCCTCTCCCTTTATGGGATCCTGAGGTTTTAAAGTAAACAATTCATTCTTGTTCTGATAAGTCATATTAAAATATTGATCTGGGGGAGGGAGATGACCCTTGCTGCACCGAGCCGGAGTCACCTTTAGTCAGACTAAAGAATGGAAAAAAGCTCAGAGACTTCAATTTTCTCTGTTCCTTCAGAGAGCACTTGTGGGGAGGGAAAAATGCAAAAGATAAGGGGGTTTCAGCTCTTTGTTTTGCTGAACCCTGAGATGAAAAGTGTTTACCCTGGCTGCATATTAATTGCTTACTTCTGCCAGTGAGACTGATTTCATCAGTTTCTCAGTGCTCATCTCATGTTCACTGCTGAGGCTTGCCAATCTTTTTTCTTTCTTTAATTTTGAGGTACTGTCTGCTTTGCCTAGTAATTTTCAGGTTTTACTTTTTCCAGCACACCTGGGAAGTAGGGGGAAAAGCCTGGCTTCAGTTGAGCCTGTCTGAACAGCACTGGCAAACCCAGGGATGGTACACACCTCCCAGGACCTCATCCAACAAAGAGACCATTGTATAAATCTCCAGTTTAGGGCCTGATGAATTTCACTTTTTAGGCCAAAATAGGATTTGAACCTGAGATCTTCTCTGAACATAAAATAAAGTCACATTTTGGGTATGAGAACATTTGCTAGTTAACTAACAGTTGTTTCATCACTTACTTCCATTACCATATGTGTTCTATTAGAACGTTTTGGAAAAGTCTGAAGTAATAGTTTGGGGATTTAGGAAGCAAAGTTTTCAGTATAAATACTTCACAAAAGTGAGGAACCAGGTAATTTTACTGATTTTGACTGGATGTTCCGTCCAGCAGCAGAAAACCATCATGAAATCAAATTTGGAAAACATTCTGTATCTTGCCCTCTCCTCCTTACACCCTCTTGGTTACCAGCTGATGACACATCTTTTTTGCTTAAATCTGTCTTGGACTGCAGATCTGTCATGGCAAGAATAATCTATGGTTTCCTAAAATGCTGATTCCTAATCCCAGTCCTGTTATGTAAATAGTAATTCCTTGTTTGGGACTGATACATGCACACAGTGTAAAGATGACAAAAATACTACTTCTACTATTTCAGAGTCTGCCCTAGTCGTAGAACATGTTTTGGGGAAAGTAGGTATCTAAAAATGACCTGTAAAATTATAACAGCATCCTGTGTGCAAACTCCTTATGCTACTCAGAACTGCTCTGAAAGTAAAGATGTGCATTTGAAGTCTACAGAAGATATAGGACAATATGCTTAATCAGAATAAAAGAGGACAATATTAGGTCAGGAAGACCTCATATTAAAAAGAAAGCAACCAACCCAAAACCAAAATGCCACATGTTGTCCAAAACTAGCAGAAAAAACCCTAAAATGTGCTACTTTTAATCACAGCAGAAACACCACTTATTTGGTGTTTGTGAGTTGTGTTTCTGGGGGAAAAAAAATCCAGTTTCCCTCAAAATGGGTCTCTGCAACTGTAGGTGAAGCACTGGTCACTCCACAGGGAGCCTGGGGAAAGTCTGGAACTGCATTGCAACATCCAGCACTGCTGCAGACTGGTTGGGGTCCAGTTCTCTGAAATTAAATGCCAAAGTATTGGGAAATTCCTGGAAAAAGAAAAGGAACTGGTTTGTTTAAATGTTACTAAAGGTGACACAGGGGCGGATAATGCAATATACATTGCACACAGACCTGAGGGCCAGATTCTTCCCTTGGAAATACATACCTATGACCCCAAGCAAAATCATCTAACTTTGAAGTGCAGTCTAACTGTGAGGCTGGCACTGCTCAGAGCAGAGGACTGACTCCTGTGATCTCCAAAAGTCCCTTCCAGCCTAAATGATTCTGTGCTTCCATGTTATATGCAGAGTTCCTGGTGAGTAAGGTGTCACTAGACAAAGGACACAATTTGATCCCTACAAAAGCTCTTTCCTCTCATTTATCTTATATACAATATGAAAGATATGTTGAGGGAAATGGAAATCACAGGGATGGTGTCTTTTCTGTGTAGAAACAGTGGAAGAACCACTTCAAAGCTGAAGGAATAACTGCAGGGACAAAAACCTGAGCTGTATCTTGTGGCTTTACTCCAGCACATAATACTCTTCAACTGATCTGGGGCTGGCTATTGCCATCTTTGGAAAAATCCTGCCACTGTCCCACCAGCTGTGGGCATGGCTCCCTTGGCTTAAAATTCCAGATTCAAAGATTTAGGCCAGAATCTTTTATGGAGAAAAATTACACATATCCAACAGTGGAACTGAATTTATCCCTTTGCTTTCTGAATGTCAGTGACTGTGCTGACTCACA
Organism: Ammospiza caudacuta; assembly: GCF_027887145.1. Lineage (NCBI taxonomy): Eukaryota > Metazoa > Chordata > Aves > Passeriformes > Passerellidae > Ammospiza > Ammospiza caudacuta. Next base: position 87,829,024 of record NC_080632.1, on the reverse strand, counting down.
TCACTTTTGGATATGGCCATATAATTTTTGAGAGGACATTGCTACAGGAATTCTTGGGCTCAGAGGAGGCAAAGGTGGTGTTTATCAGCTTATCCCAGAGTACTGCAGCATTCAAAGGGCATATTTACCACAATCTCATGGACAGAGGTAAGGGCTACAAGTGCTGGAACAGCTCAGTTACCAGAGGAGAAATGCTGTGATCCTTGTCAGTCAATGGCCACTGGTTAAAGATTACCTGTGCTGGTCACTCTGATGGCTGGATGGAGAAAGATTAACTCAGAGCAGCAGAAAGTTGAGCAAAGGTCTTTAACCTGGAAGCCATGATCTCTTCTGATTTCTGCTGGGGATCAGTAAACGAAATTGATTTGAGTTTCCCAATCATCAAACTCATTACATCAGTTCTGGATCACCCTGGCATTTCCTGTAACCATTCGCCCTCTGACAAAGAGGGGTTGGGAATTATCTTCAGATTAGGAGAGTAAGGTCTGGCTGACAATGTACTCTCCATGACATTGCTTCTTCCCCAGCAAAATAGTTGTGAGCAGAATTTAAGCAATTTTGCTGCAAACAAAAGGCTAACACAAAACCCTTGTATTTACCAGTCCCTCAGGGTGACTCTCCTTGTCCCAGGAGATCTGCTGGCTGTGCAGACAGCTGTGCTGGGCACACCAGTGTACAAAGGATGCCCTAGGGTGGCTTTGAGGGAGCACTTCCAGCTCTGTTAGTCCCCTGTCCCCTGAGCCACACATGAAGATAAGCAGCTTTATTATTTTTTTGTCTCTGCAAGTAAAACTTTTGTTTCAATCCACTTCTGAGAACTTGAGGAGACTTTGGTGACCTGCCCTCTGTCAGTCCCTAGCGCAGTCTGTGCCCGGGGCTGAGGGTGGCTCTGCTGAGGGGCACTGTGCCCTGGCCCTGTCCCTCCTCGAGCCCAGCCCCAGCAGCCAGGCCTGGGGCAGCGGGGACAGGGCTCTCGGTGCCCTTGGCTTGCTGCAGCCAGCTCTCATTGACTGCTGCTTGTCTGAATGGCAGCGCTGCAGGTTTGGGTGGGAAGGGACCTAAAAGATCATCTCCTTCCACCCTCATGGGCAGGGATGTCTGCCGCTCTCCCAGGCTGCCCCAAGCTCTGTCCAACGTGGCCTGAGACACTCCCAGGGATGGGGCAGCCACAACTTCTCTGGGCACCTATGCCAGGGCCTCATCACCCTCACAGCTGAGAATTTCTTCCCATTATCCCATCTAATCTTGCCCTCTGGAAGTGTGAAGCCATTCCTTGTGTCCTGTGAGTCCAGGCCCTTGTCCCAAATTCCCTTCCCATCCCTCCTGTGAACCCCTTAGGTACTGCAAGGTTGCTGTATTGCAGGGAACCTGCACACAGAAAGAGCAGGGGGGTGAAATACAGATCTTGAGCTCAAAATAAAGTGAGCATTGGCAGTTCCTGACCTAGCACTGGGCATTTTAACATTATGTATGAAAGGAATGGAAAGAAGAATTATTAATGTCTAGTACAGGCTGCAGAAGCAGGCGTGGGAATTTACACAGGTGTTCAGGTGTGCTGGAAGTCAGTCAGTCCTGATTAGGATCAGGTGTGGCTCAGGGAGCTTGTAACGGTTTTTTAGTCTAAAGTGATTGTCAGTGTGGTGAGGGTTTAGGAGTGCTTCTGCCAAATTGGACAAGGTAATCCATTGCATTGGATATTAAATTTACTGGATAACAACAGCTCTGGAGTTCCCGAGACTGCTCTTCTAGACTGACTTGCCTGGAGAGACTTAAAACTGACAAGTAAGTGGACTTCTGTTTGCTGTGGTTGGAATGAAGTGACTGAGGTTCCTGTACTCGGCAGTTAAAATAGGTGGTGGTGTGCCTTGGCATGTATTAGATTTGGTGAGCTTTATAGAATGATTATCTGTGGGAAATGTGCTGGATCAGAAAGAAATTACCAGAAAACTTTTTGCCTGCCTGCCAGCATCTTCATGCTCTCTGAGGATAGCTTACAAAGAAAAAAAACTGAAATAAAACAGAGTGTGGTTAGTGAATCAGAGGTGGCCTTGTGTTTCAGTCTCTGGATTACCAAGGGTGATGGTGTCTTGATCCTGGACACTTCTACCTGTTTCCTGAAGTCTTTTTCACAACATTCTGATTTCAGGACCTGATTTCAGGAGAAAAAGAAGCTGCTATGTTTTCCCAGTCTGTCCCTGTGGGTAATCCAAAGCAACAGGTTTGAGGGGCTGGCTGTGGCTGCACAGGTGCAGCTGGTCTGTAATTACTTAGGTTGGTGCAGGTGCTGACCATCAGACATCATCATGTGTTCAAAGATAGTTTTGAGTGAAAAGAAGGACTAAAGTGGGGAAGAAAGTGAGGCAGCAGTTTTTGTGAGAGAACAATTCCCTGTGTTCCAGGGCTTTTTCCAGATCAGCTCTTGGGAATCAGTGGGTTTGTACTGTGCTCACAGAGCTCGCAAAGGTATTTAGCTGAAGTGTAATCCCAAATACTGTGTGATGGACTAGGCTGAGGTATTCATTCATGTGCCCGCACTTCAGAACCCCCATGGATGTCTGTACCCAGCACCTGCCTCGGTGTGTGAGGAACGGGAGCAGTGCGGGCCCTGGAGTCCCTGTCCCTGGGACAGGCGGTCACTCTCTCCCTGCTGGGAGCCCTGGGCTGGAGCTCCGTGACACGGGCACGGCCCGAGGGTGGTGCAGAGTGCCGGCCGTGCCCAGGCCCCGCTCAGGCGCGCCGTGCCCGCGGGCCGTGCTGCGTTTCCAGGCGGCGCAGGGCGCTCGGGGGCTGCGAGCAGCGAGGGCAGGGCCCCTTGTGCTGCCCGGGGCTTGTGGCACCTGCCTGCTCTCGGGGCCGGGGTGACCTGCCAGGCTGCTGGCCCTGGCCCCGGCAGCGAACGCTCCTGCGGGTGAAGGGCCGATGCGTGTGCTGGCACTCGAGAACAAAGAACAGCCTCTCCTCTCGCTGTGAAAACAGACACAGTCACTAACCTGCTGCTCCGTGTCCGCCTGTGTCCCGCACACCGTGGAGGCGTCACTGGGCAAACGGGGCTGCCCGGGGCCGAGCTGGGCTTAAGAGGACACGGGTTCTTGTTGGGTGGGGAGGGGAGGAGTGCCCAGCTCTGGAAGGAAACATCTGGCTGTCTTTAACCACTAGGAACTGCGTGCACGACCTGCCTGTGTAATCACATACCAGTTCAGCTCACCAGAGCTTGAAATCTATTGCCATAGCCTCACAAGGTTTCCCAGTTACACAATGTTGTCCTCAGAATACAGTTTAAAAAATTATTTTGAGAATTCCTTTTTATGTGTTTTGTTTCTTACTGTTTCACAGTGTTAGTAGTATTAGTGTTCGAGAAAAGAACTCGTTTTCTGGTTAAATTAATTCTTTCTTTTAATGGAGAAATGAGATCCAACAGTGAAAAGTAACCTTTTTAAAAGAAACACAAAATAAGGGAGAAGGGAGGAAAATTCTGTTTGATTTCCAGCAAATGCCCACTTTAAATATCTGTGTATTGATATTCTTATTTGGAGATAATGCTAAGGTGTTTCAGTAAATTTTTTTTGGACCAAAAGTACCTGCTCTGTCAATCTATATCAGTCTCACCAGGGATTATATGGCACAGCCACTGTAGAGCCTGTTAATGCTGTATGGGACCCCTCTTTATTTTCATTAAATAGGACATAGAATGTGCCCATTTAAAGATCAAGAAACAATTAGCGAATTTTATGTCCAAGTGAAGATTCTTAAACTATGTAATCTGCAGTTGTTTCAAGATTATTTGCTTCCAGTACTTATTCAGGGATTCAGATATTATTCTCTCTGCTTACCAAGAAAAAACCCCAAATTTTAAGTAATACTTGTAGGATTAATTCTGTATGAACTGACATTTAGAACTCACCTGCTGTTCCTAGAATACTCCTGAAAACTTGGTTTTCTCCTCAGAAGTTTATTATGACTAGAAAAAACCAAAACACCACATATACAAATCTGAATCTTTGTCCCCAGTGGGGAGTTATTTCCTCCAGATATCAGCTGACGCTTTTCCAGCTGAGGTGAGAGCTTTCTGCCCCTCCCAGGCTGTGGAGCTGTCGCTGGCATGGATGGGGTGGCCCTGGTCCCTGCCAGAGCCTCCAGCCGCGCGTGTGGCGTGTGGGAATGGTCCCAGAGAGTGCCTGGGGCTGTGCCAGGGGCACCTGGGCTGCTCTGTGCCCCGAGATGGGCTGTGCCAGGGGCACCTGGGCTGCTCTGTGCCCCGAGATGGGCTGTGCCAGGAGCACCTGGGCTGCTCTGTGCCCCGAGATGGGCTGTGCCAGGGGCACCTGGGCTGCTCTGTGCCCCGAGATGGGCTGTGCCAGGAGCACCTGGGCTGCTCTGTGCCCCGAGATGGGCTGTGCCAGGAGCACCTGGGCTGGGCAGCCTGTGGCACAGGAGGGGCCGGAGCTGTTGGATCACAGCTGCTGGGGACGTGGATGGAGATCTTTGGGGCCTGGCTGAGAGGGGCTCTGGGGTGGCAGGGACACGGGTGTGGGTGTGGTGACACCTGCTGCTGGTGGCACAGCTCCCGTGTTCCCAGTGTGCCTGGTGAATTAAGGTACCATCTGCCCATGGCTGGCAGTTGGAGCTGTTTCACATATGTGAGCTGCAGCATGTCAAACATTAATCATTCCTCTCGAGCCTCTGTGGGCATGGGCCAGGGCTCTGCTTTACCCAGGTCAATGAACAAGGCTCTGGGGCCGTTTGAAACTAAGTGGTTGCGTGGCAAGATTATGTGTGTTTCACAATTCTTAAATGCTAGTAGAACATTCCTGAGTGCTAGTGGAGTGTAAAGTCCAATTTTAATTTAGGATCAGTGAGTAACTTAACTAGACGTGTACCATACTGCTGTGACCAGCAGCCTGGCAATTCCTGAAGTTTGTTGAGGATAATTTCTCATCACAAGTGCTCAGTGAGCCAGCTAGGAAAGGTGCTCTGCCACAGGGGTTTGTGAATAGAGGACTCATGGCAGGAGTGATGGTTCTGGTCACAGTGACCATGACATGGTTTGGTTTAAATTTTCTGTGTAGTTACAAAAAGAAGAGTTGTTGCCCTAGATTTCAAATTGAAGCTGCCAGGGAGCAGTTGGCCATGTCCCCTTGAGTGCTGGTCAGGTTTGACTGAAACGTGCAGAGAGGCAGTGCCATTCAGGCAGAAGCCAGGTGGGTGGGGTGGATGCCAGCTTGGCTCAACAGGGCACACTGCTCTGGGCTCTCTGGAAGCCAGGCCAGGTGCCACGGGAAGAGGAGAGCTGTGGTTTGCCAGCAGAGTGCTTGGGTCTCAGTCCAAGGGCCCGTACTGTTCAACGCTGCTACCCAGGGTCTGGGTGCAGGAGTGAGGTTGCTGAGGATGCTGAACTGGGAGGTGCTGTGGGCTCGAGGGACCAGAGGCCTCGCAGAGGGGTCTAGAGAGGTGGAACACTGGGCAGTCATCAGTGGCACGAGAATTCCTGGTGGTTTCTGCAGGGCCTGGATTTCACCCAGTATGTACTAGTGCAGCACTTATTGTGTGAATTACAGGATTTTGCTGAAAAGCATAAAGATTAATGACTGTACCTGCTGGGAGCATGGGATGGAATTCTCTCGAAGTCAGGCAGTGGCAGCCACAGGTTTGTGAGAACTGGCTGACTCACCTTTACCCCAAACTGGGAACTTTTCATCAAATTAAGTTTTCCTGAAATGCATCATTTGACAAAATACTCCTACTCTGCTGAAGTGGTAACTTTAAAAAGCTTCTATTTAATTTGTAACTGTATTTTTATTTAACTCCTGAAAGCTGGCATGATTATGGCAGTTTGAATTAATGTTGCTTTTTAAGTGTTGTTTAAAGTTGTGCTTTTGTTTACATTAAGTCTTGGGGGTTTCATGGTTGGGGTTTTTTTAAAAGTCAGCTTTAGATAGTACAGTTTGAGCATAAGAACAGGAGGAAGCTGAGTGAGGGTTGCTATGAATTGCTTATGTGTGTTTGCTGAACCAGCACCTAGTGAAGTAATGGTGCTGGATTAAGTTTTTGGGTTTTTTTCCCTCAGCACTTTCTAAAGGCACCCAGTTATTTTCAGTACCAGATAAATAATGATTTTGGTGCTGTGCTACATGTCTGAACGATGCTTTACTGACAGAGAAGTTTGCAGAGCTATGCTAGTAAAGGGAGAGCTGTCCTGGCTCTCTGTGCAGGCAGGAGCTGTAGGAAGGCCTTGCGTTGCCTTGTGCCTCTCCCAGGCTGTTCCCCAGCAGCCCCTTGCCCTGCTGAGCTGAAAGGAGCTCAGGAGCTGATGTGGCACTTTCTTGGTGCCTTTCTTCTCTCGTGGTGCCAGGTGAAAGCTCTGGAAGGTGGTGTTAAGCAAACTGCGTCTGAAATGAGTGTTGTACCCAGGCATTGATAAAACATAGAAGCACAATTTATACTTACGTTATTATGACATCATTTGAGATGGTGAGCCAGCTGCTTGATTGCTGAGGAACTGTTTCAAACTTGACAATTTTCTTAAAAGCTGCCATTCACAGAAGTAACGCACTAGGTGTGGTAGGGAAAATGTTGTCACTTGTGCAAACAGGTGGCTCTCAGTTCCCTGAACTCTAGGTGGGCTGCAGAGGAAGGTAATTACTGGACTTACACTATGTTACCCCACTTTAGGCAGGTAGAAGTTATTTAATGGTTGTGCTCTGTGAAGAACCCCTTAAAACTAAATATCTGTGCTGCACCAGCCCACTAAAACATGTAGAGGTACAGCAGAGAGATATCTGCCTGTGGCATACGACTAATATTTGCCAAGTATTATCTAGTGTGCATCTCTTATCTTTTAGCTGTAGTCCAAGGGTCAAAGTTTACCTTTTGTTTAAAAACTGATTTCACAGGGAGGTCATGTCCTTTAGCTAATCCAGCAGCAATAGAGGTCTGTAAAATGGAAATTGGGTTTACCAGTACTTGGAGGAGAGCCCTGAAGCCCACATGGAAAGCCCCTGTGGCACAGAGGTGTATCCACTGACATGGCAGTATGCAGAGAGCCTGGACAAGCGACAAAGTGGAGGAAATAATTAGTCTGCTGTGGAATGTTGTGGTGTTGCCAGACCCAGCCTCAAACCAGGAGAAGATAAGCCCTGACCCTTTGCTCCTGACCCAGGCACAGCCCTTCCCAGGGTACTGGTCACTCATCCCCACCTTCCTATTTTCACTGCAAAGAGTCAGTTGAAGTTATTCCCAAATAGCTGAAACCACCAAGCACACTGGGAAAGGCAGGTTTACCACAAAATAAATGGCCACAAGAAAATCATAACATAATGTAGCAGAGGGTGTTAGTTTTTACTTCCGGTTTTCCTTTATAAAGCTATGTGCATTTTTATATAACGATCTGTAAATAGGGGCGAGGAAAATCTCTCCCTTTAGAGGCAGAGTTAAGTGATTATGCATCAAGAATTTACTCAGAATTTTAAAACTGAAGCAAGCGCAGAGTAGTTCCTGTCCACAGCAAGTTTGGTGCATTTCATTTCTATTTAAGTGGCACTGGCCTCTCTGGCCAGGGTTGTCTTTGTGTCTCAGGCACTGGGGACTGCAGTGACCAGGGCATGGACAGTCTGAAACCAGAGCAGATCTCTCTGGATCAGCAAACAACACGCTGGGGACAACTGAGGACAAGAAGGAGCAGAAACCATCAGCCTCTGGGACAAGGACTTCATTTTAATCACACAGATCATGCCTCATGTAGGGAGGCCGATCCTCAGACCCTCTTAGCACTAAAGCCCGTTTTGATCTAGTTATCCTGTCCTCCACAAAAACCACAGGAATTCAAATTGTGGGCTACCTTTACAAACTGCATTTCAGCTTTGCTAAAGCCAATCCCTGCAGGCCCCTGCTTTCCAGAGCACCAGTCCTTACTGATCTCCAGTTCCCTGGAAAACCTGCCCCAGTCCCAATGTAAGCCAGCGACAGCCGCAGCCTGGCTGAGCAGAAGTCTGGAGAGGTCAGAACCCTCTGCTGGACTGCTGTACTTGGAGTGAGATCCAGCTGCAAATGGAGCTCTGGAAACAGCCTCCAAAACGTTCTAGCATCAGACCTTTAAAATGGCTCTAAAGAGCTCCAGCACGAGTCCTTGTCCCAGCCCTGGCTCACACACACGAGAAACCAGGGGTCACACAGGCCCTGCTTGCGGAATTCCTGATCCAAACCCGCACCTTTTGTGCCCAGCGCTGAGGGAAATCTGACAGAGGATTAATGAAGTACCTTTGCAGAGAGCAGTCATCACCCCAGCCCTTCAGGCTTTGGCAAGATTTTGTAGTGAATGGACCCAAATTCAATTCTTTAATCTAAATCTCTGACAAGTCTTGTTAGAAAGATACCAGACAGTCACACAGTCCACAGAATTAAAAGCCAGCAGAAGGAATAAAGGAAGCTTTCCTAGTAATAACAGAAGTGCCTTTCTTCCGTCATCAGTCTGGGACCGTAGCACTAAATCTTTGCCAATGCTTAAACCCCTCACAGGTTTTATTTCTCAGAGCTGGGCCAGTGCTGAGCTGCTCCCATGTGCCTGCAGTGCTTTGGGGAGGGGCAGGACAACATCCCACTCCTGCCTGGATAAATGTCAAGCTCATAGGAAGTAATTTCCCTTCTCTCTCTGACCCGCAGTGCTGTGGGAAATGGTGCTGAGGTGGCGGGCACTGGGTTGGGGTCGGGTTAGGTGCTTTTCCGTGCCGTTTTCCGTCCCTACCCAAAACAGCGCCGCCCTCTTTGGAAGGACACCCAATCCGTGTCTCTGGTGCCGGGAGCTCCACTCTTCTCACCGTGCTGGCTTCTGACAGGAGCCGCTGGTGGTCACTGGTGTGGGCTGCCAGCTCCAGCTCTGCTCTGCCAGGCTGCTGCATTTACCTGTGCCGTGCCAGGACAGCAGCAACAGAGGAAACGGGCTGCCAGAGCTGGGGCCCACCAGGCTGTGTTTCCCCCTGAGGACAGTCTCCATCCTTCTCTGGAGAAGAGAATGAAAAATGGGGAAAAGGAGGCGATGAGTAGGGAAAATTGTGGGAGTAAATATTGAGAAAAGCTCCATGGTATTAAATAAATATTTTGAAGTAAAAATTAGGGAATTTGTCGAAAAGTAGGGGAATTTTGGGGGGTGAAACTTAAAAAAAATCTAAGAATGAGTATTTTTGGGTAAAAAAATAAGGTAAGGAAAATTTGGGTTGTAAAACTGAAGATAGTCCCTAGAATAGATGATTGATATTTTCTTGTAAAAATGAGGAAATCAGAAGTGGAAAGATAGGGAAAATTTGGGGAGGAAAAGTAAAATAATCCTCAGAGATTCAGGAATTAACATCCTGAGGTAAATTGAGGTCATCAGTGGACATGGAGCAAAAATTTTGGGTGTAGAAATGGATGTTTTCTCCAAGATGGAGAATGAACATTGTGAGGAGAAAATAGGATTACTGGTAGTGGACAGGTAGGGAAATTTGGGGGATAAAGAGTTAATCTACATGGGGATGTTTTTGAGGGAAATTGGGCCCAGAGGTAAAAAAAAAATCCAAAACCAATCCTGCTTCACCTCTATTTCCCAGGATAAATTCTACAAGCCGCCAGTTGAGGGACTAAAAAATCATAAAAATGGAGCCAAGAATATTAAGGCTTCTAGGAATCCCATCCAAGTGTTGTCATTGAATTTTTAACAGATCTTGAAGCTTTTGATGACAATAATGCATTTTTCTGTTGGGATTGCCATGGACTAAGTGAACCCTCAGGACTTGTTTTGCTCATTTCTCCCTGGAAAAGGATGTTGCACCTTCCGAGCCATTGGTGAAATGCTGGAAAGAGCAGTAATTTAAGGTTATTTGGAGGAGTTGTATGTATGCTGTCTTGTCAGGTGCCAGCCAGTTCTGCCTTAGGGTCATTCAAGCGGCTTAGTGTGTAAAACAGCATTAGTAGAAAAATTGCAGCGTTCTTTTCTACTAAAAGAGCAGCATTCCCATCCTAGCGCTTTCTCGTGATCCCAAAATTGCTTAGGAGCTGAGAATATGAACATTCTGAGTTCAACCCCTAGATGGGCCAATAACTTCTCATCGTTTGACCTGATGATCCTTGGGGGTCTCTCCAATTCAGAATCTCCTCTGCTCGGGAAAAAGGGAGGTAACAGGTTCCCCTGGCATTATAAACCCAGAGGATTTTCCATTGGAGAGAACCACAGAGAAAGCAGGGGAGAGGAAGGAGAGCATCGGGTCTCAGCCGGCAGGTGTCGGATGAGCGGCCCGAGCGGGGCCCCGCTCTCACCCCGGGCGCGGTCGAGAGCGACAGAGGGAGACCGGCTCCTTCTGCCCGCGGCGCTCCAGCGCCGCTCGTTCCGCTGCGCCCCGCGGGGTGCGCGGCCTCGGGGGCCCGTGGGGGGCTCGCTGTCGCCGCGGAGGGAGCGGCGGGGCGGCGCCGTGTCCGCCAGGGGGCGCCGCGCGGGGCAGGCGGCGGGAGCGGCGGGGCCCGTGGGGTCCCCGTGTCCCAGCGCCCGCTGCCAGCCGCGATCCGGCGGCTGCTCCAGGGAACAGCGCCTCGCACACCGCCCGCCGGGGAAGAAGCGGCTCTGCCCAGCTTCCGCAGTAGGCACCGACGGGACCAGGACCCGAATCCCCGGCCCAGATCCCGGTCCTGGCCCCGCCAGAGCGCCTCGGGCTCCGCGCAGCGCCGGGAGCGGCCCCCGCTCCGAGTGTCCGCACAGCGCCGCGCGACGGTCCCGCCACACGCCGAGATGAGCATCCACCGCAGAAAGCGGGCCGGGCGCGGATCCGCCGGGATTTAGGGGCGAGGGCGGGGCGAGGGCGGGGCGTGGCCCCGGGGGGCGGGGCCGGCACAGGTGCGAGGGGCGGGGCCAGCACAGGTGCACGGGGCCCCAGAGCGACTGCGCGGGGCGGGGAGTCATTTGTTCCTCGGCGCTCGGTGAGGAGGCTGCGGCCGGCCGGGCTCTGTATTTCTTTTTCCCTGTATTTTTCTACTGCATTTCTTTTCTTTTGTATTTCTTTTTCTCTATACCTCTCCTTTCTACCCTCCCTTCCTGCCCTCCTCCCCCTCCCCTTCAGTCCTCCCCTCCCTCCCCCCCCAGGCCCCCCCTACCCATCCCCTACTCACCCCTACCCTACCCCTCCATCCTCTCCCTCTTGCTTCCACCCTTCCGTCTCAAACACAGTAGAAATTCTCTAGGGTAGAAATCCATTTTGATTTAATTGAAATGTACATCTTTGAGTCTATGGTTAGAAAACATAACTATGTAGCTTGACTGCAAAAGCCTAAGCTCAAAGAATCTGCTTCAGTGAAAGACAGAGATAAGGAAGGTGATAAAGAGAGACAGAGAGACTGCTGTGAGAGCAAGTCAACCTGACCTAAGAATTCTTTCTGATAAAGAAGAACTAGCAGCAAATGTCACGCGAAATTCGTAAAAATGAATATGTATGAACCTATTGTGAAATTATATGCATATATATTCAAGAGGGAGATAAAAAGAGACTTGAAGTTCCCAGAGGTATGCATGTCTTTTAAAGAGCGTAATGTCCACATGCGTCCAGCGCTGTAATAAACTTTCACAAAGTTGTAGAGCTTTTAGTTATCTCCGCAAAACACTTCCCTCCCCAGCCGGGCTCCTCTCTGCCCCCTCTCCCTCCTCCCCTTTCCCCCTCCCGCAGTCTCTCCGCACCTGCCCTCTGTCCTTGTCACCCTCATCTCGACTAGCCCCTCTGCCCCCCCTATTTCCAGTCTCCATCTCCTGCTCTCTCTCTCTCTTTTTCTTTCCTCGCAGCCGCGGGGCGCGGGGTGCCGGGCAATAATAAAGCCCAGAGGGCCGGAGCCCGGCGCCCCCGCCCCGCTGGGGTCCCCACACGGGGCCGGAGCCGCTCTGCGGGTCCCCCCATTGCAGTTCCAAGCACCGCCCCACACCGCCGGGGCTCCGGCTGTCCCTACATCACACTGGGGGGTCCCGGGGTGGGGGGTACAGCGGCCCCCTCGTTAGGAGGGGGTCGGGGGGGCGGTGGGGGGGGGCTTCCTCCTTAGGAGGGGGTCCCGGGGGCGGTGGGGGGGTTTGGAAGGGCCCCCTCCGGAGGACGAGGTCCCGGGGGTGTCGGCGTGAGCCCCTCCGGAGGAGGGGGGCAGGGGGGCCACCCCCGTCTAGGCCCCGCCCCCTTCCCGGGGACCCCCCTCCTCCGGACCGGGGCCCGGGGGGCGGGAGGGGTGCGGGTGGTTGGGGGAGACGGGCGGGAGCGCCGTTCGTGTGTGTCTGTGTGGGGTTGTTTACGTCTGTTCACGCTGCAGAGTGACGTGTCCCCCCCTGATTCCCCCCAGCCCACCCGAGGAGGGGGTCTCCGGGAGCGGGCCGGGGTACACCCCGTCCTGAGGAGGGGTCCGGGGGAAGGGGGCGGGGCCTGGAGGGGGGTGGCCCCCTCCGCAGGGGGCTCTCCCTAACCCCCCATCCCGGGACCCTCTCCCAAGGAGGGCGCCCCCGTGTGACGGGGGAAGCGGTTGCGCCGAATTCGGTGCCGCTCGCTGAGTTCGGCGCAGCTCGGTTCGGCTCGCTCAGTTATTTACTAGTCAATAATAATTATTATAATTAATTCTTCTGAAAGCCATCATTCTTATTATTGATTTACTACGTCAAGAATAATTGTATAGTTATTATTCATGACGTCACCATTAATTAATTATTTACTACTTTACAAGTAATTTTATAATTCATGAGTAAGTATAGCTCATTATGTTATGAATAATTAATTACTCTCATATTTAAAATTAATTATTAGTTAAAGAATAATTACTAGTAATAAAATTAATAATTAATAATTAGTAGCCGAGTGTAGCCGAACCGAGCCGAGTTTAGCCGAAGAGCCGATTGTGGCCGAGTTTAGCCGAACGAAGCCGAGTTTAGCCGAAGAGCCGATTGTGGCCGAGTGTAGCCGAACCAAGCCGAGTTTAGCCGAACGAAGCCGAGTTTAGCCGAAGAGCCGATTGTGGACGAGTTTTGCCGATTGTGGCCGAGTTTTGCCGAACTAAGCCGAAACGAGCCGAGTTCAGCCGAACCAGTCCGAGTTTAGCCGAGTGTAGCCGAAGCGAGCCGAAGAGCCCTGTGGGCGGGGCCCGGAGGCGGGCGGGGACAGGCGGTACCGGGGGCGCGGCTTCAGGGGCGGATCCGGCTCAGGTGTGCGGGGTCCCAGAGCGGCTGCGCAGGGCGGGGGGGAGGGAGAAGCAGAGGGGGGCACGTCACTCTGCGCCGTGAAACACGTGTAAAAAAAACACACACACGAACGGCCCTCCCCGTCCGGCCCCCCCACCCCACCCGCCCCCTCCCTCCCCCTCGGGCCCCGGTCCGGAGGAGGGGTCCCCGGGAGGGGCCGGGCCGGGACACGTCCGGAGGAGGGGGCCCGGGGGAGAGGGGCGGGGCCAGGAGGGGGAATGCGGATCCGGCTCAGGTGTGCAGGGTCCCAGAGCGGCTGCGCAGGGCGGGGCCGAGGTGATTTAAGGTCCAGTAACCGCCGCGGCCGCCATTTGCTCACTCTGAGCGCGCTGCGGACGGGTGCCTCCTGTCCGGGCTCCGCAGCCCCGGACAGGACGTGCTTCGGCCTCCACTTCTGTCCCCTCCTCTGCTCTTCTTTCTTCCTCCTCGTATTCCCCTTGTTTCTCTGCCTTTCCCACCTTTCCCTCTCCTCCCCAAAGCTCTCTCCTTTCCCTCCCATTTCGGCCTTGCCCTTCCCCCCCTCATTCTTCCTTTCCAATTCTCCGTATTTTCTTTCTTTCTCTCTCCTCGCCCCCCTTTCCCTCTCCTCCCTTGTCGGCCGCCCCTCCTGTTCCCCGCTGTACCGTTCCTTCCTCCTCCCCGTATTCCCGTTCTTTCTCCCCTAAACCCGACCCCCCCACTCCTTCCTGTCCTGTCCCTACCCCGCTACTCCATTCTGTCCCCTCTCTCTCCCTCCTCTATCCACTGCCCCTCTTCCCCTCCTCCCGGGCTTTCCTTCCCCTTTCGCTTTCCTCCCTGCTGTCCCTCCTCTCTTCCCGTTCTCTCCGTTCCTTCTTTCCCCTCAGCCGCGGGGCTGGGGGTGCCGGACAATAATAAAGCCCAGAGGGCCGGAGTCCGGCGCCCCCAGCCCCGCTGGAGCCCCGCTGGTGTCCCCATGCAGTTCCACGGTTGTGAACGCAGGGGGCGCCACCGGGGCTCCGCTTCCCCCATCCCACGGGGCTCCTCGTTTGGAGGGGTCCCGGGGTGATGGGGAGGGGTCGGGTTTGCGGACCCCCTTGTTTGGAGGGGGTCCCGGGGTGGGGGACTCCCTCATTAGGAGGGGGTCGTGGGGGGGAGGGTTAGGAAGGGCTCCCTCATTAGGAGGGGGTCCTGGGGGGGGGGGGGTTAGGAAGGGCCCCCTCATTAGGAGGGGGTTCTTGGGGAGGGGGTTAGGAAGGGCCCCCTCATTAGGAGGGGGTCCTTGGGGAGGGGGTTAGGAAGGGCCCCCTCATTAGGAGGGGGTTCTTGGGGAGGGGGGGTTAGGAAGGGCCCCCTCATTAGGAGGGGGTCCTTGGGGGGGGGTTAGGAAGGGCCCCCTCATTAGGAGGGGGTCCTTGGGGGGGGGGGGGGGTAGGTAGGTAGGGCCCCCTCCGGAGGAGGGGGTCCCCCGGGGGGGGCGGGGCGGGCCCCCTCCGGGGGAGGGGGCCCCCGGGGGAGGGGGGCGGGGCGGAGGGGGGCATTCCCCCCTCCTGGCCCCGCCCCCCTCCCCCGGGGCCCCCTCCCCCGGACGGGGTCCCGGCCCGGCCCCCTCCCGGGGACCCCCTCCTCCGGACCGGGGCCCGGGGGGGGGGAGGGGGGGGCGGGTGGGGTGGGGGGGAAGCAGAGGGGGGCACGTCACTCCGCGCCATACGTACACGTGTAAAAAAAAAAAAACCACACACACACGAACGGCCCCCCCGCGTCCGGCCCCCCCACCCCACCCGCCCCCCCTCCCCCCCGGTCCGGAGGAGGGGGTCCCCGGGAGGGGGCCGGGCCAGGGCCCCGTCCGGAGGAGGGGGCCCGGGGGAGGGGGCGGGCCAGGAGGGGGGGGAATGCCCCCCCTCCGCCCCCGCCCCCCCTCCCCCGGGACCCCCTCCCCCGGAGGGGGGCCCGCCCCCCGCCCCCCCCCCGGGGACCCCCTCCTCCGGAGGGGGCCCTACCTACCTACCCCCCCCCCCCCCCCAAGGACCCCCTCCTAATGAGGGGGCCCTTCCTAACCCCCCCACCACCCCCCCGACCCCCTCCTAACGAGGGGGCCGCTGTACCCCCCACCCCGGGACCCCCCAGTGTGATGTAGGACAGCCGGAGCCCCGGCGGTGTGGGGCGGTGCTTGGAACTGCAATGGGGGGACCCGCAGAGCGGCTCCGGCCCCGGTGTGGGGACCCCCAGCGGGGCGGGGGCGCCGGGCTCCGGCCCTCTGGGCTTTATTATTGCCCGGCAGCCCCGCGCCCCGCGGCTGCGAGGAAGAAAAAGAGAGAGAGAGAGCAAGAGAGAGCGAGAGCAGGAGATGGAGACTGGAAATAGGGGGGGCAGAGGGGCTAGTCGAGATGAGGGCAGGTGCGGAGAGACTGGGGTGTGCAGGGGCAGCAGGGGCCGGGGCTGGGGGAAAGGCAGGGTGGAGAAAGGAAAGGAAGGATGGAAGGCAGGTTGAGGGGAAGGAGAAGGAAGGTGTGGGGGAACAAAGTATCATGGAAAGCGGGCAGGTGGAGCTGGGGTAAGGGGGGAAGGGAGAGTGGAAGGAGAAGGAGGACTGAAGGCAGGTGGGAGAGAGTGCGGGGGGGAAAGGGGGAGCACGGAGAGGGGGCAGAGAGGAGCGCGGCTGGGGAGGGGAAGGACGGGCAGAAGCAAGAGGGAGAGGATGGAGCAGTAGGGTAGGGCAATAGGGGGGGGGGGGGCGGGGGGGGGGGGGCGGCCGTAGGGGGGGGAGGGAGGGGAGGGCTAGGGGGGAGAGGGAGGGGGGGGGGTTTGGGGGTTGGGGGGAGGGGTGGGTGAGGGGGGTGTAGGGGGTGGGGGAGGGGAGGAGAGGAAGGGAGGGGTTGAAAGGAGAGGTATAGAGAAACAGAAATACAAAAGAGGAGAAAAAGAGACACAAAAGAAAAGAAACGCAGCAGAAAAATAAGAGCAAATGGCTCCGCCGGGCCCTCTCCGCGGTTTAAATCGTCCAAGCCCCGCCCCGCGCAACCGCTCTGCGGCGCCGCGCACCTGTGCACGTCTAACTCGCCACACCTGTGTTGGCCCCGCCCCTCGCACCTGTGCCAGCCCCGCCCCCCCGGGGCCCCGCCCCGCCCTCGCCCCTAAATCCCGGCGGATCCGCGCCCGGCCCGCTTTCTGCGGTGGATGCTCATCTCGGCGTGTGGCGGGACCGTCGCTCGGCGCTGTGCGGACACTCGGAGCGGGGGCCGCTCCCGGCGCTGCGCGGAGCCCGAGGCGCTCTGGCGGGGCCAGGACCGGGATCTGGGCCGGGGATTCGGGTCCTGGTCCCGCCGGTGCCTACTGCGGAAGCTGGGCAGAGCCGCTTCTTCCCCGGCGGGCGGTGTGCGAGTCCTGGGGCCGGGCGATCGAGGTGGGATCGGAGCTGGGATCGGGACCGGCATCGCCGCGGGCGGGAAGAGCCGCTCCGGGGACGGGCGCTGGGACCGAGCCCGGCGCTGCCGCACCTGCTCCGGCCGGCGCGGGGCTGGGGTCCCGCCGGGGCTCCGAGGCCGCGGGGAGCCGGGGTTGCGCCGCTGCCGGGCTCGCTAGGAAGACGGCGCTTTTCCCTGGAGCAGCCGCCGGATCGCAGCTAGCAGCGGGCGGGACACGGAGACCGCCCGTGCGGCGCCCCAGGACCCCACGGGCCCCGCCGCTCCCTCCGCGGCGACAGCGAGCCCCCCACGGGCCCCCGAGGCCGCGCACCCCGCGGGACGCAGCGGAACGAGCGGCGCTGGAGCGCCGCGGGCAGAAGGAGCCGGTCCCCCTCTGTCGCTCTCGACCGCGCCCGGGGTGAGAGCGGGGCCCCGCTCGGGCCGCTCATCCGACACCTGCCGGCTGAGACCCGATGCTCTCCTTCCTCTCCCCTGCTTTCTCTGTGGCTCGCTCTACCCAAGTTTAGAGGGTGAGACACGTGGGAGGAAGGGGCAGAAAAAAAGGAATACAGGGAGAAGGAAGGAGGGCTAGGTGGGCAGGGCGGTTTTGGGGGGGCAGAGGGACGGGGGAGAAGGAAGGGGAATACGAGGAAAGGAGTGGTAGAGGGGAGAGAGGAGCAGTGGTTTTTGGGGGGCCGAGGAATGGGAAAAAGGGGAACACGGGGAGAATGAAGGAGGGCTAGGTGGGGGGGAAGGCGCGGAGGTTTTGGGGGCAGAGGGAAGGGGGAGAAAGAAGAGGAATACGGGAAGGAGGGGGAGAGGTGGGGAAGCCGAAGCCCCCACGACTCACCTGGGAAGTCGGGACAAGGAGCTCCTACCCTCGCCGCGCTCATAGTGAGTGTAATGGCCGACGGGCGATTTCCGGGGGTTAAATCACCTCGGCCCTGCCCCGCGCACCTGTGTCGGGCCCGCTCCTGAAGCCGCCTGGCCCCGCCCCTGATGCCGCCCGGGCCCTGCCTCCCGGGACTCTCCGGGGTTCCGCGTTAGACTCAGCTGTGCTTAATGTGCAGGTCAGTGGCAATATCTGGATTTATCTCTTCTATCCCCAGAACCAAGCAGTCAGTCTGGCATTCCTGTCTACTCTGATGCCAGCCACTGTCTTGTGTTCCAACTCACTCCTCAGATGGAAAAGGTCAGGCAGGAATGTCAGGAAGCATATTTAATAGAGAAGGAATCTTGAACTGCGTTCAAGTACTGCCCTAATCTTCCTCAGGACTGGGACCATAACTGCTGAATGCTACTGGCAGTGAGGCTTCTTCCCAGCTGGGTGATGCTGTATCCCAGGCTCCGCGGCGTGGCTGGATGCAGGCTGGACACGCAGGTAAGGCTAGGGCTCAAAAACTGTTGGCGGCGAGGTGAAAGTTTGTTTTGGCAAGTGGTGTCATCTTGCTTGGATGCTGGGGAGCAGGCTGGGGCAGAGCTGCAGGTCAGTGGAACCAGCCCTGCTCCAGCAGTGCTGTCACCATGTCACTGCACTGGGGCAAGCACAAATCTGTCACCTTTAATCTGCCAGAAAACAGATGCAACTCAGACATTATAGATTAGGCATGCAACATGTCATAGGTAACAAAATGAATTAGATAGCAGTGTATATTAAATAAGTTTTTGTAAGTAAAAAAAGAAATCACAGAAACAATTACTGAGGAACACGTCTGCAGGCTCCGGTCTAGAGCTGGTGGGGTTTTCTCTTACACAGCAGCAGCCAAATTCACCATGTGTAGTGGGAAGGAGTAAATCCCATTAACTTTATGTTCAAACCAGGTCTGCCTTCCTGGTGGTACAGAAAGTGCCTTCAGAGTCAGTGCTGTTAGAAATGAACAACCCCAGTGTTAATTAGGTTCATTAGCAAGTGCACACAAACAGGAGCCAGAACAGAGCTGTGTTCCAGAGTGCCAGATTTCATTTGGAATGCTTCCATTGCAAACAGGAATGCAGAAAGGATGAAAAACGAATCACTGTACAGAGAGAATGACAGGGTTCAGCATGTTCTCCTAAAAGGCTAAATGCCAGCCCTAGCCCAGATGCTTTGTGGCACATGTACAGCTTGGCAGTAACGAGGCAGTTTCAGTAGAACAGAGATCTGGACATGCTGTGTCAGGGCTCTGCTGTGCCTTGACACTCTTCTAGTACTTATACAAAAATGCAACATCCAGCCCATACTTCTGGATACAGAACAACAGTGATGTGCTTAATGAAGAGAGTTGCTTTTGAGAGACAGCCTGTGGAGGTAAGGCTTCCAACAGAGCTTTCTCCTACTGTCCTGGTTTAGGAACACAAGGCTCAACGTGCTTTGAAAAAAAGTCTGGTATGAAATTAAGAAAAATGCTCATTTTTCCAAGTACATGATATTTAATTGTAATGAAATAAAATCTGAAAATGCTTAAATCAATTAAGAAGTAAACATGAGTTGTAATACTATACCTGTAAAATGATTAATCCCGTTCATTGCCATTAGAAATTGTGTAAAATATTTATTAAGGGCTTTGCCTACAGAGGCACAACATAAATAGAGTAAGTCCTGCTGAAGTGTGATCAGTTCACAACTGGTGCGGGAACATCAGCAAGGCCACCCCAGGTGCCAGCCCCAGCCTCGGGGCTCGGCCCCCGCGCTGCCGGGCTCTGCTCCAGAGCCAGCGCCGGGCAACTGCTGTGCCACAAGCCCTCGAGTCCCTCGGGCAGGTGCCAACACCAGCAGAACGTGCTCGGAGAGGGAATGGCTGCTGCCAAGTTAATCCACCCCTTCAAACCCTTGGGCATTCTCCACGGCCATGAGGAGCTTCTCCCGCAGGTCCTCGAAAGATTCATACAGAGGTAAGTCTAGGCGGTTAAAGCTGGAAGGGACAAGCAAAGGGTCACTCAATCTATGGGAAAACAGAGTTTTAAAGAACTAGAAAATATTAAATAATTAGGAGTCTTGATTAGGAATACAGCTTGTGGTCCACAGTGTTCCCTGCATGCTTCACACCTGCCCAGGGTGAGCTCTCCAGTAACTGAATGCTGCCTTCCTTTGGAAAGCTGGAAGCAGGAATTTAGTAAGAATCATTTCAGACAGGGAAAAAGCCAACAGAAAGCCCTTCACTGTAGTTAGATGATGGAAAACAATCTTTGTCAAAGGACTGATTTCTTGAAGCTCAGCAAAGATATTCTGGATTTAGTGCACAAATCCTTTCCTCTCTGGAGGGGAAAAAGATTAAACATCTAAGAGTAAATCTTCCAAAGGTAAAAGCCAGCAGAGAACTGGAACCCAAAGAGGATGGGTTGATTTTGGAGTGTGTTTGGGGTAGTATTGTTGTTTGTGTTTGGTAGGTTTTGTGCTTTTGTTTTCAGGGTTGGTTTTTTTTTTTAATTTAAGCTCATTATTCTATAGAATTATTAGTTTCATAGAAAGATCCCCTAGTCTGTACTGACAGTCTATTCAGCACCATTTTTCTTTAAAAAGCCACATTTCTGAAATGTAACAGAGCAAGACAAACTTGTACTGCATGCTTTCAATGTTTGCAAAATCTATAAACCAAGGTTAAATTATTTTATAAT
The DNA here is from genome assembly GCF_027887145.1 of Ammospiza caudacuta. Lineage (NCBI taxonomy): Eukaryota > Metazoa > Chordata > Aves > Passeriformes > Passerellidae > Ammospiza > Ammospiza caudacuta. The sequence goes on along the minus strand of NC_080632.1, from coordinate 87,808,852 downwards.
CTTACATTTGTTTTCAATTCTTCAATGATTTATGGGCTTTTTATGGCTGTTTGGTGATGTCTGACTCGCTGTAGTTCATTACATCCACTTACTAGGATGTGGGAAATAAAAGAATATCCTTCAGTTTCGCAGTTTGTGAAGGCACTGGGGACCCACGGAATTAAATGCTGTTTGATGCAAAGCTGAGAATGGTCAGCAGCAAGGCCCTTTTGGCAGGAGCAGCTCTGGAATTCATGCTTTGGTGACTTACCAGGTGTGAGCCCGGGGCAGCTTATCAGGACTTCCCCACTGCTCTATTGTAAACAGCTGAGGACCATTTGAACCTGGGTGAAAATTAAAACCATATGAAACAGAAACTGCTGGACACTACAGAGATTGCCTCAATGTTATTTTTAACGTGAAATGTTGGCATCACTTGTGGGCTGGATTCTTCACCTGTAACAGGTACATTAAAGCAACATGAATGTGGTTCTTTCTTTCCAGGCCCACTGAGCTGGTTTCAGAGCTTGCATAATGCCAAGGAGCTCAGCTCAGAGATCAGCATTTGCAGCTGAGTGCTGCGCGTGCATCAGAGGCTGGCTGGATTGCCACGAGCAGCTCACCGTAAAGTTCAGCAAATCCGTTCATAGGCACGCGTGACGTCCCGGTCACAAACTGCAGGAGCCGGATCCGTTTCTCAGCATCCATCAGCAGAACAGCCTGTTGGCAAATGGACACCGTCAGCCTCAGCCTCCTACCCTGGCCTGGACGGCCCTAAGAGCAGCCCAAAGCCAGCAGAAATCTCCTTTTGTATGAGCCACCCCTCTGGACACAATGGATTGTCTCTGCTCCAGGTGCCATCTGGGAGCTGCCCTAGCAAGAGCTACACCTGCCCTCACCTGAGTGAGATGGGAGCAGGTCCTGCCCCCAGCACAACACTCCCCATTCTTAGCAGTTTGCATGAAGAAAAATGATTGCAAAAAAGGGCAATAACTTTCACTTACAGGACCAGTCAGAGGTGGTGCCAGTCTTACCTTCCAGAACCACTGGATAACAGGATGATTTGGGCAGTAACCATTTTTGTAGATGGTGTGTTGTCTCCAGTCATTGACATCCACATCGCCAAGGCCACACATCAGTAACTGCAGGGAAACACAAGGGTGGGATGTGAAGGAGTGTGTGCTTCCCTGCACTCACGGGGTGACAAGGTGTCACTGCCCCTCAGGACTCTGACCTCCAGTCATTTATGCACACACAGGGGAGAGACAGAGCTTCTTCAGAGCACTCCAGTCACTGTAGAACGGCTGCACACTGCCACAACGTGACAGCAACTTCCACGTGTTTGGCTCAAATGTGACTGGCTGAGGCATGATGGCACTTACCCACTAAGCTACTTCCAGGCTTTCAGAGGCACACCCTCAACCACCTCCCTGAGTGCAGTTCTTTGCATGCCATGAGTAGATTTATTAATTAGGAAGAAACATCTAATTTCCAACTCTGAGCAAGGGAGCTGTGTCTGCACATTCCCGTAGGGAGAGGGATGGATGACTGAAGAGCCCAGAACATGGTGCATCTGTCACGGAACTGTCAGCTTGGGGCACCAAATTGACTCACCTCCAGTTCATTTTCATCAAAAATTTTAATCAGATCAATAGGAAGCAGCTCTGTGAATCCCTAAAAAGAAAAAGAGCAAAATTAAAACTCTCATCCCACATAAATCCTAATTAAAAACATCAATGACCAAATTACTTCAAGCTCAAATAATTAAACTTGAAAGAGAATGACCTTATTCTCATAAGGCAAAGATGATATATTCTCACACAAGATAAAACTGAAAAATCATAAATGTAAGTATTCTATTTGCATTCCCTGCAAGCTCCCTGCTCCCTTTTCACAGACACCAGTGGGTAAGAAATCAGTGTTAGAAAAAAAATCCCTACTTTTGTGAAAGAAAGGAGCTAAAGAGCCTCACCTCCAGAAAGGCATTCATTTGTTTCTGCACTCTGTTGACAAACCGCCACTGGATGACCAGGCTGCAGAAAGAAACAAAACCCCATCAGAAAAACAAACTCATTAGCAGGTCTCAGCCAAGTGTTCAGGTAACTAAGCAGCCTTCACCAGCTGTTCCAATACAATGGCTGGTGACTGATGGAATTTTGAAGAAACAAACCAAAAACCCCAGTGACTATGACCAAATCACAGTGGGAATATTTTCGCTCCTGTAGGTACCTAAGTGAGTAGACATTTTATTCTTCCAGAGCCCTGAGTAATTAAAAATTCCCAGCAAAGTCTGCAAGCTCTGAGGAGAGCTGTCAGGACAGCATCTCACCTATAAATAAAGAAATAAACTGCAGCGTCAAAGGGACACCTTGCTTTCATTACCAGTCACCCACAGCACAAACACCTCACAGGTGCAGGCACAAAAAATCAGTTCCAGGCATGGAATTGGTCCAGATCCAGGCACTGGAAATGAATTCCCAATTTGCATGAATGTATCAATTTCAATGTCTTTCACCTTGGAAAAGGCCCTGATTTAAAATGCCAGCAGGTGTAAGTGAATTTAGCATTTTACATCCTGGTAGGCGAAAGAACTGGGAAAGCTGAAAATAAAACCTAGTTTCAGATTTGGCCAATGTTTGCTAGGAATGCTGGCACTGGAATCCTGGCTCTGGTCTGTGACTGGCAGAGGAGGACAATGGGATGAAGGTCAGGCTGGAGAGCACCTTCTGGCTCATGTGAACTCAAGCCAGATGTTGGAGATGCACGTTTCCATGGGGGGGAATTCCAGGAGAACAAAGCATGGAATTTAATTTACTCTTTGTTCTTATGTCTGGCTGGATACAACCAATGATTAACAGTAAGTTGTTTTTTTTTTTCCAGCAATATCGGATGCTCTTGTGCAGTACAAAGGACAGGAATTGCAGCAGGGTCAATTGTAAGTACAACTGCTCTTTCCTCCCCCCAGGCATGTTCCATAATGGTACTTACTCAATGTATTCCCTCTTGTTTTCATTTGTTACCATGATTTCGGACCCATTGGGCTTCAGGTCCACTTGATATGTCTGTATTTCAAAAGACCAAAAAACCTCCTGGTATTTGAGGACATTTGGGACTTTCCCCCAGAACCCACTCTCCCTGAGCAGCATTTTACAAGCAGTATCAGGAAATCATTAGTAAATTGATTTACAGTTTTGAACAATCTTGCACAACAGAACAGAAAACTGGCAGAGAGAGACTGGCCATTTACTAATAATATTATTTATAATAACAAAATGATATATTTATATAACCACTAAGTACGTACTTTACATATACAAAATTGTAATAGTTTTTATAATAAAAGAAGCTAAATCACATATTGAAACTTCCAAAGCCAACCAGTGTATTACAAAACCTCTCTATTCTGTGGCTTCGATACTCTCCCTAGTTCTCCATGTAATCCATAACCTTATGTTGCTTCAGGAGAAAGGCAGTACACACTGAAAAGTGGATCAGAATGTTTTTGACAGGACATTGAGTGCATAGTTTGAATTGCTGAAGTAAGTTTTTATAAAAAGCCCTATAGTCCCCAGATCCAGTCGTACCTGGAGCCAGGATCAAGGTCTCAGAAGTAAAAAAAGTGAAGACACAAAAAAAGGTCATAAAAGCCTCTAAGCAAATTAATTTAATGTCTACAACATTTTCATTTGTAATGGCAAAAGTCACCCATTGACTGTGACCCTTTTAAACCTGGCAGCTTCCCCCTGTCATACCAGCTGCCCCTGTGACAGGCAGGACAGAGAGGACCTCCCTGGCATCATTCTGCCACTCTCCTCTGAGAACACCTTTGACCTCAGAAGCCAAGCAGTCCCTGGGCTTGCACCATGTCCCAGCTAAACTGTGGGACAGCTTTATTCCTCCTCATTGCAAGTGTTTAACTCAGCTGCATTTCCAGCTTGTCCCAGAGATGTCACAGCTCCCTGGTGGGAATGTGGCACCCCAGTCCCAGCTGGGAACACAGCGAGGTGAAGGCTGATCAGTGCATTCACCACCACGAGACTCTGCTCAGTACTGAGGTACTTGTTGGCAAGAACCAGTTCTAAGATGTAAATAACCTTTACATACCTGTCCAAAGTTTTCCTCGTCTATGCAGAACATGAGATCCAGCTCTGTAGGGTCATTTTCCAGGATCCACTTCAGAGAGTTGTAGTATTCACTATCCTAGGGCAGATCACAATTAGGCAGTTTGAAAATGGGCAATTAGTGCAGAGTTGTAGAAACCCGTGGCCTGTGAGACCTGGCAAGGGTTAAAAGGGGTCTTACCACTGATTCCATGTCCTTCAGCGTTATGGGCTTGCCCAGCATCATCTTGTAGAAAGGTCTGATGAAGAAGCCTGTGAGAGAGAGGAGAGCGTTACATGCCCTGCTCTGCACCTGCACATTCCATAAAGGTATGACTGCTTGAGGGCACCAGCCCTGGCATTTCCTCTTATTCCTGACTGTAACAGTCCTGCAACTGCAACAGCATCAGAGCAGCTCAGGTTTAGGGAGGCACAGAAAGTCCAGTTTTTCAGTTTCTACAATTATCCACTAACTACCATACTCCAGTGACCACCCTAACATTAATGGCAGAGAGAGCTGGGGAACTGAGCTCAGGGCACACTATCCCATTTAAAATCACTGTTCCTCTCACCAAGGAGCTGCCTGAAAACCAGGCTGCTGAGCTTCCTCAGCTCAGGATTCCTCCGTTTCCTCTTCTGCACTAGGGCTCAGGAAAATCTGATCAGTAATGTCTGCCTGGTGTGAGATTTCAAAATGCAGCAGAAATTGTAATTAAATCCTTCAGCAGTAATTTTACATATCAAAATATGCTGCATTTGACCCCCCTAGTTTGGCTGCAGGTTTTCATGGAAACGACTGATACAAATTCCATGCTTTTCCTCGAGGGACAGTGCTCATGCTGGTTCTAGAGTTCTAACTTGAGTGGAGAATGGAGCAAAACTTTGTATGAAACCCACTTGTTGAGTAAGCCACTGTAATTTTGTGAATCACCATTTAAGTCTCAACAGTGCCAGTCCCAGACTGTCCCCAGGGCTCCCAAGCAGGTGCATTTCCTTCCCAAAGCCCAGTGGCAGCAGCAGCAGAGCAGGACTCACCGTCCAGCAGCTTCCCGTGGTACACGGCCAGGCCAGCCACCCGGCCAATGAACGTGAAGTACGACAGATGGTCTTCGTTACAGAGACCTGAATTAGGATTAATCTGAAGTGTATAGTTGTCCCTTTTTTGGGGAAAGAAAAAAAATAGCTAAAGAACCAAGTCTTTAAATAAGCACATACTCAGATATGTTAATAAATAACTTGTGCTCGGTGGCATGCCCCTTCAACAGCGTCATGGGGCTGTGTCCAAGTCCTTTCCAGTCCATCCCATCACGGAGCCACTGAGGGCTGAAGGGCTGCCCCAGCAGCAACCCAAACCCACTGTGAGCAAGAGATGCCCTCTCCCCTTGCACTAACGCATTGCTCCAAGATTTTAAAGCTGGGCAGCCCCCATTTCACACTTCTGGGAGAGGCCACTGCTGTGTGAATGAGCAGCTGCATTCTGAGCTTGCTCTACAGCAGTGCTGGAGCTCTGGGCAGCAGAGGAAAGGGGCTCTTCTCCGACATTGGTCCCTTCACCATTACTGGCCTCAAAAACTGCAGTTTTGCTGCCCTGGATATTGTCTGAGCAATGGAAATATTTTCTGGGTTCTCAAGGAGAACTCCAGAGACTCTCTGAAGGGCAGCAGGAACAGGGCACCCCGGGAAGGAGGAGCTACTTCTGCCCAGAGCAACTTTGCCTCTTATGCAAAATGTAAAGTGTATCCCTTGAGAGTACAAATATTTAATGGACACTTACGTTGCTGAGTATTCAAAGAGACCATAGTAAGGGTTAAACATCTCCTTGGACAAGAGAAAAAACCATTCTCTGGCCACACCTCCATAGTCAAGTCCTTTTTCTGACTCAAATTCAATCCAGAGCCTGGCTTTTAGTACATCAGGTCTCTTCACAGACATGATTCTTCTGTAGGACTCCTCAAAAATGTTATTTCTGTGTAATTTCATCTCAAATCTGTTGGGTATGTCAGCCTGTTGAAAGAAGATTAGATTACCCTTGTTAGTCTCAAGAAATAAGTCTTTGGGCAAATTACTGGTTGACAACAGCCCAGTGACAGCTCAGAAACCTGGTGCTCCAGTACCCCATGGTTTTATTTCCCAGTGCTCTCCCAGTCCACAGGCTGAGAGCATGGCGGAAACTGGACCAGTTCCAGAACAGTGCTGCAGATTTCTATGGTACATATTTGATGAAAATGACAAGAAAAGTATCAAAGAAACAAAACAAAAAAGGAGAAACATTGACTGTGCTCTATTTTAAGGGCATTTGCATTTATCTAGAAAAATGTGAGTCTTAAAGACTTAGAAAAGCTTTTTGTTGAGAAACACATCAAATTCAAACTTTGCTTCATGTTTTTGGCTCCTACGTGAGCCCCTGATGAGCAGCACAATGGAGTAACCTGGCAGGTGTGTCCTGCAGCCCCCAAGCTGGTTCTACTCACAGGTTTCTTTAGCTTCTTGCGGAAATAGTCGTATTTCTGCTTGAACTCCCTGGAGTACGGCACCGCCTGTTGGGAGCAGTGGGAGGACGTGTCATTCCTGCTACTCAGCACTCTGATACCCCACAGCATTCAAAAGGGATGAACAACCCACACATGTGCTATGGGCTCCCCTGAACCCACCCATGAGGCACAGCAGCCAGGAGAGATTTAAAAATCCCACAAAATGACATCATTTTACTCTGATCATTTTACTGATGTTAATATGACTTTACTACAGCCATTAAATAATATTCCTACGTGTTTCCTTTATTTAAACACTACGTGAAATGCAATTTAAGTAATTCTGTTTGTCATGGCACCAGAAATATATTGAAAACATTCAGATGAATCCTTAGTGCCTCTGTGAAATTGATTAGCTCCTGCTTTCTCTTAAAACAAACAAAAAACCACTGTCAGTTGCTCAAGGGGACCATGATAATTTCATTTCCTTCAAACAAACTTTCTCAAATAGTCTCTCTCATTTATGCTCAGCATTTCTGGGGAGAGGCCTGTTAGCAACTTGCACAGTGCTGTGTGTGAGGATCTCCAGTTTTAAATGCCTGATAAATGAGTAAATCCCTCCAAAAGCAACTATGGTCAAAAAGTGACTATTATTGATATTATTACTAAGCAATTGGAATTTAACCTTGCAGCAGGCTCATCTGCTGTGTCCTGAAACTCTTAAAAGTCCCAAGGACTTATGCAGAATAAAAAGGTACTCTTAGTACCAGGAAACATCTTGGGATTGAAGTCTGATTACTCAGAATACCATAAAATGGCATAGACTGGCATAACCCAGCAGAAAAAGTCAAAGAATCACTCTTTGATATTTTTAAAATTTGACACTGAAGTAAAATGCTGTGTTTATTTTTTTCTAAGGCTGATATTCTGAAACCCCTGTTTATCTGCAGAAAGCAGACCCGATTTTTTGTCCTTTTTTTCCCGCACTTTGAATCTACATAGGCCCACCTCTCTCCTGCCAAATGTAAAGAGCTTTTCACTGGCCAAAGATCCCAAAATCAGTGTGTCAGCTCAGTAAAATCCTACTGTCAGTAGTGACCCAGGTCATGGGTCAATAGGAGCACTTCTCCACGACCATCCCCAAACCCTGGACAATCTGGGAAACTGCCCAGAGCTTGGTGTGACATTCCCAGCTTTTTCCAACTTAGGATGTGGACTGTCAGAGCTCCTGCTCCCCAGGCTGCCAACCCCTGATCTGGGGAGCAGGCAGGGCCTGCTGCTGTTCCAGCTGTACCCAGTCAGGATATTTCATGAAAGCAGTACTTACTGGGCCTGTGATTGCTGGGTTCTGCAGTCTGGGGTCTTCCCACTGGGTAATTTTATTATCTGCAAATAACAAAAGAAATGATCCCATGGCTTCTCTGGTACCACACCGTGAATTTCTGTTGGTTTTTTCTCCCTAGCACCGCTCAGGTCTGTCAGGGTTAGCAAAGGCTTGTGTCTCCCCACCCTCCCCAGCTCCAACACACTGTTTAGTTGAAAACATTCACTCAAAAACACAGAACTACCCCAAAACCCAGGGAACTTGCACTACTTTGATGGCAACATCTGCAGGAGTGAGTGAACATGTTCATTTGAACATGGGCTAGGATTGGAGATGCACAGCCCAACAGGTAAAGGAACCCACAACTTTTGGCAATGACACCCTAGGTTACTTGGGAAACTTTGCATAGACAGCAGAAGTATCATACTTCTAGATTTGGAGGGAATAACATTTTTCCTAGGCTCTGATTTAATGAGAGGGTAAAGGCAGGCAGAACTGTCCTGTTTTGGTGCAAGAAAATCACCCAGTTATGACCAATGGAGATGCTGGCAGTGGCACAACACAGCCCAGTTCTTTCCATCTACAGCTTTGAAGAGCACCAGGAGGGTGACAGGAAAGGTTCTACAGGACCACGGTGGGACTCCCCTTCCCTGCCTCCAGACAGCTGCTCCTCCCAAGATTCTGAACACGACAGAATCACAACAAAACAATGGTGTTGCAACAATAAGACAATGCTCCAAACCCCATCCCAGGTGCCACCTGCAATGGCGAGGTGCTGGCCACCCTTGGCCTGCCATCCCTCTGTTTGTTACAGACACTGCTCTGGGTTAGGAACTGGGTATAAGGAATCAAGATTGCATTTTCCACGTCTCTGGAACTGGAAAAGCCCTGTAAGTTTGCATCCCAAGTTGGTTTAAGAGGGACTGGGATCTGAAAGATGTCATTCAGCAAATGTTAACTGGAGAAAATTCTACATGATTGCAAGCACATTTCAAGACATTTGATCTATTAGTTAATTTAATAGTAAAATACTATTTCATTTCCCTTCACACATTGAAGCTATTTATCACTTATGGGAATGCTGGAGGGCTGCCAGCCTGAGCTCCAGAGACCCCAGAGATGCATGGAGCAGAGCTGCTGCCAAGCTGGACACCCAGCCCCACCCTTTCTCTTTTCAACCCCTACACTGGAATTCCCTTCTACAAAGTTCTCTGGTCACCTTCTTGACACCAGCAGCCACAAAACACAGTGCCAGTTTTCTGTGGAATCAGAGGTAACTCAAGTGGAAATGACTGACAGTGTGTCAGCTCTTTGCTCTCTGCACTTCAGGGTGTGTGATGACACCAACGAATCTCAGTCTAACTTTCCCTTCAGAGTCCTACAGTGACTCCATACTAAAAATGGTTTTCCAGGGCTACAAGGGTCTGGCATGAACCACTTCACCTGGAACTAGCTCAGGATTCTCTGTCCTATCCCAAGTGGATATGAATAACAAACTTATTCTTTTTGAAGAACATTTGCAAAAATTTCAAAAATTTGAGTCTTCCCACCAATACAATTCTCTGTCATAAACCAGGCTCTCAGGCCTTCGAGGATTCCCTCTTCTCCCTGCCTTTCCAATGGGGCCACTATTTCCCTGAAGTTTGGGACCCCCTGCCAGACACAGAACTCCCACAGCCAGACTTTCCCAGAGCTGATGGCATCAGAAGGGTTACTCCAGGTTGGATTTAGGCACTCCTGTCAATACATCACAGGGTGAGATAGCTCATGACCAGGTGATGGTATTTTTCATGCCCTTTTCAACCCAAATTCTGCTAATTACTCCCATTCTGAGTAACACTTTGCAATTCTCCTTCCACAGCCTCCTCCTGCACACTGCAGTGGCCATTTGCAGACTCACTCTGACTCCCCATCCCATTCCAGTGAGCCCCTCTCCCCTCTCCTGCCCTGCGGCTTCCTGCTGAACTAAGGAGCACTTCCCCCTAATTCCTTGTGTAAATCACTGATGCATATTGTGAATATCACCATGTGCAGGTGGACGTGGACAGACTCTGAGGGGAGCCCACTCAGTGTATCCATCCTCCCTGCCCATGAATCACAGGTTCAGAAAATGGTTGCAGAATGGTTGTTTTCCCTTCTGATCGCTTCCAACAGGCAGACAGCACATTCCTGGGAGGCTCCCAGGAATGGCAGCAATGTGCAGGGAACACCAGGGTGTCCAAGGAAGGCAAGCGCCCAGAGAGCCAGGGGGAGGTGTTCACTGTCACTCCCAGCCCGTGGTGCCAGTAACACCAGGGTGCTGCATCAGTGCTCCTGGGCCCTGGGCACAGCACAGGGGCTGTGCTGGCTGCAGGGGACTTTGGTACTTTCTTCCAGGGATGAGAAAAACATCTCAAAAATAGGACAAGCAGCGCTGGAGAAGTATGCATCAGAGGTACAAAATGTAGCAGGGAAGCAGGACATGACCAGCAGCTGACTCTGTCACCCTTGTCCTGCTGGTTTTGTGTCCTGGCAGTGGCACAGCCCCTGGCCCTCCCTCCAGTCCCCCAGCCCAGGCACCTCAGCAGTGCTCAGGCACCAGGCTGGAACCAAAGGGACATCTGCTAGAAACAGGCAGCATTACCAAAAGCTTCCCTGAACTTTTGTGAAAAATGCTATATAAGAAGCTAAATCCACTCAGATCAAAAGAGACTAGAGGGAGAATTCAGATGCACATAAATTTTGCTTCCTAACAAATTCTTTGAGGAATTCTAATTAATGTATGACTTTAACATTCCATTTTAGAGACTAACATATTCTCAAATAGCTTTAGGAGACTGAAAAATTAAAGAGTTTTAAGACATTGGGAGGCTCAGCAGTTACACAGGTGTTTTAAATGGGACAGATTTATCCTGCGACTCCTTAGTGGCAGCAGTTTAGAATCATTGGCCATAGTTATATTTCCAGATCTCTGTTGAGAAAAACAATTACAGAAGGGATAAAGGATAATAACTCTGTACCAAAGTTTGGAAGAGAGGTTCATCAGACGCTTATCAAGTGTGTTATTTCTAATGTTTAGTTAAAAGTATTTATACCATTTCAAAACTGGTATCACTTTAAAAGCAGTCTTTTAATCATGACTTAATATTGTCATCTCTAAGGATAAGCGTGGGAGTCAGCGATACTGAGGGACAAACCTAATTCTGTCAAACATGGGTAAGTTTAGGCTTGAACTCTGTGTGCACACTCCTCTGATGGTTATGAGAGTTAGCTATGGCTGTGAAGAAATGTCTTATTATAAGAAGACCCAGCCCAGCCTTTGTGGGCTGCTTTGTTTCCAAACACCAACAAAACTCACACAGCAGTTCTGAGATGCTCTAGGAAGACAAATCTACAATGAAACATCACTTACACTAAAACTCCACTAACAGAACTGGAGAGTATTAATGGGCTGGTGCAGTTTCACATGCTCTAAATAGGAAATAAGATCAGAATCAGCACTGCCACAGACCTGAAAGCAGAGGAAAGTACTTCTCAGTGCTAATTGCTCCACTGCCTATATGTGGAGCTGTGGCTACAGGATCTTTTCTCATCTTATTTTCTATTCCTAGTTTATATTTTAATTTATTAAGTGCAAATAAGCCATGGGATCATCAACAACAACAACAACAAATCCAAAATATCAACAAGAACAAAATAAACCACAGAGAGGAAATGTTAATGCTTCACAAGTCAGAGAGGGACAAAGCTTGATGAGCCAATTAAAGCAAGCTTCCAGTGAATGTACAGTACCGTAGGAGGGCACTAAGTCTCTGGTATCAATGTCTCCACATATCAACACCTGGCTTCCTAAATGAAGAGTAAAATCACAAAGCTTTCACTTCAATACTTAATACCTCCCTTTGTCTATTTGCTCTAGTACCTGAGTGCTTACTTACTATGGTCTATATAAAATGTTCTTCCATCCAGGTGTATTCTTTCCTCCCAGCCAGGCTGGAAATAGGAAATAAAAACAAAGAAAAGAGAGAGTAAGTGAAATGGTATCAGTGTCACACAGCCTGTCACACATTGCTCACACCTACTGGACTTGTCTCAAAGATGTTTATGAGGTAGGAAACCCCAAGTGACCAGATGGATAATGGCAAGGCCACAAATCCAGGCAGACTCAGACCTAGCTCTTACATAGGTGACTGCATCCTGTGCAGGGAATATTTTTATAGTGGAAATCTCTTGCCTCAGGATTCCCACCCATCTCCTCTGTGAGGAAACAATCACAGAGAACAGATGGTCCATCTTAGTTGGAACGTTTCTGCTCCTACTTCTGAAAGCCATGTGGGTTATTTACTGTAAATATGTAACCCAGGCTCCCTGTACAGTGGGACAAGAATGTCCTAACCTAGTCCTCAGTGCTTCCCTTTTCATCCTTTCCCTTTTCTCACGTCCCAAGGGCCTGCAGTGCAGAAAGGAGAGTGGATGGCAGGCTGTAGGGACAGGTAATGCTGGCCAGCCTGGGCTGCCAGAAAATACAGAGGAGAAATTATTTCACTTCAGTCTTGTTGGAGAAACTCGTGTTAAATTCTGTAGTCATCCCAACCTCGCTCCAAACAGGAGGTTTAATTGAGGTGAAATCTGTTACTAACAATCTCTTGCTAGTGACAGGTCAGGCTACCCTGGTTTCACAGCATGTTTCGCCCCTTGCAGTTAACAGAACAGATTGTAATTGGGCCTTCAGTGCCTCAAGGGTAACACACGCCCCATATACCGGGACAACTGCAAGAGCACAGCTGTTTCCTAAAGCCAAAGAGCATTCCTGCTGCTGTGACCAGGAATGTGTCAGCTTTCACACATTACTCTCTACCTTTAAGGACTGGGAGTATTTTAAAAACAAAGCAAAGCTCTGCATTTGACATGTCTGTAAATCCCCATTATACTTTGATTACAAGTATGACAAAACTTTTGACATTCAATTGATTATTTGCTCTGCAAAAGATGGACGTTTCATTGAAAAATCAAAATTTATTCTGATTTGTTTTTCCTAAGCAGTGATTATGATTATCTAAAAGCACAGACACAGCCCAGGTAAGAGTGTACAAAGCTCAACACTTCAGTAGCACAGAAAAAGGCCATGAGTTAGGGCCTCCTGGGCTGGCTCTGGAGGGCCTGAGTGAGCCCCAGGGCACAGCAGGGCTCCAGAGGCTCCAAGAAGGGCTGCAGCAACCCATGCCCAGAATGGAGCAGAGCCCTAGCACAGGAGGTGTAGGTTAGAACACAGGCACAGCAGCATCACTTACAGGAAGAGGGCCCAAATCGTTGGGGTTCAGAGACGCTTTGGATCTCAAATGCACCGGAAACTTCAGTCGTGGATCCTCCTGGAACACAGGTATGCAACTGTAAATCCAACAGATCAAGGCAGATCTACAAAGTCAAGCACAGACTCTGGAAATCCTTCTATGTTACAGTTATTCTTTTCAGGGAATAAAACAAAACATGGCTTATTAGGATTTCTACAGTGCAATGACTTTTCCAGTGCTGAATAAACAAGGGTGATGACTCCATTAAATGTGTGCTATATTCAAGGATATGCTTCAAAACCCACAGGCCTGTTCTTAGGATGCCTGCACTCTTCTACAACCTGCTTTTACAACCACAGGCACATTTTTGGCTCTTAAAAACACAAAGACAGGTGCCATGCTGGAATAGGGGCATACAGCAGGAAGACAGAGGTGGGACCGTGGCCCAGGGCCTCGGCTGGAGCACCCTTACCCAGGTGGTGGTCTTGGTGTTGTGGTCGATGAAGAAGGGGCGGCCGTTTGGGGCGATGCGCATCTCCCAGCCTGGGGGCAGGAAGCTCTGGGCCCCCTTGTGCTGGGGCTTGGGGGAGTTGTAGGGGGACGGCTGTGGGGACTGGGGGTTGGACAGGGTGTCCTTCACCGCCCTGCGCACCGGAGAGTCCTTCATGCCCTGCGGAGAGCAAACAGAACCATTGCACACACGGCACTCGGGGCTGCAAAACCAACCTAACCTGGCTTCACAGCAAATAGCTTTTCATTCCTCATGGAATTAATACCAGAATTAAATACTGGGACTGATTTACTACAACTTAATTACCTCTATCTGTGCCTTCTAACATGCCCAGTCCTTTGCTGTAAAGGACATGGCGTTCCGTGCCTTTCTCTGCAATAACAATGTCCCCAGTATTTACACCTGACTCTGCCCCTGCCCTGGATGTGTCCACATTTCATTTTATCATGGAAAAGACAAAAGCAGTGTTTTGCGCTTCAGGGGCAATACACCTCATTTACAAGAAAGCCTATAAGTGTAAGGCTGTGTGAGCCACAGCTCTCCAAACTCTTAAGCATGAAGAGGAAATCTGAAGAACTGGCTCTCTTCAGCACAGCCATGAGTAGCTGAGACAAGAGTTTGAACCACACTGCCACAAGTCAAACACACACAGGCTTTGATTGCGTAGGGAGCCACTTCAGCTATTCCTTAGGCACGTGACAGGGAACATCAGTGGCCAGCATTTGGGAAGACGCTTAGGAGCGATGCAGGGAGGAGTGTGGGTACGGGAGCGGCCGGGACTCACCTCGAGCGGCGCTGACAGGGTGACGGTGGGCGAGCTCAGGCTGCGGGGCCGCCGGATCTGCGGCTCGCTCAGGTGGTTGCTGCTGCTCGTGCCCGGCCCCACCATGCCGTCCTCGGCGAGCTGTGCGGAGCAAAGCCAGGTCACAAATGCCACAAACACTGCCCATGCACAGGACACGATCAAACTGATGGCATTGTTATCATCACTACTGTCCTGAACCAGATTTCCTTAAAGGCCAAAAAGGGTATTTAATGTAATTCCACTGGAAGGGCCAAGAGCTTACAGCTCTATTAATGGCTTGAGCCAACTTTCACATTTAATCCAAAGAACACATTTGCCTCCTTTTAAGAGCCCTTCTGCATCTCTGCAAATTCCTTCTCTTGCAGCAATCACCTTAACCCTGTGCCTTGACATAATTAAAAGTAACCAAAAACATCCCAAATTATTGCAGCTTTTTATGACTCATCTGTATTGTCATGACAATGATTAGGATATTTCCTTTCAATTTCAGCTTTCTGGAAGCTGCCCCAGCTGAATGCCCCTCAGGCAAGCCAAGTGCTGGCTCCCAGGGAGCAGCAGGGTACCTGCATGATGGGCCGTGTCCACGTTGTGGTCCGGTTGTTGTGGTTGACGTAGTAGGTCCGGCCCTTGGCGTCCTTGCGCTCCTCCCAGCCTGAAGGCAAGCCCGGCGTGGTGTGCACGTAAGCCACAGAAGGCTGCTCAGGCAAGAAATCATTGAATTCTTATTTTATAATAGATAAAACAACTTTACATTTTAAACTCTTGCTTGTAAAAAGAAAAGCAACTTGTTAACTTACACTCTTCTTAATCACAACAACCATATGGAAAAATCCAGTTTCTGATTTAATTTAATTCAGGCTCTTTATCATGTGCCTTTGAATCAAATAATTTTTTTTCTCCCAAGAGATCTTTTGGGTCAGTTTGACACAGATTCAGCAAAGAGACAAGTTTATATGCCCTCAAACATTCTATTTTGTTACACATAATGACAAAAAGCAACTCTATGTTTTAGTGAGTTTTCCTTAAAAGGCTGAAGTTTCTTCCTTTTATCAGGATGGATAAGTAAGAGTTAAATAACCACAGAGTCTAGATCTCCCAAGTCCTGCTCTCTTCATTACCCCAGGGTATCTTGATTCAGTTGCCAGAAACTGCTGAGGGGTTAGAATGTTAATCATTTTGCTCTGTCACAAATGCTGCACTCAGGGCTTCTGTGTCCCAAAGACACCAGATAAGCCCAAACTGAAGCCTCAACTTCAGCATGACAGAAACTTTTAGCAAAAGCTCCACAAGCTCCCTGTTCTAAGAGATGCATACAGGTAAGGGAAGAGTCACGTCCTGCTGCCCACAGGAACTGTCCCTGTGTGTGGCTGACGTTCTCTCGTGTCCGTCCTGTCCCCAAAACACCCAAGCACGAGTTCAGAGACACGAGCTAGGAACTGGAACCAAGGGGGATGAAAGACCTGCCTAATTCAGAGGCTGAGGCACTACAAGCTCTGGGCTTTTGCCATGAAACAAGGCAAAAGGCTCCTGCTGAAATCCAGGACACATTCTCTTCCTCCCCACTACATTCCTTGCTTCAGCAAGATAATGAACTTAATTCTTGCTCTTGCTTCATCTCTGCCAGACCTTTCCCAGAGCAGCTGCCACGGGCAGGGCAGGTGCTGTTTAAAAGCAGAGCACAGTTGACACAAGGAACTGGACAACTGTGGGGATAACGAAGAAAGGAAAGGAGAAAAGATACTGGATGGGTCAGGAAGCTGACATACTCCAATAGAGAAGAGAAAACAGAGGAAAACAGGTGAGAACCCAAGTGCAGACTCTCCGACTCATTTCCTTCTCTCCTGGAGAGCCAAGAGCTGTTTTACCCATGTTGGTTCCCAGAGCTGGCAGGCCATGAGGAGAACACATTGCCCCAGTGGTTGTCACTCAGTTACAGCTCAGAGATGGGGAGAAGGACACTGCCTCTGGGCCTCAGCCTGGCTCCTGCTCCAAGGAGGGGGTTTGTAGGGATTCTGAAGGCAAAACCAAGGTGACCAGAGACTTTTACTGCTGACAGCTTGCTCATCTGCAAGCATCAGGTGCCCAAGGACCCAAGAGAATACATCCTTTGAAGATAAAGGATTTAGACCATGAATCCTGTGTAAGTCCCAATTCCTCCACAGATCTGGGACTCTGGGTGTAAATGCTGAACAAAGTTGGGGCGGGGGGGGGGGGCATTAGATACTGCAGCATGGTGAGGTAAAACATCTTGGTATGGCAACACTAATGGTGAGTCAAAATATTAATATTTAGCTCTATAAAGTTTAATCAAGACAAGATGCTCTACCAAGGGAGTACCACTATCGTGCAAGTTCACCTAGCAAAATTAACTAACTACTAATGAGTCAGGCATTTTATTTAGACTTTGCTATTTGCAAGTGTGCTCCTCTGGTTCTAAAATTAAAAACCAGTGAATATAGACAATAGAATGATGCATCAACACCCAAAGTAAGATTTATTTATTTCCCAGATGCAAATAGCAATTTATAGCAATTATAGATTAAATTTCTTTCTCTGAAACACATTCTCTAGGAGGGCACTAATTCATAAAAGCCATTTATGATAGTTACTGTAAATGATTTCCGTCAAATAACTCACTTCAGACTGGCAGTTAATTAGGTTAAAGGTTCAACATATATAATTAGAATAAAGTTCAATATAGATTAAACCCACTTTCCTTGTATTACACTTTCAGCAAAGCATACCAAGAATTTTATGGAATGATCAAACTACAGTCTTGGACTGCTGCAAAACTGCTGGAAAATGAAACTGGCATTCAGTAAGACCATTAAGAGCTCTGTGCTATATCACTGTACCCCCAAGGCTCTTAAATTAAGACCAACTTAAAGAATTAAAATGAATTATTCTGGAGGAGAGTCATGGGAAAACAAGAAGACACAAGATGCAAACACAGCTACATGTACAATGATTTGATGTCTCTAATCACTGCAGCTTCCAGTACCTAAAAGAATTAGCTATTGTAGCTTTCAGGAGCCCAAGGGATTTACTTAGTGCACAGCTTTGTCATAATTCAATGTCACATCCAAGTCCCTAAACCATGCCAGTATTTGAGTACAATTGCAGTGTTTTGAGAAATGTTGAGAAAATTTGGTACAAAAATATTTAAGTTTTCATTCAATAGCTGTATTTCATTCAACACATGGCTGCTTTTTTTTTTTCAGTTCCTCATTGTACAAGACCTAAATGTCCCCCCATTTTATCCAGAGATAGTGCTTGATAAAGAGTTTTATTACCGTTGGCTCCTCTCCCCCTGTGACAGTTGAAGAACGAGCTCTCCTAGAGGGACCATTCTGCTGTTAAATGATAATTAAAGTTACACAGATTTACTGAAGAAGGTCACGGGTTACTGTCACATCTTTAGGAGCAAGGCATCAGACACATTTGCCAAGAGAGAGCAGTTAGATGGTAACAGCAAATCTGAAAGTCATCAGTCACTGGTTACCAAGCCAGAATCCCAGAGGAGCGCTGGATTTAGGAAGAACGCGTACTGAGTTGCCAGAAGAGGAACGAACATTAGCTCAGGAAGGATGAAATGTGGTTAAGCTCAGGTAAGGTGATGTTTAGGGCAATGCTCAGTGCTGCTGTTTGAAATGAGTGTCCCTCAAGAAGCAGGAGAAAGGCCCCTCTCTTTCTCCCCAGCCCACGCCCGGGCCCTGGCTTTAGCATGCTAAACACAGCAAGAAAGCAGCCCAGCAGCCCCTGTTCCCCCTGCAGCCAGGCACAGAGCTGCACTGGGACTGTGCCCAGAGCCAGGGACAGTCCCAGTGCTTCAGCTACACTAAATAGCTGCTACAGCCAAGAGAAAACCTCTGTGGTTTCTGGAAATGTTTGCCCAAGAGCAGCAGAGAGAACAAGCGACAGACACACCAAACTTCTTTGTATGCACAGGTTTTCTATTTGCACATTCACATGGGACATATTTATAACTTCTAAAAATTAATAAAAAACTCTTGGAAGAAAAGTATAATCTTTTGAAAGATTCTTTTGCAATCTGACCAGTTTTATTCAAAAGCACATCTTGCACACTCCTATTTTAAGTGGTCTCTGTACCTACTGCTGAGAGGTGGCAGAGAGAACAAATCTGCCACCTCTGCAACCCCTGCATGTGGGCTGTAGGAGAGGCAGCCAGCACGTTCTGTCAGCTGGAGCACAGTGTGCATGGTTCTGATAGGAGAGAGAAGCTTTGTTTACAAAACATCTTTGTATCTTTTCGTGTTTGAACAATCTCCTTAAATAAACCTGCAGAAGTTGCCTCATTTTCACTACAACCAGGCAAAACACCAATCCTTTAAGATTTTAGAGAGATTTATAGATTGCAAATAAAATCAATTCATGGGCCACAGAAATATGTCTGCTATCAGTCCTGTGGCTGCTCCAGTTCCAAGTAGAGCTGGCTCTCCTGTCCTCTCCTCCCTTGGAGGAGTTTCTCCACTGAGTGCACACAGGAGTGCAGTAACCTAAATTTCCATGGTAAACAACTGAGGAGAGGGTGACTTGCTCAGTCTCCAAACATTTTCCCATCTCAGGAATGTCCTCCTTTTTAAGCTCACATGAATTTGGTTTGGGACAATCAGATGCCCACCTGGTGCCTGACTAGAGCTGGCCCAAGGCAAGGTGTTATTCAGAATGAGAGAATCCACCCAAAAAGGAAGGAGCTCTGGCTTACCAGGGATAACTGGGACTGCTCAGCGACTGCGTCTGTCACACTGCAGGACCTCAGTCGTGAGGAAGGTTCTCTTTGCTGCAAGGAAAAAACCAGAAAGATGTCTCCACGTTAGGGTGTCTTAAAATAATGATGTTTATTCAGAAAATTCAGTAATTACAGGTACTAACCTCTGAGAGCTCAAAGTCTTAAAAATTAATTGATTTAAAAATTTGTGGTATTTCTTAAAAAACAAAAAAATCTGTTTCAATCTTCCTCTTTGCTGCTAACTTTTGAATTGGTTGTGCCTTTCCCAAGACACATCCTTCATGACTGTGAACTAGAAACAAACCCCCCCTAAAAAAGCAGACACACGTCATGTCTGACACTACAATGTAATTCCTCCCCACCAGTCCAGCTGGGCACTGCAGGGCTGAGCAGTGTTTAGGAAAACACAACACTGACATATCTGCAGTAAAACCAGTGGGTGCTACTAAAACTGCAGTTCTCAACACAAGCCCAAGTGCCTCTGCATGCAAATCCAGGAGAGCATCAAAGCTGTCACTGGCTGACCAACCTCCAGGTGACATTCCCATCAGGCAGAGCCCAGCTGCACTGGCTCTTTGGGAAAAATGCACCTAATCAAGATTCTGTTGGATGAGAACAGAGTATTTCTTATCTCTTGAACTGCAGAGGTACCTTGAGAGCATTGTACTAAGAATAAAAAATAAGAGTATGATGCTCTGTTTAATAATTACAACTATTTTTGTCATCAAAGAGACATAAAATATTCCCCCACTTGTACATGCATTATCCTGATTTTTAATGGCATCTGACTAATAGATAACACAAATAGACAGACAATTTTTTTGTTTTCCCTTTCCTCTGGAAATTCCTAGCTTGATACCCTGGACTCTCATCTATTTTGTTTCACTAAAGGTCTAACAGTAGCAGAGTCTGAAGTTAAACTCACACAGAACTCTTGAAATCTGAACAGAGGAATTCTGTTGTCTGAGGCAGTTTGCTTGCTGGTGAAGCTGTTTTTTGGAAGGTAATTTTAACTACATGCTCAGGTTTTCCTGAGCCCAGCAGTCACTCCCCATGCACAAAGTGATTCAGGTTATGCCAAAAAAATGCACATTTCTGCACTAGAGCTTTACAGATGACAAGTTACGTACAATCAAAGAGCCGAGTTGTTCCCCATTGGAATCAGGAGTGACCTGGAGTCTTCTGCTCAGCTCCTCAGACAGCTCCTGAGGACTGGTCCGGGACACCGGAGATGCAGGAGGAGGTGGCAGTGACAAGCTCAAGGAATCCCCACTGGCACTTGCCTCCTCTGAAATGGTTTCCCAAGGCTAACAAAAGAGAAGAAACTAACTTCAGATTTTATACAGACCAAGTCTTCTTTCCCTTTGCCTTCTGTGTGATCGTCTCGCTGTGCCCAACACAAACAACAGCTTCTCTTCACCCTAAATCAAGGCACTACAGAAAGCTAAAGCACAGGGCAGCTACAGCCAGTCCACTTCCCTTTTTTTTTAATCATTTATTCCACTGTTGTTTAGAGCAGAATATGAAAGTGTTTCTATCAGTGTATGTAAGACAAGCAATTTGGAATGATAGATGTTTCTCCCAGCATTGACATGGGACTCAGTGCTGCCCATAGGCCAGCAGGCAGCTGCAGCTGCACAGGAGCCTGGCAGTGTGCCTCTGGCTGCACTGTCTCTGTGCTGCTGGCATCTTCCCAAGCAATGTCCACAAACGCCGTGTAAAACCACGACTTTCTGTGCAGCTCACATGTGAGAAGCACAGCAGCTCAAAGTTTAGTCAGCTCCTCAAGCCCAAGGCTTGGGCTTACCTCAGGAATGTCTCCACTCTCCACAGGCTCTGGCTCCAAATCCTCGCTGATGTGGCGCCGAGAGCGGAAGCGCCTGTGAGCTGCCTCTTGGTTTATCTGTCTGATATTGTTATCTGACTCCGAGCCCACGTCGCTGCAGGGGGGGAACCCAGCATGGGAAGGAGCAAAGAGAGAACAAGGAAATAACCCAAGTTAAACTAAGCCCCCCATTTTGTCCACTGCCTTCAAAACCTTGGCAATGCTTTCGATTATAAAAAAATCATCATTCATGCATGTATCAAGCTTCATAATTAGGAGACTGTTTAATCTCTCAGTTGAAAGAAAATAAAACTGGAAGCACTTCACAAATATCACAGAACATCAGGTTGGGAAGGACCTCAGGGGTCATCTGGTTCAACCTCTGCTGGCAGGGAAACCATGGCCTAGACAAGATGACCCAGCACTCTGTGGAGCCCAACCATGAATGTGTCCAGTGCAAGGGGGATCCAGCACTTCCTTGGACATGGTTCAGCAGCGGCCTTGGCAGTGCAGGTTAAATACATGATCTCACTATAACTCCTAACACTGTCAGTTATTCACTCTGTAAAATGTAAGCTTGCCACAGCTTTCTAAAGCTAATCTTGAGAAGATATTGCCACAGAACTCTCTGACAGCACATCCTGGGAATGAAGCCTATTCACAGAGTAATAACCAGGATCTCCTCAAAGCCAATGTGTTCAACTTCATTTAAACTTAGTAGAGTTGACTTTTTTCCTTACCTCTTCAACAGTCTCTATAAACAAAGTAATTTCCTCCTGTCAAATTACTTACTGAAAAATTCCTTATCTGTCTCCTAATATTCTAGGGTGGTTTGTTAATGCACTGCCTTCCCTGGCATCCCAGAGCTCCTGGAATTTCCTAGAATACTCTGTGTCTCTGTGATCTGCTGGGGGCAAGCAAGGTCTCTTTCAGGCATAAACAAAGCACGCTTTCCTTTGTGCCTCGAGCCCCAGCCTGGCTCTCCATCCCCCCCCAGCCCCAGCTGCTTACATGAGGCTGGGCCGGTGCCACTGGGTGCTCCTGTTGTTGTGGTTCACGTAGTAGGTTCTCCCCAGGTTGTCCACCTTCTCCTCCCAGCCAGGGGGCAGCGGAGGAGGCGGCAGCTCCTCCTGACGAGACGCGGCATCGCTGGAATCCACCACGTCCCAGCCGTGCTTAGGAAGGAAGGAAAAAAGACTCTGTGGTTACAGTGTGCACCTCATTTCAATGAGAAAAGAGCTAAATCCCCAGCGGTCTGTTGAAGAGGGATCTCCAAAGGTGGCTGGGTGGTGGCTTGGTGCCAAAGAGAACCAACTGCCAACCCTGTTTCCAGGGCTTTATCCTTCAAGTGCAGCTGACTCTACAAGTTTTCTTGAATCCTTCCTTGAGGATTCAGCCTTACCTCAGAGTCATCCCTCTGATCACTATTTTCTTCCTCTTGGCCACCATTTTTGGGCATATACGCCATCTTCAGTCTCAAGAAACCCTTCACACGAGATTTGTGGCTACAAGACAAGGAGGTACATTGCATTTAAGAACACTTAAATAATTGCAAATAAAAAAATCATGAAGTAAGAAATGTTTTAAAGTCCTCAAATGTTTTAAAGGTCCTTCCTCTCACCTTCTTGGTCTGAGGAGGAAATCCTTAAATGTGTACGGCCTCTCCATGGTTGGGTCTTCAGTCTGTAAGCAGTGGAGAAAATAGCAAATTAATGGGCTTGCCCACAAGTCCAGCCATATAAAGAACATTCACACATCAGGCTGACAGATTACATCTCTGATTTCTACTGAATCCTAAGTTACCTAAAGCCTGGAATCTTGAAAACTTTCTATTCCTTGAGAATTTCAGCTTTCTTACCAAGTAAGTCACATCCTTCACATGTGCAAGCACACAGCTGCTGTGGGCACAGAACTAGGAATTTCAGATGCCAAGGGAAAAGGATGATGAATCCATACACACACTTCCCCTGCTGATTGTCTGGGGAGCCTTACTCTAAACTTAAAGCATGAGCTGTGTTACACTTGGCAGCCAAACCCCACACAGCCTCTCCTTTCACTGCCTGACCCAATGTCCGCTTTCTCTGGGAGAGACACACTGCCCGTTTTGCTCAGAGATGGCAGATCTGAACAAGCTCACCGGAACACCATGCAGGATTCTCACTGCTGCTCAGTGCTCAGCTGGAAGGGACGTGCTCCCAGTGAGGAGTGTATTATTTACCCAAATTCTGTCCAGAGTAATTAGCTGGTATTGGAGAAAGGAGGACTTTGACAAACAAACCAGCAGGATGAGAACGCTGATTATTAATTTGTTAATAAATACATCCCAATGGCTCCTACCAAGGTAAGGAAGAATGAGTGCAGATGTACAGTGTGCTCCCACACCTTTCCAACAGGTAACTCTAGCCCTGGAACGGAGCAGAGCAGGCAGGGAAGTGTCTGCAAGGTCACAGCTACTGAAGGAAGGACTGCTCTGAGACACAGCAGCTTTGCCATGGAAAATGTCTGAGGGGCAAAGGACTCTTCCCACTCTCCCACGAGGGCTATTTAGATCATGTCTGTACACAAGGATACATAAATGGAGATACCCATACAAGCCCAGGCCAAGCAATCCTGCACAGCACAGCTGGGATGACAACAGCTCCCATGAGAAGGGAGCCAGGCATTTGTCACCACAAGGTGTTCCTGATCCTTCCCTTGTAGCTTTCCACTGTTACAGTTTATAACCCAACACGCTCCAGATCAACCATAACAGACACATCTAAACAAGCATCACAGTACAAGTCATTACAAAGCAATTTTTCTCCTACAATAACATCCATCAATAGCAAGAAGTCAAAATTGGACACAAAAAGCCAGTTATGCTCAACTGACATGTTAAGATTAACATGCAGAACATTTAAAAAATATGAACTACATTCAGCTAATGTTAGTCATCCAAAACAGTATATAATATCAGAAGTGTTTGTACCAAGGCTAATGCAATCACCGTATATACATACACATATATATTTATTCTTATTTATAAATCTATAGATAGAAGTTGCACTTAATTTAGCATCTAATTTTACAGCCCGTGCAGAATCCTGGCTGCTGGGGGGAAACCAGACAACTTTACCGAATTACAGAACCAGCTTTACCCTGAATTCCTCCATTAATTAAGAAACAGAAACAAACATTACTACCTTCAAACCAAACACCTTAAATGTCTATTGACAATAAAATGATTCAAACCCTGTGTCAAATTACTTTCAATTGATTGCTATTGAACTCTTACTATTGGCAAAGAATTCAATTGCAGCTAAAATAATGAACAGATGACATAGTTCTGGCAGCCTTTTGGCTTTTCATGCATTTGCTGAAGCAAAGCTGCTCACATGAAGCTGTTTTTGCACAGAAAGTGCATCCCTGTCCATGCACGGCTGATGCATCTCCCTGTCCCTGCACAGGTGAGGCTAGGTTGTCCACAACAGTTTATTTTAAGCTCTGCTGGGAGCACTTGCTTTAAGAGAAAGTACACAGCCCCAGGGGTTTCCAGAGATCTGGTGCTTACCGGGAGGTGACTGAGCGGCACATCCACCTGGCCCAGGAAGTCGTCTCGGGTCTGTCACACAAAAGTAAACTTACATCAGAAAAGCAAAAATAATAAATATCAATCTAGTCACAATGAGACAAAAATAAAGATGGTTGAGTACCATTATTTTAGGAAACCCTGGTTTCTACCCCAGGGTTTTTATTGTTGCCCATAATTTGTTGTTGCAATTGATTTATCTTAGCACAGTATTTCTCGTGACACTCCAAACAGGTTTCTGAGCCCACAGCACATGTGGTGGCGCTGACACATTCTGCTTGGGGGAACCATCAATGCAACCCAGAGCGCCCCAAGCACTGAGGAGCCCCAGGTGGTTTCCTGTTGAAGGGGGACAGGTCCAAGCCTTCCTTCATGGACTGACAGGCCTAACACCTACCCACGGTGGGGGCACCTCAGCCAGCAGGGTGAATTCCAGCATTTGGGGCCCTGGCTCGAGGGACACTTGGGACTCACTGGGGCAGGAACTGTCACCATCAAGCAGTTGTGTTCTTCCAAACCCTCAGGGAAGGCAGCTTCTGTTCAGATACTGTTTGTGACACCAGATATCAGCCCCAGTGATTCCCAAATAACCTGCTGCCTATTTATAACCATGCTATGCACGGAATTCCAGGAAGTGCATGCTGCTGCTGCACAGCCAAGTTTACATATTTCTCATAGCAGAGCATTAAGTTTAATATTAAAATTCATATTTTATATGATAACCTCATAAGAATTCTGTTTCTACTACAAAGATAGGATGATGTTTTGTGATCCCCACAGAATGGACACATCCTCCTGTGCTGGATGCTATGGAACAACACAAAAAGCACTACAGAGACCATGGTTTTTCCAATTTTAAGTAAAAAATAGGGAGTAGATTTTTCATTACAGAATTTTGACTGTTAATCTACTTCCTAGCAAATACTAGAAAAACCTGGTAGCATGCCCCATTTTTAGGAAATTAGCATGTTTTCCCCTTAACACTGGCAAATCCCAAGTACTCGCCACCTCCTGCTTCAGTACAGTCACTCCAGTAACAAGTACTCTGAAGAAAATACACACCTATTGCTACATCTCTTCTTGCAGCTTTTAGCTCAAGAAAAATACAACTCATGGATACAGGAAATGTTCAGGTAGGTTAGAAACAGCCTCAAAGAATCCAATTCAACAAAATATGCTTGTAGCTTACAGTGGAACTGGAAACCCCTCAGTCCCAGCCAGCTCTGTAAGCAGAATCACTTCCTCATCTAATTCTGCATGCATATGGTCACCTTTGCCAGAACTAGGGCTCTTGTAAAACTCAGTCTTTATGTAACACTTGACTGTACACATACATCTGTAAGAAAGTGGGGGAGGCTACTATATTAATATTAGTATTCAGTACTTTTGTCTGTGAAAAGAATTTTCTCTTGCAAGCCTCCACAGCTCTAAAATTTAGGCATTCTCACTTTGGGGCTTCCTGCTTCCAGCAAAGGCACCTCATGAGCCACAGGAACTTTTTCCACGGCCTTCTTTTTCCATTTCTCATTATAATGATGCTGTTTGGGGTTTGCCCTTTTTTTTTTTCTATGTTCTCTGTATTCTTCACACATATATTTGTAACTCTGTCACCTATCATATTAGTAGCTAGATATCCCAGTACTTTTCCATAGCCTTTCCCTAAGCAGAAAGACAAAACCAATTCCAGAGCTCCAAGCCCTGGGAGGTACAAGGCTCCAGTACTATCTTGGTTCTTCCTGGGAATCAAGACTGAGAACAACCCTTCAAGATATATTTTCATGGACAAAGTACAACTAGTGCTGAAGAGGGGGCTCCAGAGAAAGGGCTTAACTGGGGGGAAATTGCATCACCACTTGTCCTCCTCCTAATTGGCGCTTTTTATCAAATATGCTAATTTCCTAAAACCTATAAAGATGTACTCACCCCTGGGGGGTGTAGGCTTTTATGGACATCTTTCCACAACTACTCCTGAAGGCCTTCAAATGAAGATTACCTCCTTAATGAATTTATTTCCAGGTTGGGAAAAAAGCAACAATAACAGTGTCCGTTTTGAGAAACTTTCTCACACTAAAGTCCACAGAGCCATCCAAGGCACCAGCCTGCTCAGCTCCGTATCACAGTATCACACTGCTAACTCCTGCTCCAGTCTGATCCCCCCAGACAGTGAGTAATCCCTTCTCCACCACAAAGGTACAGGATGCAGATGCTCACCTTGAGTAGGACTTTCCCAGCCAGAAGGAGTGACCCCTCAAATGCCATTGCTCCCTCAGTATTGCTCCTGTCCCACCTGGAATGTGGCCTCTGTGTAGGCAGCAGGACAAGCACACACAGGCAGGGGTGGGGCAGGGCTCAGATGCTTTGTTAGAGTCTTACTGCAAAGCCCAAGTATAACAAAAGCTATCCCAAAATTTCCTAATTAGCCTTTAACGCTCAGAGCAATTTTACCAAGTTTCAGCATCCTCTGGTCCACCTGTTGGGTTGGTTTAGCACATTGGTTGTGGAACAGGAGAAAGTCAGACACTGTCCTATTTTCCAAGGAGCTCTCTTGAAATGAAAGGTAATCACTGCAGTGTTTTGGCAGACATAAACACCCCCCCTCCCTGTGCTCAGGAAACCCAAATCTGTCCAACCACCTCGCTCATGCATGCACTGATCCTGCGGGAAAGCAGCACCAGGCTCACACACACCAGGCATGGCAGGTGTTCATTCTGTGCACTGAATTGTGAGGGACCCCTCACACCTGCACAGACACTGCAATGAAACCTGGTCATCACTGCATCCCAAGAACAGCCAACACCTCAGCTGTCCAGTGAAAGACAATGGGAAAAACCAAGGAAACACTTCATTAAGTGTAATCAGTAGTCAGTGGCTGAAAAAGCTTCAAAAACCAACAGAACTACTTATAAATTCTAACTTGTGCCAAAAAATTAGGCTGTAATTTGGTGCCTGTCCAAGTTGCAAGCCAGGAAGAAAAGCCTGGGATAAAATTGCAGTGCCCTAAACACCCTTAGTCTCCAAAGCAGCAGAGAAAGGAAAAGCATCTACTGACACTTCAGTTCAAACCAGAATGTTTAGCTGAGCCTCGGGATTGTATACATACACATCAGCTTTACTTGGAACCACACAAAAGTATGAACAAACGGTTGCATTGATGCTCATTTCAGTCACTGAAGCTTGTTGTTTTCCAGAAGGGAAAGTGTCCATAATAACAGTTCAGCTGTTTGAGACTTGTTCATTTCAGCTCTAGAGTAAAAGGTAAATATCACCTCAGATGTGCACCCGTAAAGTAAAACAGACATTACAGCTGTTCCCATGGAACGCCCCTGTATGAAACCGTGATCACCTTGGCCTGGGAAGCAGCAAGAGCCACAAACCACAGAGCCGTGGCTCACCCAAACTAAGCACTGGACAGAGGCAGTGACAAGCTGTGAACAGAGGAACAGGCCCCCGAACCCGCACTGCTGCCAGCCAGGGCTGAGGCTGGAGCACTGTGGGTACAGAGCTCTCAGAGCTGCTTTGCTTCCCTGGCCAGACACCAGGCTGGGAAATAACACTCCACCCACCCGCAGTTCCCTTGGCATTTTGAGATGATCAGATCAGGATGTTCCCAGCTTCTTGACCTGAAAATTGTAGTGTACTATTTCTGGGCACTGTTTAAAGAGATGCCACATTCCAACCTAGATATTGCTTAATTTCAGAGCAGGCAGACACGATCCCTACGGTAAATTTAACTGGTTTTTAGTGGCCTTAAAGTAAACCAGAGTTCACACCTTTCTCAGACCACAACCACGCTGTGCCGTGCTTCAGCACACAGCTATGTGCCTAAATTATTATCCAGGTGGAAACCGTGCTGAGGTTCAGAGCCCATCTTCTCTTGACATTTATTCTAAATATATTACAGCCATGTTATTTCCAAACTTTTCGAATCGCTGCCGCCCTGGTGGGTGACATGGAACGTGATGAGAGTGGCTGTGAAGGGTGCTCATGGGAACACCGTGTGGAACACCATGTGGAATGTGTGCCAGCAGGGGTTTGGTGGGAAAGAGGAGAGGGGGTCAGGGAACCCAGCCCCTGGGGACACGGCAGCTGGCTTAAACCTGCTGATCCTGACAGCTACAGGCCAAAGGCACCGTGCAAGATGGGACAAAACCACTTGGCAAGGCCAAATCCCAGGCTCTCAAGAGGGCGTTCTCACCTCCACTGAGCACTCAGCAGCCACTCTGGTACAACAGAAGTGAAAAATTAAGCACGAATCAAGCCAATTTTCCTGATGTAGTACTTAAACCCAGCACTTGAGATGTGATGTGCCTTTGCTGCCAAGTCCTGGAAAACTGCTCCAGGAGTGGTCCAGACTGTCTGGTTCAGACAGCACCACATTTCCCAGCACAAATACAAGAGTTGCACACAGCAACAGGAAAAATACAAGAGCAGAAACCACTGCTGCCTTCCAAGAGAGCTACAGGAAATCACCTGTCTCACCTGGAGAGAAAACTCTTCTGAACTGTACTTTTACCAAAGGCTTTAAAAATGAAAAGGACCCCCCCCAAAAAAAAGAGGATTTGTGTTCATTAAAGTATTGTTAATTATTAAAAAAAAAAAACAAAAAAAAACCAAAAAAAACCTAGCAGCAAACCACAATTTTATTAATTGAAACAAAGCACATTTAACTGCTCTCAACTAACACCTTAAAGTATTAGTTAGCCATCATAGATGTCTCTCTACACCTAATGCTTATCAACTCCCTGATCTCATTCTCATGAATAAAGCTACAATGATATTTTTATGATATTCCTCTATCATTTGATTATATGATTACTAAAATTCTTAGCTGGAAAGTTTCAGCAATCTTTTTCTTTCTTTCTGAACTGTCATAAAACTCTATTTATATAAACTCTCAGAAATTCTGCCACTTGCCACTGTCACCACTTCTTTCTTAAGCAAAATATTTTCAGCAGCACTTCCCAAGCATAACTAAAATTCCACCTTTCATTTGCTAATAATGGCAACTGACTATACTTTTGCAGTGGATCTCTGCAATCCGGCTCTGATATTTTCACTGATATATTCTTAATCAAGAATATTGCACTGTAACCACAGAAAAAAAACCTAATTGATGTGTGTGGGGGTGGTTTTCCTACTCCAAATCTGTAAGTGCAGGTAGAACAAACAACACAAGTGGCTTATTTCTTAAAAAATGATTTGTTATTCCTTCCCATCAGAGTAAACAAACACTGACTTTTCCCCCAGGCAGCCCAATACAACAGTGTCAGATTACACTTTCCCTGGTGCCTTCCCTCTCAGCTTTCATTTTACGGCCCAATTGCTGCCCCGGGGTGTCAGTGCCAGGCACGGAGCACAGGGAAGGACAGGGAGCTACACGAGGCTCCCAGGGTCACACACAGCCCTCGCTCTCCGGCCTGGGACACCACAGAGCCAGGGAACACGCAGGCTGCTCCTGGGAACCAAACCTGAGCTGAGATGAAGGAATTACGTTCTGAGCTGCAGTTTCCCAGATGAGGCAGTGGTGCTCCAGAATCAGCACAGCTGAGAGACAAATGTCTCCTTCCTGGCACACATAGTAAACCACAACTGGATCAGTTCTTAAACGGATTAAGCAAATCGCAAGACATAAGCGCCAATTATTTAAATCCTGAATTATTTGTCTTGCACTGCCACTGCTTATTTAAACACAACAAAAACCCAAAAACCACTGGGCACCTCTGCCAAGATCTGGCATACTTCTGAAACCCAGTAACAGCCAAGAAAACTGTGGAAAATGTCGGGGAAAAAAGAACAAGTTAAGCCTTATCTGTTCATGACAGGAAAATGGCTTCCTACTGAGCTGCCCACTGTGACACACAGGAGGGCTGCAAACAGGAGCTGCTCCTGCTCTCAGCTACCAAAGGCTCTCTACCTGCGACGGGCAGAGCAAATGCTTGCTGCTATCACCATGGCTACATTACCAAGAGCCTCTGGAAACATGGGAATCCATTCCTCCTTAGACACTTAAAACAGGCCTGAGCTGTGAGAGGATGTGGAAAATGTACAATTGCATTAGAACAGCCTCTGTCCTATGTTCTGTAAGAAATGAAGGCATTACTGAAAAAAAACCTCTCAGAACAAAAATGAAACAATCTTCTTATGAAGCTTCATCGTAACTCCCCAAGAAACAACAGCGAGGCGCAATAGAATGGGCTCAAATTGCCGGTGCAATAGTCAGTAAGCACCACTAACTTCTAAACATTCTGCACAATAATCTGCTCTGTGGAGTAACAGAAAAGCCTGCCATCTGTAATCCATGTAACTCCCAGAGCTGCAGCAAGGGCAGGAGTGCAGAGCCTGGACCCTGCTGACGTGGCCAGAGCAGTTCATGTCTCTGAAGGCACACGTGAGCAGGTGCCGCCTCGGCAGCTCGTGCTCAGAGCTGTGCCCAGCAAAGCCAACCTTCCCCTGCCCACACCACGCACACTCTGCCGCCACAGGAGAAGGGCACTGTGCCAAGAACGCTCTTCCAAAGAACTCTGGCTGAAACGCTTTGCTCAGAGCCCTCAAGCCACCTTCCTTACCGGAGTTTCAGAGCCAGAAAATCATGAAAGTATTTCTCACACCAAGTTTGGGAAACGTTGCTCTTCAAAAGAGCAAAGAAAGGTGTTTTATGAAGCAGCAGCAAAGTACATAGAGTACATGCAGAGCTGTGGCACACCACGTGTAACACAAACACCTGCATGCCTTTGATAGCTGAGGATTCAAAAGGTACAGAATTTCAAAAACAATGGCCTTCCAGCTGAGAAACTGTAGATGTGAGGCCAGCTTGGTAAAGCCAGCAAGTGAAACAAAGACAAGTTTACAGCAGGAGGATTGTTCCAAGGAAGGGGTCTGTGGCTTTCCAAAGCACCAACAGCTGCCTTTTACTGCTTGGAACTTGCACAGGGTCCCCCAAACGCTCTGGTGGCACTGCTGCTGCCTGGGGAGGGTGCCCAGAGCACACTGCTGCAGCCCTGACACCCAGGGACTCCCAGCAGAAGCATTCCCAGAGGGAGGGGCACCTGGGACCTGCTCCTGCAAAGCCTGGCAAGCAGGCAAGGGAGGCTGGGGAAGCTCTGCTATGCTGTCCAGCACTGAGCAGAGCAAAACCAGTATAATTAGCTGGCAAATAGTTCATTAATGCTGTCTTGCTGCAGACACCAGGAAGCAAGCAACAGACCTCTTACTGTCTCCACTGCCATTTCTTCTCTGCATTAATCTACTTATCCACTTATTCTACCTTTTTCCTTCTGCTCAGAGAAATGTCCTACTTTCTGTTTCTTTTTCTCATCAACAGCAGTTCAGATTTTTGGATATATTCAGACTTTTGGATTCCACTATATATCTGTCATGACCAATTTTTCTGTATAAGTGCTTTCTTGGCAGAAAGCAGTTAAGCAATACAACCCTCAGAAAAGCCAAGTACTGTTAGAGTAGAAATGCTCTCCTGTGCTAGGGGGATTTATATTCCCCCTAAAGCTATTCCAGTGCTTCTAATATATCCTGAAGAACTGCAGCAACTGAGATCTGAAGGGCCTGAGATGCAGAATGTATCCAGTCCTGCAAGCATGCTGGAAGATGAGCAGCAGGATAGCTGGCTTTAACAGGAAGGTTAAAATGGTCACCTTTTAAAACACTTTCACCTCCTCCTGCAACTTGAAGGCAGCTGAGAAAGAAAAAAGATGTTCAGACTGTGACTTCTGTGGGAATTGAACAGAGACAAAACTGAAGAAATCCATAGATCCTCTCCCAAAATCTGTCAAAAATGGAACTGCTGTTTAAATAAACAGCTTGAAAAACAGAGGGATTTGGGGAGCATCACTTCCAGAGGCATAAGGTGTACATATTCTGCACAGACATGCTGAGTAAGCAAAACTGTGCACTTTGGAAATTTTCTAAATAATGATTCTTCTCTATGCATCTCTTCTATGATTCTGGTCAAATTTACTGGCATTTTTCATACAAATTAGAATAATTCTCAACTCAAGAACTCTGCAGCAAAGAATTGGTCTTGAAGAACAATGAAATTTTAGTCATCCATCGCAGTGACGTAACATCCTTCATTACTGAGCACTATTCCTGAATATGCACACTGCTCATTGCAAAGCAGCACTAAAATAATACAAAATGACTCATGGCAAAGCAAAAGTCCCCAGCAGAGACACTCATTTCTGCCATTTCACCCTCCCCTTATCCACACCAGGCACTGGGCCATCAGCCACTCCCAACAGTTCACAGCAGCCTCAAATGCCTGCAACAATCCCCACTGTAACCCGAGCGCGACAACCCAAGCTCACGGGACCAGGGACAGTTTGGAACCAAATGTTTATCTGACCCCTCCAGAACCCCCAGTAAACCCTTGTGGGCACACCAGCTCACACCCACACAAGCTGTGATTGCCCTGTGGGCACACCAGCTCACACCCACACAAGCTGTGACTGCCCTGTGGGCACACCAGCTCACACCCACACAAGCTGTGACTGCCCTGTGGGCACACCAGCTCACACCCACACAAGCTGTGATTCCCCTGCCAGTGTGGTGGCTGTGTCCAGCTCACACAGTTACTGCTCCCTGTGTGCCCAGCTGAACTCCCTCTCTCTGGGGAAGCTGAGGGTGCACATCTTTACCAGCAACAGTCCAGAAAACTGCAGTTTAAGTTCACCTCAGTAATCATGTAGGATCAGGCCTTTGTTTAAAAATGACATCCCAGGACTGTAGCAGTGCTGTGAAAGCTCTGCTCTCCCCAAGAGTGTCTGAGTGCCCTACAGACTGCCAGGGATGAGCAGAGCAGCAGCCCCAGCCAGCACCTTGGTGCAGCCCTGTTACATCAGGAGCATCACCAGCCTTTTCTGGATCATGATGCAGTGCTTTAGCTATGTGGGCTGAGGTTAAACAACAGAGAAGCCGTGGCAGGGAAATCAAAGTCGTGAAAGGCTCTGCAGGCAGGGAAATGAGATTGCTGGAACGGAATCAGGGAAAGCACGCTGACATTTATTCAGCCTGAATTTTCCAAAGGTACTAAGTACGTTCTTTCAACTGGCTGATCTCAGCAGCACTTACACTCAAGAAGGCATTAGGCCTGGCAATATGTGACATCATATTTTTGCTTTAATGATTTTCCTAATGTTATGGAAAAAAGCAAGATCCACTGTAAGAGTTCTAAGGCCACTTTTCTGTGACACAAGACTTCTACTAGGTAATAATCAGAATCCTGAGGGGAAACATGGCTGTGTACTGACCAGAGGGAACAGTAAGGTACTTCATGCTTAGGCCACTGACATGCTTATTAGTGGACATTAACTACTCCTAACTTCTGCAAATTAATAATAATTTACACCTACACATGTCCAAGTACTTTTTCCTTGCTGAGACCAAGAACCTTCACACATGCTTGATTTTCAAGCAACACATTTGTTTGTAACAGAAAGGAGAGCCAAGATGATATTGACTTGTTCATGGGGATCGGTCACTAATATTTACTGCCAGATTTTTTATGGTGGATAATTTAAATTGCAGTCAGTTGAAAACCCAGTGGGTAGCTGGTAATATGAACTCTCTGGGTGAAATTTCAAGAACACAGAAAAAAGCTTGAAAAGTTTGTTCCACGCTTTATTTTTTATTTTATTTTGTTTGTATTCTGGAATTCTGCACAATGATTTGATTAGAGCAAAAACCAGAAAAGCCAGAACTCCAGCACTATTGGCTGCAAACGTCTGGTGAGAACGGCCAATCCCCATTAAATTCAGGAGCAGAACAAAAGGCAAGGAAGAGTTCTGGCCAGCTCCAAGCTCCCAGGAAGCCTCTGCAGGAGCCTGCCTGTGCTGGGAAGGGAACACACGGCGCCAACTCCCACATCAGCTCCGTGGAGAACGGAGCTGGCCCTGCCAGCCGGCGGCTCTGCATTCTTCCCTCCATCCCTCCCTCCCCTTCCCGGATCTGTTTTGGCTGCACCTGGCACAAGGAGCCCAAGTGATGTCACCTGCCCAACCAGGCCCTCTGGAACCCAGTGCTGAGACACAAACAGTGCCCAGCACAGCCAGCTCAGCACCTGGGGGCACGAGGAACCCACAGCTCTGGCTGCCATCTCCTCGCAACCTTCCCGAGCAGGGCCAGGCAACGGCACCGAGACATTTCACAGGGATCGGGTCCTACCCTGGGATAAAGGTGCACCCACTCGGGTCCTACCCTGGGATAAAGGTGCATCCACTCGGGTCCTACCCTGGGATAAAGGTGCACCCACTCGGGTCCTACCCTGGGATAAAGGTGCACCCACTCGGGTCCTACCCTGGGATAAAGGTGCACCCACTCGGGTCCTACCCTGGGATAAAGGTGCACCCACTCGGGTCCTACCCTGGGATAAAAGTGCACCCACTCGGGTCCTACCCTGGGATAAAGGTGCACCCACTCGGGTCCTACCCTGGGATAAAGGTGCACCCACTCGGGTCCTACCCTGGGATAAAGGTGCACCCACTCGGGTCCTACCCTGGGATAAAGGTGCACCCACTCGGGTCCTACCCTGGGATAAAGATGCACCTACTCAATAGGAAAGGAAAGTATTTCACATTGTTACGTACAGGCTGGCCGAAGCTGGGCAGTTGGCTAATTACACTGAATTCACAGGATCTACAAGCTTAGACAGGGACAGCAACCAAAGCCCTTACAGAAACTCTTCCCTCCCTCCTCTTTTTAACTGAACCTTCGTGAAGGGACAACAAAATACCGAAACCCCAGCACAATGCAATGTTAATTCCCTAAGGAAAAAACACTGTGAGGCTTACTGAGGGGATGGCAAGAGCAAGAGTAGATTGATTTCAGTTCCCTCGCTAAATATAAAGCAGGTAAGGTTTGCTTTCCTGTAAGACATTTGCACTGGGGTGCTGCTGCAAGGCCAAAAAGATATTAAAAAATGGTGCCATCAGAGCAAAATAAATCTGTTAAGACCAGTTCCCACAGTGCAATGTTTCCTGGAAGGTTTTCCCTACTCAGCCAGTGTGCCATTCCCCACATCTGCAAACAATAGAAAATTGTATTTCACTTGCTCAGTTAAGATCAGGTATTTTTACACAGTAAATTAAAAACATGTAATAGACCTCAAATAATGTCACCGCAAATTAACTGATAACTGAAAACTTCTTTTTCATACTTCATGTGTTACTAAACCCCTTCAGAAATTGCTGGAATCCAGTCTCACCTCAGAGACAAGGCAACTGCTCAAAAATGGAAATAAAATTTATTTCATTATGCAATTTTTATGCACAGAGCTGACTCACAAAAGTATACTTAGGCCCCGGATAACATCCAAGCTAATAACTAATTATGTTTTAAATTACATGCAGGTTAATTCCTAATATTTCTTATTTTACCTGCTCTTTTTTAATGCTGTAGGTATGACAGGACATGACTCACTGGTGAGCAAAAAGGGCAAAAACAAGAAGAGACTGTGATTGCTTCTGTCTCTTACCATGTGTCTATTGATACAGAGTCAGCATCAGATTTATTTTCTAAAATAAATCCCAGGTTGAAAGGGAAGCTGCAGCTTCCCACCAAAGCACTGACAGCTCTGGACTCACACCACAGCACAAAGTGCAATTTTCATCTTATTTGAACAACTCATTCCTTTGCCTTCAGCTCTGGAAGCTTCTCCCATACACCCTTTTAATTTTTTCATTCCTTTCAGAGACAAAAACCTGGCTGGTCATAATGCCAGTTTATTTTTTCTGTACATAACTGCTGACTTTTGGAAGCTCCCAATGTCATCCTGGTATTCACTCTGGACTTCAGATGAAGACATTACATACAGTAATGTATTTTCCAATGACACTTAACCTGGAAACTAACTAAACAGGACAGATTTGGCTTTGGAATAGCTGCTGAACTAAAAGCTTCAGTTCGTGTGCCGAACTTCTGTTCTGTATATGTGTACAAAACATGCACATTCTGAAACTCATCATTACTTGACAGCTTTTCTCAAATAGAAAACCAGCTGAAGAGCACAAAAAGCAATCAACACTCTCTGCTTTCTTATCTGTAATTTTCTGTGGCCAGATCTGCAGCAAGGCAGCTCTGGCTGGCACCTGCAGCATTAAACCCATGTCAGCATTTCCATTATAAATTCTCCACTTTAGAGATTGCTGTGTACCCAAACTCACATACAGATTTTTCCATGCAGGAGCAAGGAGTTTATTACTGCTATTTAAAAAAGTGATACTATTTCCATCTCTGCTACTCCAAGTTTTATTCTGGTTTCTTCACAGAGAAGTACCAACAGATACAATTTTCAAGGAGAAAAAGAAAAATGCCTGACACAAAATTCAGAATCCCAGGGAGCTCTGGGAATGCGGAGGGATGAGGTAAAAAGACAGCACTGCCAATTCTTGACTCTGAAAACTTGACTAAAAGTTACAGATGGGTTTCTTAATTCTGCAAGCTAATTTACACTACTTGCCATGAATTATCTGTCTCCCACCCAGAGAGGGAGAAGAAAAAAGGTAGAATTTATTCAGGTCCTCAGTACTTGCTGCCTTGAAAACCAGCTCCTGCTCTGCCCAGGTCTGAGTGTGCCCACCTGCCCCCTCCCCAACGGCCAGAGGGCTCCAGAACAGGCCTGCAAGCTGATGGACACCAAAATCAAGAAGGGTGATTTCGGGTTGAGAAGAACTGATTTTGTCCTTAACAGAGACCCAAGGAATGGAATTCATCATCCTCTACCTGCAGCTGTCAACAAAGTCCTTATCTGCAGAGAGCAGAGGCTTTCCAGATGGCCATCTGCACTCCTTGCAGAGCAAGTGGAGAGCCAGGAAATTCACTGCACTATTCATTTGAACCATTTAAACCTCCAGCTATGGCCACATGAATTATTTCCTAGAAATGCCTGTTAGGGGTCCAGGTAGCAATCCCTGAAGCAGGAGCAATATTTATTTTAAAATTATTTCGAAGAACGGAGAGGAAGAGCTGAGCTGTGAGAAATGCAGGCTTGCCAAACCCAGAAGTGCCGCTTCTGTTTGTTTACTGAATGTAATTCAGTCCTACTCCTGCAACACTTTGTTAGGGCACGCTGGTTTTTGCTCACAAAGATGCCTTTGTCAGCTCTCTCCAGCAGTTGTCCAATACATTTTTGAAGTGTTTCCCACAAATGCAGCTCTGCACTCACAGCTCCCAATGATAAACAACAGCAGTATGTGGGATATGCACAGTGCACAGCAGACATTCTATTGCACGGCATATAAAATATCACAGCAGGCAAAAGAATTTGCAACAAGGCTTCCAAATAAAATTTTTCACAGCTTGACATGAGCGTAGCCTTTACTTAATATTTTACCCTGTCTGGTAATGAAAGACATCCTGCCTGCCCCAAAGCACTTGTCTAAAAGAGCAGATATTTGAAAGGTCACTCAGAGCAGCAGGACTGCAGACGCCCGCTCGGATGTTTGCTCTGAGATAAATCAGGCTGCAGCAGCTGCTGCTCCCAGCCCCGGCCCAGGCCCTATATCAATCACATCCACATAAACTTCTTGCACTGGGACACACCACAATTATTTTTCTTTCACACTGTCAACTATAAACCATGGCAACCTCTCCCCTCAGCTCAAGAGATCAGGTATTTCAGGCACTCCCTTACTCACATCATAGATCTTTCAAACAAACTTCTGTGGGACAGATTAAAAATGGCACCTTAACAAGTAATGTTCTGTGGTCAAAAAATGCAACTAAACTTGCACCAAAACGCTTCCAATCCCCCACACTTCCCATGGCATCCTGCCCAGTCCATCACCTCTACCCACAGTATTTCTGGATTTACTACAAGGATAAGAAACACCCCAAAAATGTTTAAGCTTCAGTTAGCTCTTTTCCTTTGAGAGTGTCTGCCCTGCAGGATGCAGTGCCACATGAGCTGGGCACCTCTGTGCCTGCCATGCTGCACAGCTGCCTCAATCCATTCCTCACGGTCACTCAAACCAAGAGCACAGAGGAACAAATTTCCTCATTCTCCTCTGGGAACACTGAAGCACGTCCTTGGGATGGGAATTGTTACTACAGGGGGGATGAAAGCAGGAACTTTGAGGGGAGATGCTTTAGGAAAATAAGAACTGCTGCACAGACCCCAGGGCACATCTCTGCAAACCTCTGCTGCCTCTGTGCTGGGTCTGACACCCCACAACTACTTACAGAACTGGCCGTAGTGGGTCCCCATGAATGGCTGATCTGAGAAAGGAGCAAGGGATAATAAAGAGGAAAGGAAAATCAGACATACTTTTTTCTGCTCCCTTTCGTGTCCTGGAACCAAACGTGTACCAGGAAGGGATTTCCTTCTATTTTACGCTTTCAAGAGCTCCCAGAAAGAAGGCTGGCAAAACACGGCATCCAAAAGCTTTTCCATGGGAAAGCTGCAGAGTCAGCCCTGGCCTTGCTGCAGGGAGCAGCTGTCCCTGTGCTGCATTTCAGTGCCTGAGAGCACAGGAGCCATGGAGCCTGAAATCTCCTCAGAGCCCGTGCCACAGCTGGAGCCAGAGCTCGCTCTGCTAAATACAGCATCCCCGAGCTGGGAACTCGAGTGGGCCGTGTTGGATTGCACAGCAAAGCAATTTAAGCAAATGACTAATCCAAACCCTTCAGTTTCGTTCCTACTTTGGGCTTTGAAAAAGTGGCTGAAAAACATTGACCATGAATCCTCACCTGCTGTAACAAAGCAAACCCAGAAGAATAATTTTGCTACCCTAACACAAAATCGAGGCAAACCCAAACAACAAGACTGTTTACTGAGTTGTGCCAAGCCACTTGCACTTGGACTTGGATCAGGACTTGTGGCATACAAAAGGCATGACATGTTTTTCACTTCCAGAAGGAAGAAAGAAAAATTACTATAAGAAATTACTAAAAAAGATTTTTTTTTCCTCAGACTTCCTGGTACCTTACCTAAGTCAGTACTTTGATTGAAATCACCCTAAGATTCCCACAGTTTTAACAACTATTTCATTACAATACTTTTTTAGAAGTGTGTAGAGGTACACGTGTGTCCATTACATTTAGAAAGTGCCAAAGTATTCTGATTTTTAAAACCAGAGTGCACAAAGAGGTCTTCATGCAGTAAGATCGCAGCCAACTAAACTAATAGGAACATTTAATTTGCTATTTGAATGCTCTGATTTAAAAAATATCTTTCCAGCTGACATAACAGTGAATTAAGAAACATGTGACAGTAAGATCTGAAAATATTACACTGGATGTAATCTTAACTGAGAGCAAAGTTACATTAGATTAGAAATAAAGCTGGTTTGTGGTTTGCTCCACAGAAAGGCAGAACATTCCAGCACTACCAATGGAAGTGCTGCAGTTGGCTGCAGCCTGGCAGCCTTTGTAAGGCAATCTGTGTTTCAGCAGCACAGCATCATACTTACTGCGGTGCCGGCTGCCGC
The DNA here is from genome assembly GCF_027887145.1 of Ammospiza caudacuta. Lineage (NCBI taxonomy): Eukaryota > Metazoa > Chordata > Aves > Passeriformes > Passerellidae > Ammospiza > Ammospiza caudacuta. The sequence continues at coordinate 87,768,812 of NC_080632.1, read as the reverse complement.
AGGACACGGGGTGCCACGACCCTCCTTACCGACACCCTGACTTTGTTCTTCCGGCCCACGCGTGACAAGAATCCTGAAGTGCTGTTGCCTCATGTTTTGATCAGGTCTGATTTTAAACAAGCATCCCTGCCCTTGAGGCATCCGCTCTACTGAATTGCTTCTAGGTATTTCTGCCCTGTTCCCGCTGTTTCCAGGCAGCTCCGAATTCAGCCCATCACTTGTGGGGCTAATTCCTTCTGCTGGTGGCTGGACGGGGTAGGAAGTACTCCTTTCCAGCTGTATCCGAGGGTACCTGACCAATCTGTCCCCTTTTGTTCCGGTAAAGCCAAAGTTACCTCTACCTCCTGTGCCCATACTGCTTGTCTGTGGCTGCTGTAACTGGAGAACAAAGAACTTTTTCCCTGAATTTGCTGACAGATCTGGCACATGCTGCAAGGACCAGCGCCGGGGTTCAGAGGTGGGACCACTATTTGGAGCCTCAGGACCAAGGGGAAGTAGAGTAACCTGAGGCACCTCAGCACTTGAGGCCCGATGCTGAATTCTCACACCGCTTATGTTTAAACCTGAAGCCGCTTCACTTGCTTCTTCTCGTTGGGCAGTCGGCAGAGCCTCCTCGCTCTGGGGATTAGCACTACAAAACATTCTACGGTTACAGCAAACAGTTCCATCTGTCTGCTGCCCTAACTCTTCCAGCAGCCTGGGTGAAGAATTTTCAGCAGTCACCTGTGGAGCACTTGGAGAAGAGCACTTTTCAGCAGGGGATGCGTAACGCTCCCTGAAGTCTGAGAATTTCCAGGGGAGCGTCTCCTCCGGAGAGTCTGGGGCCGCGCTCTCGTCGACGCAGCCGTCGGCAGCCTTGCGCTGCAGCGAGATCTGCATGGACGAGCTCCTGGTGGGGCGTGCGTCCACGCCGTTCAGCAGCTGCGGGATAAACATGGATGTGCTCCTCTTCAAGGAGCCCGCTTCGTGCAAACCTCCATTGCTGCCATCCTCTGCTCCGTGCCGCAAGAAGGCGTGAGGGCTGCTTCTTCTTGGCAAGGTGTGGAATGCCATGAAAAAGTCATCTTCTCTCTCCCGGGTGAGGATCTCCGATTCGGGGGCTGTGTTGCTTCTCCCAGAACCAAAATGAAACCGCAGCCGATGGGCCATGGTTTTACAGAGAGGAGAAAAGGAGAGGGAGAACAGCAACAATTCAGGCACTGCCAGAAGTTAAAAACCAAAGACATGAACTCCAAGAAAAAGTGTCCCATCTGCCAAACGGTTAGCACTGCAGCCCTGGGAGCGACAGATAGCAGAAATAGCCCAAGTGGCAAGCGGCATTCCAGGCATGATTGGGCAGGAGCAGTCAGCGCTCCTACACACACGGTGACATAGGGTAGGATGGTGGGAGTCACGTGGCCTGGTTCCCCCTCTCCAATGTAAGTGTGTGTGAGGAGTTTGTTTTTTCCTTTTTTTTTTTTTTTTTGTAATGCCAGCAAGAGCCTGAAACAGCACCTTCCCAGCTGCTCCTTTTCCATCAGGGAGGAGCGGCCCCAGCGGGAAAGCTCTCGCAGCTGACGGAGGCAGCGAACACACTCAGCACTGCTATAAATCTAAACCACATCAGATTCACAGGGCACACTTGGAGAAAGCACTTGCAGAAAAATGTAACTACAACAGAACACTTCCATTTTGTGTTAAAAGTTTAAGTCAACACCACATGCAAATGAGGAAAATTCTTTCAAGCATAACAGCTCTGGGCTGTCATGGCAGGACAGGAATAAATACAACACGGTTATGCTTTCCATTTTAACCAGGCTCATAACGCAATTAAGCAAAAATCTTTTTCCTTTAAAAATCCCCAACAGCAATATAACCTGCAGCTCCCTTTGAGCAACTACAAATTACAAAGCAATCATACATATGGCAAAGATCTCTCACACAGTAAAACCAGCAGAAACATGCAGGAGAGCAAGACAGAAAGCTCCTTTTCCAGATTTACCAGGCAGTACAGGTGAGGGAAAAGCAGAGTTGGGTGTTGCATGTCCGTTTGTACCGATTTGTCTCAGACCCTGCACAGAACTGCCTGCTCCTGGCTGGCCTCCAGAGAGGGAGTCAGCAATGCCACCACGCGTGGCACTGCCAGCATGGAGTACAGTTACACTCTGAGAGCCAGAAGAGCTCAGGAGGACAGGCAGACAGGATACACCAGAACGTGAAGCAACCACCCTAAATCAGCTCGGCTACAACAAAGATATTCAGTGCCCTGAGGGCACTCCCACGTGAAGGGTGCACACACTTCTCAGCACATACCAGAAAAGAAACTCTGGTTAACCAGAAGCGCAGCTTCATCTCAGGGCCTGGACAGCTGTTCCCTGCGAGAACCGAAAAGCCTAAACCTTGTCAACAGCTCTGAAAACCTGTATGTGGTGGGTCAGTCCTCTGCCATCTGAACTCTGCTTGCCAGCAGCTTGCTTTCAAAAGCCAGAAAATTACCAATCCCAAGAGCAATGGCAGCTCAAACTGATCAAACTGCCAGCAGCCAGCACAATCCCACAATTTTTTATATGGATTATGAGACGCAACAAAAATGTGAACAGCTTCCACACAGCAATGGTCCTGGAGATTGCCTTGTAGAAGCACAGGTGCTGGTATTACCTTATTTTTCAGCTAAAACATGTTACTCAACAACACAGTCTCTGCATCCAAAATGAGGCTCCATCACATTTACTCTGTTGAGACTTTAGTGCCCTTTTAGTCCCAGACTCAAATGGTTTTTACATCTCTATTTGTGTTTCTTGGCACACTCACGGAAACAACTGTCTGAAGACACCTCTAGGCCGTGTTGTGTTTCTATCAGCTGTGATTAGTATACCACAACTAAGACAAGCACTCACCAGTCTGTTTTCATCAAACACCTCGAACAGGAGCCGATGGTTGGTTGGGTTTACCTGTGAGAAAATCCACATGTCACTGCAAGTACAGGAGCTGGACAATAACAGTCTGGGTGCTAGTTCAGGCAGCAATCAAACCAAGGTAATTAGGACAGGACTAACAGGTCTGATGTAAATCTTTACTTGAATTGGAGCACCAGAACCTTACTGTAACTGGAAAGAGCCTGGCAGTTGACATGAAAGCTTTTATTTGCTGTGCTCAGTTACTGCATTTGCCTGGCAGAGGAGCCCAGTCCCAGGACAGACTATCAGGGCTCCCTGACTGACTGATTTACAAGGAGCAAGAGTTTTGCTGCATTTCCTTCAGAACTGCATATTCAGATATGTTTCTGACTGTCTATTGCTCACCATCTCTAGCCCGTTTAGCAAGCACCCTTGGAACACCCAGCAGAAATCTCCCAAACACATAAACCAGCAAATATATCCCCAGAAAATTATTTACTTTAACTGAAGCAGAAAGACTGACAACATTTAAAAGGACAAAATCAAACATAAAAAGAACCCTGTCAGAAAGACAAAACAGCTGCTATTAAACAAGTTTTATAGTGTTTGATCCAGTTGATCTATTTTTTCAGAAAATCTTTTCAAGCTGGGTTACTATGACCAGCATGTTTAATTAAGAAAATTTAGAAATAATATACCACAATTCTGTGGGCTGGAGATAAACTTCCCAGTTTTGAGAAAATCAGAGAACTGTGACACACAGGATAGGGTGTAAATTGCTTTACAGGTCCCATCATTTCTGAGGACATTCAAGATATTTTGACAGAGCATCTGTGAACTATACCAGAGGCTTTGCAGCAGTGTTGTGCATTCCCTTTTCCTGAGATTTTAGAGCTGCATTACTGAGAAAAGCTGTTTGGTGCACGTGTCCCAGAAGCATTCCCCATGGCACATTCCACTGGTGGCACTGCTGTCCCAGAGCTCCCCGCATCCACAGAACTCCCGGCTGAACCATCCGCCACATCCGCCCTCAGGCACTGCTCGAGATTAATGCTTGAAACCCACTGAAATTCTGCCTGACCTGCTTCTGTGGGAGCTACAGCTGCACTACAAGTCAATTGTTCTTTGGGAAAATATTGTCTGCAACTGAGTAGCAAAGTTACTGCCCTTCACAATTATATAATTGCAGGTTGGGAAACAGTTTCCAAGGAACCCGGAGCCAAGTCCTGCTGAGCATTCCATCCCCTCAGAAACACAACAGCAAGTACATCAGGGCAAGCAGGTCTTTGGAGTAAACATATAAACAAATACAAAATAAGATCAGCTGTACAATCTATTTGATAAACAGAAAACAAGATTAGCTGTGCATGTTCTAATAATGACTGCAAATAAAGAGAAACTTACTCTGAAGTAAAACTCTTCATTCCATTTAGGGTTCAGTGTCTGTAAAAGAAATAACAATATTTACATCTAATGTTTATGTTTTCTGGTGTGAATTATAAAAACATACATGCAAGTGACAGTTTTCTAGGGAAATAGAAGAGAAAGAAAAGCATGTAATAACAGAAATTGAAAAATATACTGCCAACTAGAAATTCTCTATTGAGTTAACCAAATGTGGGAGGATATTTGAGTCAGATGATCCTAAAATAGACATTAAATAAAAATAGAATTTGATGATTAAAAGACAAATCATTGAGAACCTATAGAAATAAAATCTGAGGACATTTCATTCTCAAGATTCATTTAAACCCAGACAATTTTTTTAAACTCAAAGGTAACTTTAGGGCTACAAAAATATGCTCATATTTATACTGTAAAATAAACAGAAAAAAACCAAAACAAAACAAAACAAAAAACCAAAACATAACAAAAAAGGGTTATTTCTTGGAATAGGTAAGATATTCTTCCAATGTCCTCCCAGCCCAAGGACTTTAATTTTAACAACCTGACTAAAACAAACGTGCATACAGATTGCCAGCTGAAGTGAGCTCAAACATGACATAATAAACTGACAAAAAAGAGATGAGAACTACAAACAGTAATTTGGGCAATTCAAGCTTGGGTAAGTATAAAAACAATTGGACAATATGTCCAATGTTTTTGTGCTCATGCCAAATCATTCCCTCATGCTCTCACACAGCAGAGATTTACGGGCAGAGCTGACAGGAAAAATTGGCTTTACACCCACGACAATTCTGTTCTAGCAGAGAAGGGGAATCTTGGCTGTTTATCTTACTCCTTGCTATAGATCCAAGAGATTCCTCATATGCAGGACAAGAGGGCTGATTATACTGCATCTCTCTACAAACTGGGAATACAGGAGCTCATGGCAGAGCAGGAAACACTTTTTGGAAGAAAAGACCACTGTAAAGGGCAGGTGAATCAATGACAGGAAGAGCAGGGATGGGCTTGTGGGCGCAGAGAAACTTTCAGCTGTTTTCCCTGAAGGAGCACAATGTATTCAGTAAACATAAATTACAATGAAGCAATAAGGAAAACAATGTTACATTTTAAGCACTTGTATTCATCAAATGCTACTGCTGTTGCAAGAGAGGGTATATACAATTTACCAAACAAAGCACTGGTTTAACAGAGGTTTTGAGGGCACTACGGCCCACTGATAATCCATTCATTCTGAATGCTGCTTAACCACAGAGTTCAAGGAAACCTGATGGACAAGGTAGCAGAGTCTTTGGTAAATGCCTGGTAACTCACAGAAATGTGTCCCACCTTTACAGGCCCCGCTCTTAGTGAGCTGAGTCAGAAAGTGCAAACTTATCTTAGTGCCAGCACAGGAGAAGGAACTGCAGGAATGGCTCCATACAGGACATGAGCAGAGAAAAAATAACAAACACTCAACCTCAAGAAGAGCCACATCCTAAAAAGGGCAAGTGCTGCACATATAAAGGACTGCCAGGAGTCAAGCTGAGCTAGACCTTCCTCGGGTATTCAAAAATGGGTTTTCATTCAACCCTACACAGAAAAGGAGGACGTGGAGAGAAATGATGCTCTCAATGGGGAGACTGGGCATTCCCAGAGATGGAGATATTTTTAATATTCCATATGGGAAAGGTAGAAGTCTTTGGAGCTCAGCACAGTCAAGGTGAAGAAATTGAAGAAACTGGATAATCTTTATCTGAACTTTTAAATTCCAGCAGGTATTTAAAGAACACACTGACCACTTATAGAACCGAAGCCAGCAAACAGCAAATACAGTTTTGTCTGCCTCAGAGAGAACTTTTTCAGTGGGGCATTCCAAACACAGCTCCAAAACAAGGCACAAAGCATTAATCTGACCTTATAGCTGCATTAACTATGGAGGGAGATAAATTGAAACAAAAAGCCTCAGAAATTTAACCTGGGTAGATCGTGCCACATGAAGCTGATATTCTTCTGGTAACTTTACTTTTTCAGAGTAAGGAAACAATGTGCATTTAACCCTTTTGGCTGTAATGAAGCAATTCCAGAAGCACAGTTCAGTAGGATACAGGACATGGAAAAGGTGAACAAAAAGGGGACACTGCAGTTCCTTCTGCTGTCCCAAAAGCACTCCTGCAAGGCAGGGCTGCACAAAGTTACCCATTCAACTGAGGGACACAAAAACGAGGAGAAAAATGAGAAACTTGTGAAGGGTTAGACACAGTTACAGAGCTGAAGGATGTAACTGCCAGTCAGTCATTCCTCAGATCGACTGTACTTGGCTGTTTTAAATTTCCACATTAGGAAAATACTTTGAAAATGGAAATTTTGAACAGAATGATCATTTTTGCTGAAAGTCAGATAAATGATAATTAAAACAGCATTTCTCAGTCCTTTATTTCTGCCATGTCTTCCAATGAAATATGAATTTGCAAAAAGAATCTGTGAATGGTGCAGCCAAGCTTTAGGAAACAATATGCAACATTAGGTGCTGTCTCCAGGCCAGACAAACTGAGGCGCAGGCACTTGTTCTCAGATTTTGCTTCGGAGACAAGCACATTATCCAGTTGCTAGACATGTATGTAATGGTTTTAATTAGTGCTGCATTATGTTATACAGTTGCGTTCCAGTGTTCTTAATCCTTCCAAAGCCATGGAATTACAGAGAGTATATACATACCTTTTTGATAGTTTTTGTCTGCACAAGAGCAAGTTCTCTGTTCTCATCTGCTACATACAAGGAAAGTTTCACATACGGGTCACTGTAAAAGAAGACATCAGATTTAATGGCCTACAATTGTACAGCCAAAGAGCATTGCAGAAGGAATTTTTCATGTAACTGGGTAACAACAGCACCTCCAAACACTCCTAGTGGAATTGTCTTCTGGTAAGCTAGTGACACATTGAAAATGAGTGTTTGAATGTAAAACCCTGCCCATAGCAGCAGAGATCATTCCCTGCAGCTCTGTCCCTCTCCCACACAGCTCCTGCCCATGAGCATGCCCGTGGCACTCCATTAAAACCAGGCAGGGAAAATGGGAGCCTGGAAGAGACTGGCTGCAGCTAACCCCTGGAGGCTGACACAAGTGCAACAGGAAGTATTTGGAAGCAGTGGCTATAATTGTTTTGAACCATAAAACCAAGCTGCACAGTATCAGCAGTGATTCAGACAGGGCAGAGAGTAACCTGCTGTACTAGAAGCTGTTCCTGCCCACAGCAGAGGGCGGAACTGGATGGCCCATAAGGCCCCTTCCAACACAAACCATTCCATGGTTCTGTGCTCTAAGCTGGGAGAAAAAGCATCCTGCAGGAACAGATGAACCTCACACAGGCACAACATCAGGAGGTGGAACCAGAGCAGAGTCTCTGCTTGAAGGGGGGAAATGGGTGCCTGAGTAAAACCAGGACCCTGACCTGCTCTGGTGCTTCCCTCTCAAGGCTGCAGCACACTCTGCTGGATGGTGACCCAAGGTTTCTTGAAAGCATCAATGAGAGACACTGACAATACCACCAGACACTCAGATTTACCAACCAAGTCATTGAAATGCTGATACTTTTTGAATTTAAGGAACTATTTTGTGACAGTGTCACTACAGAACAAGCAGCGCTTGCATGTTCATTATGCTGGATGTTCCATGTATTGAATACAAAATGCCACAAAGGTGACAACAATAATAAACAAGACATCTTGTGGGATTGATTATTCCTATCAGTAGATGCACACAAATGCATCTACCTAATCTGCAATTAGGTTGAGCATTAAGCAGCAATGTTTAGAAGAAAGCAAAGCATCATTGTGATTATAAAGAAATGCTGGTGCTGCTTTGAATTGCCTAATGTACCATACTAATATTTACAGGTATCCTCCCAGATTTGGGTTATCAATCCATACCTAGACAATGCTCTTTTCAGGAACCCTTAGAAATACTGCAATTTTTTAGTGCTAAAATACCCTGGAAGAATCTTCTGCCTACAGAAAATGAAAACTGTGGCACAGTGGCAAAAATTATTTTTAAAATCTTTTTCTATTCTAAAAAACTACAGAATAATCAAGTTTATTACAAATTTCAGTAAGGTTTGCCTTCACTAAACAGACTACTGACATCTCTGCCTGGTCTAAAAGCGGGACAGAGTGAGTCAGACTGAGCTGAGCAGCCAAGCTCTTGGTCCTGAAGGTGAAGTTGGAGTTTACCCAAAGGACTGGATATTTGAGACTGTTTACTTACATGCATTTGTTTACTCAAAACGATCTGGAGAGCAAGGAAAGCTGACACTGCCCCAAGTGGAAGTGTCTCACACAGCCCTGCACTGCAGCCACCTGCTCTGCCCCCCCGCCCCCGGGCAGCCCACCCCCAGGGGCAGACCTGAGCTTGCAGAGGAACGCAGCACAGAAGGGGATTTAAAAGGGCATGCTGCACAAGCTTAGGAGTGAAAGTGACACTGGATGAGCAGAACGAAGCCCTTCCACTCACACAGATAACATCGTGTATCTGACATATGGAACTAACAGTTCTGCACCTTGCTGGGAAAGCTCACTGCAGAGATCACTTGGAGGAAAAGTACTGGGCTTGCTTGGGGAAGAGGATCAAGGATTCAATGTGGAAATGTCTCAAAACAGAAAACTACAAGTAGAAAACTTTCTCTACATCAATTTTTACACTAGTAACAGTGCTAAAATGCCATCTTAATGAAACCTGCAGCACAACAAATTGGCAGTCATGGACTGCTAGGAATCTGTTGATGTAGGAAATGTCCAAGTGGAATCTACACGGTGTTCTGGTAGAATCACTGTAACACCAGAAAATGGACACAGGAAATGAACTGCATGCCTGGAGCCTGGGGACACTACAGATGGCCAGCCCATCCCCAGAGTTCCACTGGCAGCACTCAAACAGGGGCACCAACACAGGGGCACGACAGACTGAGAGACAGCTGCCCAATGCAGCGCAAGAGACGACCCAAAGGAAGCCACAGTGATAACAAACCTACATGTCAGGCAACAAAGAGAAATTTCAAAGCACCAAGTTATGTTTAACAGAGAAATGAGCCCAGTCCCCATCATACCAGTGGCTGGAGATGAAGGTGAGTTGATTTATGGACACCTATCTTAAATGCTCCTCCGTACAAAATCGAAAATTATTGAAAGCACCAAATCTCATCTATCCAAATATGATTGGCCAAAACCTGAAGAGAACATCAGCGCCTGCCAAGATCAGGAGAACCTTGAAGCTGATAAGAGCTCTCTAGAGAATAAAAGGGAATCCTAAGAAAATGATGCTAATAATCAAAGTTATATTAATCATAATCACAACTTAGTACAAAGAGAGTTTTGCAGAACAGCCATCAAAATAATCTGAAGCTTTAAGAAATCCTCTTCCTGACCTCAGGAATCCCTCAGACATCCAGAATTAGGTATTTGCCATGGTTTTGTCAACTTGCAGTATTTGGCATTTTCTTAAAGCTCATGCAACTGTAGATATATAATTATCATCTTTCATTTGAATCTCAGCATGAAAAGGCACGCTTCCAGCTCTTCTTCTGGAGGACAATAAAAGCACTGATGACTTAAAAACTCCAGCAAAAAATCTCGAGGAAGATCAGCCTCCTTTAAAAATCACATTACTTTAGAGCAGTGTGAAACTGGGGCCAATGAACAGTGTCCCATTTGTTCACTTGAGTCTGGAATCGCATTTGCTCTATACTTTTGAAACAGTTTTGAAAGCAAGTCTCAAACTAGCTTCTGCCAGTGACATGATGTATTATTTACTTATTTTAAGCTCTAAAAGAAGGGGGTGGAGAGCACAGGCACATGTAAAAGAACAATAGAACTACCAAGGCCTACATGGCTCTATTTTTATTTTAAAAGCTGAAACCGCCTCCCCACATATAAAATTTAGTAACACTTGTTATGCAAGTGCGTGAACGCCAGGCTTGTCACATGCAGGCAAACTTTGCATTTCAAAATAGCCCGACTAGTTTCCTTTGGAACAGTCTTGCACAAGATAATTTTGCTTCTGTAAGAAACACAGAACCATTCCCTTTATGCTACCCCTTTTCTGCCTCACATATCTGAAAGAATTCATCAGCAGCTCCTGTAATTCTGGCTGCAGAAACACCAGCACACTCCAACATGAAGGCAGAGAAGCCTCTTTCTCAAAGCCACATCCCAATCAGATCCTTTCCCTGGTCTTGAGGAGACCACTATTTGGCTATCAGTTAATCTTCATCCATTCCCTTTTCCCACTCCCTCACTCCATCCAGCCCAGCTGCACTCTCCTCAGTGCAGGTACACATAGAACACCCCCCTTACTGAGCCCTGAAGGCATGTGCCTTCTCATACTCCTAAGTCAGAGAAGTTGAATGTTTCAAAAATCCCCAAAATGAGCACCTTCAGATTTCTGCCAAGAACAGGGAAGACCTCAGGCTACTTCCTCCCCACAGGACTGGATGGCTGAGGGCTCTGTGCTTGCCTGCTTTGGGGGTCCCTCCACCTGTGGGCAGGTTTGGGGGCAGAGGTGCCCAGTACTCAGCACTGCAGGGACCGACCTGCTGCACAGGGACACTCTGGTAAACCTGCAGACTGGGGGCTGTACAGGGGAAATGTGCTTTTACACACAACATGCCTTCAAGAACACCAAACTCTCACAAACACAGATCAGTGACATACACTGTCTTCAAAAACATTCATCTCAAGGAGTCTCCACAAAATTATGGGAGCCCTTGGATAGCAGTTAACATCGGGGCTGAAAAGCAGGTTATGCTTGACAAAAGGTAATTCTGTGAACCTGGAAATGTTTTTCAGAATCATTTATTCATACTATCATACTTAGAGGAAACTAAGGCTGTGCATGCACTTAGCTTTAAAAATTCCAAAATTTTGCTTAGTCGCTTTTAAATACAAAGAGATGAGGGAAACAAATTCCCAAAACATGCATCTTCAAAGAAGATGAGAATTATAATGAGACACTTGTAACCAAGCTTTATGGAGAGCAGTAAAAACAATGTTCTAAGGCAGAGCCTCTTACAGTCACTGTCATTTTATTCCAATAACCATTCCCCCGGTGACCTTCCCATCCTGCACAGTAAGGAGAAGTACAATAAGAATACAGAGCAATTAACTACAAGGAATACTCCAGAGCACACTGGCTGTGTTTGCTCCCTGCTTTTATTTTAGCACGAGCCTTCTGGGTTTCATCTTTCTGCCTGTACTGAGTAACAGCCATTAAGAGTTTTTCTCAAACAGAAGGAAGATTTTGACCTCACTGCCATACAAGTCTCATGTCCTGTGACACAAAGTGTCCAATACACAAGGATACAGGAACATCAGCTTCTGAAAAGAAAACAAAACCTTACCTTATCCTTCACCGAAAAGTCAAACTTGCAATCCATTGTGCTTAAGCATTCCAAAATCTCATTCTTCCATACCAAATCCCAGAGTCATTTTACAGACCTCCCATTTCCCTTCTAGTGTTTTATTTTGCAAAGAAAGGCTCACACTTCTGACTCTACAAGAAATGTAGCAAGGCTTTAGCAAAGAGCTGCTAGAGATAATGACTCACATCACAGACAGCTGTGAAGAAGTGCCTGTGGGTGAAAAAAGGAGTTAAAAATTATACCTCAAACCCCACCTCCAGTGTCTCCACCTTCCTTTACCATGTTATGTTCTAATAAGGAGTAACGAGATGGATTCCTTTTGTATTCCTGCTCTCTTGGAAGTCTCCCAGAGCATAAAGAATATTTTAATCTTCCAAAACAGATGGAAGTGTAAATATGGGTTTTTTTCCTCCCTGAGGCCATTTTTTTTTTTGCAAAGGTTACATGAATGCTCTAACAGAATATGCATACATCAGGCCCTGGAGCTGAGGGGCTGATGTATGCATAGATCTTCCTATGCCATTTCACACTCCCAAAATACTTTAACAAGTTCCAAAATCCAGTGGGGGTGGGGAAGGAGAGAGAGAACTCCATGACACCTGAATTCTGGAAGGGAAAAGCTCAGCACAGTAGTTCTGCCTTAAATATTTCAGACCAAAATATTTTCCTTAGATGATTTTATTGACATGCCCCTTTTTTCTTTTAAAGATATCAGATTCAGGTAATCTCACAGCTCACAGTAGACAGCAGGCAGGTGGGAAAGCCAAGGAGCTGAATACAGAAGCTTCCTTTCTTCAAGCAACAAGAAACATTTTATGTTTCTGTATTTGTACAATTTTTCCATTAAGCAACTATCTGATGAGAATTATTTTTCACTATGACATTATAACTGTCAGGAATTATTACCAAGTCCTCTTATTAAGTAGCAAGACCACATCCTCGAAAAAGCAGCATTTCTCCATTTAAAGCTCCTGAAATATATACCCAGCGCATCCTAAAGACCATAACATGTAGGAATGGGTAAAAAGCTGCTGATTTTGGTGGAAAACCTGAAAGCCTACTTTGGTCGGAAGCCAGCAGATACCGGTTGGCAGCGGAAACTCTCTGGCGCCCTCTGCTGCCGGGCACAGCCCCGGGCCAGCCCGCACCGATGTCAAGGATGCTCTGACACCCTGTGCCCACACCGGGCAGCCCAATATTCATTTCACACACCTGTAGGAGCATCAACATTACCGTTTCACAAACAAAACTATCGACTATCCAAGCATATTTCTGCTCTGCAGCCAGCAGTGACTGCACTCATCTCAGCATCTGCCCCCGGCTACTCCCTGCACCCCACAGCTTTTATGGGAGCACACTTCATTCCCCAGGGAAAGCACAAGCCACCTGTGCTTGCTGCTCTCTTTCCCTTCCCACATGTTAATAACATTTCATTTCCACTACACTGGAAAAACTTCCACCGCAAAGCAGCTAGGAAAAGGAAAAAGCAACAACAGAGTATGAACTCTCCCCTATTTGAGCAGCTGCCCTCTAGTCAAGCGGCTCCGGGAATTCAGTCCCAGATCTGTTCTACCTCCAGGACCTCCCTCGGCCAGGATGCACACAGCACTCTCCCTCTGGCACACGTGCAAGTGCTGAAGAGGCATTCAGGAGCCAGATAATGTTTTTTAATAGTTTGATTAATTTATGATAGCACCTCCCTTCAGTGGATTTGTCTCTGCTTGTCAGGGGAGCCATCAGTACCAGAAGGGAAACAGGCTGTCAGCCAATCCAGTTCCAAGGCAGCACACGTGCTGGAGGAGATAGCTCCAGATCCAGTTTTCCAATAGTTAAAACCAGACATACCATAACTCAAAGCTGACTAGAAAAGTGATAGCAGACTTAAAAGAATAAGTACAGGGTAAACATTTGCCATCTCTGTCACTTGCAAAGCCACAGCCACATGTGCTCTCCTCCCATCATGAACCACAGTGACAGAACATACATGAATTAAAGAATTCAGCCACATTTCAAGCAGCCTTGCTCACAAAAGGAGTATACAGCATGACTTACAATCCTACCAGCAGCCTGGAGCCTGCCTTCCCCAGCTCCATCATGGGTTCTGAACACATGAAATCAAACCAGAAAAAGGACTTTTCAGAAAAGAGCAGGTAAAAGCAATAAATCCAGAGGCAAACCATAACTAACTCCTACGCCATTAGAAGCACAGCTCCCTGACAATGAAAACATCTGCAATTTTAACTGAAAAGCACCTTACATTTTCAACTTCCAGACAGCCACATTTTCACTTACTTCATTATTTAGAAGGCAAAATACAGTAGCCAAGGCACCCCATCAGCTGCATCTTTACAGGATACACACAACCCGAGTTCAGCCACTACCTGGATTCTTGCATGAAATTTACTAAGACACTTCAATTATGAAGTTGGAAGGAAATAAATGTCAAACATTCACACATGTAAACTGACACTAAATTCCCAATCTGCAGTTCACATAACAGACTTGAAATTTTACAGAGCAAAATATAAAGCAGGTTACAGATCCCCACTTACATCTACGCTAACCAGCCCCTTGTGCCCACCTCCTGCATAGGTGCAGATGAAATGCCCCACATTTAACCATCACCTCAGGGTGCTCACACTTACTAATCCACTCTACATTCTAGTTGCTTTGTGTCGTTGTAACTGTAATTCCATAAATTTCTGAACTATTAGGGGAATCATAGCAAACTATGAGGTTGGAAAAACCCTCCCAGATCACTGAGTCCAGCACAAGTCCATGTCCCCAAGTGCTACATCTAACTGGCTTTTAAATCCCTCCAGGATGGGGACTCCACCTCTGCCCTGGGCAGCCATGCCAGGGCTGGGCAGCCCTTTTGGGAAAGACATTTTCCCAAATACCCAACCCAAACCTCCCCTGGCACAACCTGAGCCCTCTCCTCCTGTCCTGCCCCTTGTTCCCTGGAAGCAGAGCCTGACCCCCACCTGGCAGCACTTTCCTGTCAGGGTGCTGTGGAGAGCAAGCTGGTTTCCCCTGAGAGTCCCAAGGTATCCTTACTTGCTATTAAAATTATTTCTCAAGTCAAAAAGAAGCCCAAAAAATCAAACTCAAGAGCATTGAGATTTCTTTACTGTTACAATCCTCAGAAGAGAAGTACAAGTTTCTCCAGTGCTCTACACTGTAAGAGACTTTCCCTAGATGTAATCAAGAAGGAAATGGCTTTCAGACTCTGCAAGCCCACAGGCAGTGTTTTATAATGGTAAAGTTGATTAAAAGCGGGCAGAACAGCCCACTGAGATGCAAAACACAATGTACACCTTGCAGCCAATCCTTCACAGTCAGGCAGGAACACGGTTACTGTTCTGCTCCAGTCTGAAGCCCGGCACAGCTCCACCATGCAGAGGCACAGCAGCTGCTGGGGCCACAGCTCTGCAATGCCAACGTGTTTTCAAATCACTGTACATTAACTCATTTGAAAGATTCAAACAAATTTAAAAACACATATAGGGCATCTGTTATTAACTCTGTTTTTATGGAAATCCGACTGATCTTGAGACCAATTTCCTTAAAATATGTTAACGGCTGCATCAATAGGATTCAGTACTAATTACATTTGGATTTAACTTCATGCATTTTGAAAGATAAAAGTTATGTTGCTTAGGTCAGCATCAAAAACTGTTCTTCAAAACAACACATTTGGAGAAAGAAAATAAAAAAGCTTTGGCATACCATATTCTGCACACAGCTACCAAAGGAACTCTTGTTGCAAATTTCACCCAAAATACTAAAGTTGATTAAACTTTTAATTGCTGCTTTCATGTAGTTTTAAGCTAGATACACAAGCTAATGAACAATTTGTAAGCATCATTAAATAAATACAGGAAAACCCACAGGGAGGCTCATTCATACATTAAGAAATTAGTCATTTCAATAAAAGCTAAAATTGGCTACCACTAATTTCCAACAGATAAAACCCTTCTAAGTAGATTGGAACATTTGCAGTAGAGCACTTTGTCATGCTTAGGCTTAAGAGAGCAGGAACGTCAAGCCTGAATTAACCTTCAAAAAAAGAAAATTACTGGGTTTGGGTTCATTTTAGCTTCAGAAGCAGTCTGTTCCCCAGGTATTACCTGGCTGGGTTCTGCAAGCCTGGGCCCTGAGCTGCTTCCTGGGCTGGCAGAGCGGAGGGAGGGAGCGGGCAGGAGCAGCCAGAGCTGCATGACAGCTGTGCCAGTGCATGCCCAGCACCCGCAGCGCCCTGGCCCTGCCCAGCTGATCATGTTCCAAGGATCACAGGTGCTGCACAACACCCACCTGGCTCCAAAGATGTCCTTCTTGGCCAGATCGATGCCGGAAACCACCTTCACCCTGAGGATTCGAGACTCCTCCTGCAACAGAAAAGAAATGGGTTTAATGTTTATTCTCTATGCCATTTGGCAGATCAGCAGCTGGCAAGAGGTTAGCAGATAGCAGGAGTCTGTCCTAGGGAGGATTTGGAAAAGAACCACCTCTTGGAGGGCTTATCTGAGTGAGGAGTATTCTACTCCAGTCAGAGCTGTTAAGAGTTCAATAAAGGCAGAGCAGAAGTAGATAACAGTAATAACATCATAGCAATAATACTGTAACAATAATAGCAATAAAAGCAGAAGAGTATTTGCTGAACAGGGCTATTTCACATCCTGAGTGGTCCATATACCACAAATTCATTCTGCATTGACACTGAAACTCTTCAAGCACAAGGGAAATTATTCATAACATTTTAGTAATGAGAGATGTCTGCAGTGTAAAAAATCGAGGATGCACAGTTAAAAAGAAATACTTAAAATGAATTTTTTAAGCCTGTCTCACCACCTTGGTGTACGTGGAGAGCTCAAAATCAGCATTCACTGACAGATGGCAAGTCCTGCAGATGCACATCACTGGAGCATCAGCCTGATGCTCGGTTTATCACTTCACTGCATGAAGCGCCTGAGGAACATCAGTAAAAATGGCCTTTTTCCACCTTGGTTTTTTTAACCGCGTTTTAGCAACAGGAAGAGGCCACCAAAACGAAACCTGGAAAGTCTTCTACAGAAACAGGTTCTGGAGTCCCCCGTATCAGTGATACCTTCTCTCCTCTGATAAGCCTCCCAGAGCTGCAAGATACTGGATTCAATTACAGTAACTTGAGACTCTGTTCCTTGAAGCCTGTTCAGAAAACAATTACACTTTCCCACAGGTTTCTCCCAGTCTGTTTGCTTTAGGCAGCTGATAGCCAGACACAGCTTTGTGTCAGCTGTCTTGGCACGCATTTTTCCAACTGTGAGGAAGGTCAGGACCAGCCCCAGAGTAAAGCCATACCTGGGCAGCCCAACTCACCCTCTGGAAGGAGGCACAGACAGAGGATCAGAAAACAACAGGCCCATTGAACCTGTCTACAGGGCAAGTTCCACCCAACCTGGCACATGTCCTGCCTGAGGAGCTGGGCTGCAGCAAAACAACACTTGAGACAAAAATTCTTCCTGGAAACCTGGCGTTTGGTATTGTCGCCAGCAGCACTTAACACCACAAGGTACTTTCTAATTAGGGAACAGGATTTTTCCCCAAAAGAGCCCAAAGCTTACCTGAGAGGTGACAAAACAGCATGTGAAAAAGAACAATCCAATGGACTCACATTAGTGGATATTTCCTAAGTACCATGTGCCCGGTTTTCTAGAGCAGTTTTAATATACAAAAGGCAATGAACTTGCAAATTTTGATCAAGATTAATTCCCTCAATAAGAGAAGAGAGTATAGAAAATAAACAAGCAAAAACTCAGACTGTTCAGACCTCACTGAAGTAGAACTACAGGGGAAGTTGCAATAGTTATTTCTATATTAACAATAGTTGTTTCTATCTGAGTGCTACTCAGATTCCCTCTAGCAAAGTCCAACATCAACTTTACTAGAGTGGCATCTTCCTCCTCCTGAGGGCACCTCTGCATATTAACCGATTCAAAAGAAA